>NC_054378.1:30817736-31417736 GCF_017654675.1 Xenopus laevis | reverse complement strand
TATGTATACAGGTATGGGACCTATTATCCAGAATGCTCAGGACCAGGGGTTTTCTGGATAACAGATCTTTCTGTAATTTAGATCTTCATTGCTCTCCAACCCCGTGGATGTTGCTCCCAGTGGCTTCAAAGAAGGTGCTTATTTTTGATTTCCAGGCTTGGAGGCATGTTTTGGTTTCATAAAAAATAGGTGCACTGCCAAACAGAGCCTCAATGTAGGTTGACTAAATGGCCAATCACAGCACTTATTTGGCACCCCAAGAACATTTTTCATGCTAGTGTTGCTCCCCAACTCTTCTACTTCTGAATTTTGCTCACGGGTTCAAAAGGTTGGGATCCCTGCCTTAAAGCTACATTTATACAGTAAATAAACCCAATAATCTGATTTTGATTCCAATAAGGGTTAATTAATTTGGATGAAATACAAGGTACTGTTTTATTATTATAGAGAAAAATTAATTTATTTAAAAAAATACAGAGTCTATGGGAGATGGTCTTTCTGTAATTCGGAGCTTTCAACTAACGAGTTTTCAGATAACAGATCCCATAAAGGTACTTACTAAGATTTACAGATAATAGTCGAGTTTATCAGGTCCATAACTATATGATGCCTATGTATAGGTTTATCAAAGTCAATACAAATGTTGACTGAGAGCAAATCACCTACATTTAAGCTAAAGTGGAAAATATAATCCTGACATAAGCTCAGTTAGTTGGTTTTATGTAAAAAGGGTTGCATAAACTTCCAAAAATAAATATAAATGTATATTTGTTTTGCCCAGATATACAATGATGTGACAAACTACAAGGAAACCATGATATCAGACTGAAAGGAAACAATGATGTCTATCTGTGCTTGCTGTTACAACTTCCCCTCCCCCATCCTTGTAATGCAACTTGTAATGGAAAGAAGAGGAATTTTTGAGCCCCTTAGGGCTCTTGCACTTGTGTCCAGGGTCAAAGTAAATGAGTGTTGGGAATATAGCTCCCATATTTATGATTCTTAGAGCCACCTTTTGTGGCAATTGCTTTGAACACTGCTTTGAACACTTTCTTGGCAGATTTGTTCCATGTACTTTAGATTACTTAGATGACACTTGGTCAATAGTGCCACATCAGACTATCACGGAAAACACAATTTCACTGTAGGTTGTGTAAATCAGTAATATGGGAGAGATCCTCAAGGGATAAAGCATTTTGGCATCCAAACGATTTTCAACTGGCAATGACACTTGAGTCAGTTTATCATTCAAAGATACAGCAATTGCTGCTGCATAATCAAGCAATAATAAACCGACATACAACAAGGCCAGGGTGTAACTGTGGATGCTGGGGCCCCATCCCAAGGGTGTAATTGTGGATGCTGGGGCTGCGCCAGTGAGGCAAGTTGAGAAACTCGCTGCAGGCAGCAGTGCCCCACTAGGTACCATCGGTACTTTATGAGCAACTTCCGCCGGAACTTACTCACAAGAGTTTGAAGCTGTGGAAAGTAACGGTGGAAAATCTGGCATTTGCATATAAGAGACACTTAACAACAGTGTTTACTTCTGTAAGGCAACTGTCTACACACACATATCTGCCATTAATCAACAAAAATGCAGCTTTTAAATTGAATTCAGTGATCTTCTTTATAATTTGAATATCTAGTTAATTATCTATCTAATTTATTAACATTAACAATTCAAGAAGGCAATGAAGTTGTTCTTGCAAATTCTAAGTCATTTTTCCAATTCAATTAATTAGCATACATCAAAATTTGGATTTTTTTTCAATTAAAAAAAGGTAATTCACAAAATAGAATTTAAATAGCCCCCTATGTGTATCATGTACTATTTGTTTATGTTAAGCATAAGGAGAAAACAAAGCAAATACAAAGTTTGAAAAATAAAATAAAATTAAAAAGTTGAAATATTTGGAGAAAAGGGTAAGGTACAAAAAGCAAAAAATTGATGCAACACACGCTCCCTTTTTTGCACCTCAAGTATGGAGTGCAAAAGAGTTGCTGGTGAATTTAAATGCCAAATTGTCTTTGTGTAACTATTAGCCTTTTTAGTTACTACCTTATTTCCCCACATTCAGTTAATAAAGTAATTAATCCATGTCCCCATAAATATACTGTAAAATAAAGACCAGTGAAGAGGGAGTTACCTGTTTGTTAAATATACCGTTGAAAATTACAAGAGCAGCTTATAAAATACACTTCATTGCTGCAACCAAGAAACCACTCACAATTGTGCAGATCACCTTCAGTAAATCATATATGACACTTAGGGGCCTAATTATTAAGCCTCACATTTTTCTGCTTGAATTTTTGGAGATTTATTATGCTCCAGAAATGCTAGAAATCAGAATCTGAAAATAATCCAGCTAAAACATGTCGAAATCTTGTAAAACAATGAATAACATAATGACAGGCAGGCACCAATCCATTACTGCAATGTTGAATCCAGGAGCCAATTGTTTAAAAATACAATTTTTTTAGTTGACATTATGATTAAAAAACAACAGCCTTATGCATTTTGTTTTACCAAGGGACACTTATCATTGGCTAGCTTTTTTTTAATATTTTTGACACATTTGCCCAATCTTTCTTTCCCTATATCACATGCCCATATCAGTGTTGTTCAGTAAGCAGTCTGCCAACCCCAAGTTTTTAGTAGCATTTAGTGCTCCAAACTGCCTTATTAGATACTGTAACAAAGGGAAACGCTACTTTTATTTCTCTGAACAAGATGCTTTATTCTGTAACTTTAACTTTTATGTTTTTAATCCAGCTTTTACAGTGCAATTGTGCTCTCTGCTCTTGTGTTGCAGCCCCTCTCAACCCTTTCTGAGCAGGGCCACATTTACAAAGTGGGAGCCCCTAGGCCCACTGCCATGCGTCACCCCCCCTTTCATTAGGACCAGAGCAATGGGTATTGGCGCATGGGAAATTAAAAAGACTATCATATCTCCTGTGCATCCCCAGTGTTTCTGAAAAAATGTGGGTGTGGTTGAGCAGCATGCCGCTCCCTAAAATCCTGCCACCCTAGGCCCGGGCCTTGGTGGCCTCTCCACAAATCCCGGCCTGTTCCCGAGTTTGAGTAAAGAAAGCACTGGGGGGAGGTGAAATCTCACAATAAGGGGGTTATTTCTCAAAATCTGAAAAGTTCTCACTATTTTCTGAAAATGACTCCAACCAAATCCACACAGCCTTTTCCCACCTATTTATCAATAATTATTTCTGAAAATTTCTGGGGGGGGGGGCTCAATAAAATTGTAAACTAAATCCTAATCATACTAATGTTTCTGATTTATCGCCAAAACTGTGAATTTTTCCGATTGGATGCCAGAAACCTCAGACTTTTTTTGGATTTGAAGACCGAAACCAACAAATCTTCTGATTATGATATCAACATCTGCCATTGACTTCTACATGAACTCAGCAAGTTGGAGTACTTTTTATATAGACTTTTTACACCATCGAAGTTTAATCTCCAAACATTCAAGTTTGTTTTTGCCCTTTAAAAGTCTGACCAGAAAAAAACAGACATAAATAACCCAATAACACTTAGAGGATTTTGTCCAGTCAGTATTTCCTTTAGATTATATTATTGTTTTTCATAGTTTTGTTTTCCAAAATGTGGTTACGTTGTGTGGCAAAAATATGGTTGTAGCAAAATGACAATGTTATACTGATGATCCCTGAACTCCTTTGTATGTTTATAAAAGTTTTTTAAATAACTGGACTCATATAATGAGGTTCTGATGTATTTCTTTTATCGAGTTATCTCTGGAATTCATACTATTGTCATGTAATTTATCCACACAAAGGTGCAGGTAGTGGCTTCATTATCCAAAACTCTCTGTTATCCAGAATGCTCATTTTAGATTATATCTGGCACCAAAATGGTTAATGAAGGGTGAGCGGGATTGTGGGGTGGTATTGGGTGCATGATTGGTTACTGGCATGAAAGGAGGACTGGTGTATAAGTGGAAGTCACCTAACCCTCCTCCCCATATCATACCGTTTTAATTTACATAGTAGATTACGGAGGTGGGGGAATTAGGTTTTGGGGCATAGGTGAGTAAATATTTGAGTATAGGTACATAATATCCTGGTAGCCAGTATCCTGGGATTGTGCCAAGTGTGTCAGCCCATAGGGCCCCAGACTTTTTGAATTTGTCCAGACAAACTCAGGATATGTATGTTAGCTTGTAAAATTCATTTATTCCAGCACTTCAAGGTGGGTGCAGTGGGCAGTTTCAAAGATAGGACATAGTTTTTCTGGCAAAAAAATAAAGAAGTCTCAGGAGGGTATGCTTGTGCTTATCGTGGACTATATTCTCCACCAGTCCCAATAGGCATGCCTCTGGAGCTCACACATCTGGCATATTTAATGTTCCTACTATAAATTAAACCACGTTTCCCTAGAACTTATCGGCCAGCAAGCAGGTCTAGAAGGCATGTAGAAATGTACCTGGGCTAGTCCCATATTTAAAAAAATTATCTGGTTTAAGGCCCATGGAATGCAGATTGTTCGGGTGCACTATAAATAACCTTTTTAATGCGGTTAGCTAATACTTTTGTTAGAATTTTTAAATTTTTACATCACTGGAGAGAAGTGAGATGGGTCTGTAGGCAGCACAGTATGTTGGGTCGCCACCCTTCTTAGGTAATAGGACTATGAGTAATACCCTAAGGATGGGGGTTGGGTGCCAGCCTCAAGGGCCACCTCGTATAACTGTGGAAACTTAGGGGCCAGAGTGTCTAGGTTGAGTTTGTACCAGTCTACTGGGATGCAGCATCTTCCCATAGGGAAGAAGATTGCATCCTTAATTTCAGCACCAGTCAGTGGCTCTTCCAATTGGTGCTGTTCTTTTTTGAGCATGCTGCATGGAGGTGATGCTGTCTATGGGCCTGTGAGACTTGTTGAAAGTTTTGTAGTGAGGGAGCCTTAGTGAATGTCCCTTCTGCAAGGGAAATTGCTTCTTCAAGCTCCTCTGTTTTTTTATTAAGTTGTTTCCTATAGCTGGCTATGGATGCCATATAAGAGCCTCTCAGGAAGGTCTTAGATGTTTCCCACATAGTTATTGTAAGTGCTGAACCGTCATTAAGTGAGCAAAACTTGGCTGTGTCATTGATTATTCTTTGACTGACCACAAAGACCTGGAGCCACCTAGGATGGAGTCTCCATTGCAGAGAGCAGATTTCCCTTTGACAGTGTAGGCTAAAGGGCAGATTCACTAAGCTCCAAATTTGCGATAGCGTCTGATTCGCACACTTCACCAGGTGTAAATTCGCTAGGACAATGCTAATTCACTAAAATCCGAAGTTGCGTCCGGGGCGCTGAATGCTGGCGAAGTAGCGCTAGCGATATAGTTGGCTAGTTTGCATACGGCGGGAAGTTAAAGTTCAATGGACGTATATGTTGCAGCCAACAATTAACACTACACAAGCCCGGGAAACCTTAATAAAATAAAATAGAGTTGTTATATTGCCCTACACACGATCCCAGTGTATAGTTTATGTGCCATATGTTAGGAAATGTAGAGGGGAACCGGGTACCCCAGAAAATCTTTTGCAGCCTATCACCCTGAAAAATGAAAAGTCGCCAGCATTTTTTGGTACTTAGAAAAATTTTCAACTATTTTTTGAGGAAGTCCTATCTACTCTATTGCACTTCGCCTGGTCTGAGGTGGCGAAGGCAAGTCTGGCACAATAGGTAACGTTCAGTAAAATCCGCATCTTAGTGAATTTGCGCAGTTACGTTCCTTCACCAGAGCGCAGCATTGCCAAGTGTAAGGGAGTGTAATTACCGCTAGGGTCTATCTCTTTCGCTAACGAAGTTCCGGCTGTGCCCATTAGTAAATCAGCAAAGAAACGAAATGATGTCACGCTGGCGAATTTTCGCTAACTTTAGTCACTTCGCCCTTCAGTAAATCTGCCCCTATGTATCAGGGGAACAAGAGGTTTTTTTTAGGTTGGAAATTTGTGTCTCCAGGGGTCTATGAGATTTTAAATTGTACACCAGGAGGCTAATAGACTTGTGGTTATGCCTGCTGGGGTGTGCCTGACCAGTATGGGGGGGAAAGGACCATGTTAAGGTCTCCCATAAGTATAGTAGTATTTCTGAAAGATGTCTGGACTCGTGGGGGAGGGGGGGAGGTAGATACTAGTGGTTACATAAAGATTGGTTTCCCACAACATCTTAGCAGCACAAATCTGCTATAAGGGTCTGTACAGATACTGTGAATATATAGGTTGGCAGATTTGCCAATGAGGATGGCCTCCCTGCGTGAATACTGTAGCGACTGTTTTCCCCCAGGCGAACGAATGGACAGAGATGCATGAGAGCCCCATGGGGGGAGAAGGGGAGAAAGAGGGGGGGGTAAGAACCAGCATTAAGGCAAACATAACATTACATACAGTATATACATTTCCAAACCCACCCTGCCTATTTCATCTCTTGAGTTTTTTTTAGCCAGAACTAAAACTGTGAACTGGAGAATGCTCCACATAAAGGCACACGTGTGTCACTGGCATTTTCATCAGGATCGTAATCACAAATTTAGCAGCCTTGGAATGTAAGTAGGAATGTGTCTTGATCCTTCTATCCCAGGACAGGAAGCTTATGATTTACTGAGACATAATTAGGCACTAGAGTCTGGTCAGGCAAAGGAATGTTTTAGGTAGCTCACATCTTCTCCTGCCAGCATGAGGTTGCTGGATTTGGGTTAAACAATGAATGCAGTCAACCCAATAGCTTGTCAAAATATGAAAATTTCCTCCTGGCCATGGGAGGGGATTGTTCGGTCTTAGGGTGTAGCTATATGGAGTGCTTACCCAGTGCGTGAAGCAAGTATGTGATCAGGGTTACTTGGGGAGACGGCGGTTCAGCCATGCTGCAGCCTCTTTTGAAAAGTAAAGAAGCGGTCCTGGGAGCCATATGTTAGCTGTAGTTTTGTTGGATACATTTTTGAATACTTTACATATAGTAAGTTACATAGTTTAATTGGGTTGAAAAAAGACAAAGTCAATCAAGTTCATCCTCTCCAAATGAAAACCCATCATGCATACACACACCTCTCCATATTTTCACATAGATTATATATAACCATATCTATACTAACTATAGAGTTTAATATCACAATAGCCTTTGATATTATGTCTGTCCAAAAAATCATCCAAGCCATTCTTAAAGGCATTAACAGAATCAGCCATCACAACATCACCCAGCAGTGCATTCCACAACCTCACTGTCCTAACTGTGAAGAGCCACCTACACTGCTTCAAATGAAAGTTCTTTTTTTCTAGTCTGAAGGGTTGGCCTCTGGCCGGCACCCAATACCAGAACAGGTGCCAAGTACCCTGGTCTCGGCTCGGCTTCACCAGTAGTGTGACCACCGTTGGGCTTCGGGAGGAGCCCTCAGCTTACTTGGGTGCCACCTGGACTTAACGAGGGGTACAAGGCAATATGTTCTGACTAGCAGAGGGGCACGGCAGGTAGCAGAGTCTTTTGGGCCGAAGGTCACGGTACAAATGGAACAGGCAACAGAATCGTCAGACAGGCTGGGTCGAGGCAGGCAGATAACAAGAATCGTCAGACAGGCTGGGTCGAGGCAGGCAGATAGCAAGAATGGTCAAACAGGCAAAAGGGTCAAAACCGGGTAATCAATCAAAGGGTTAAACTGTAGAGCAGTCGTAAGCAGGCAAGGTCAGGATCCAGAATTCAGAATAGTCAAAATAGCCAGGCAGAGGTCACAACAGGAATCAGACAGGTTCAGACAGAATCAGATAATAGCACAAAGCTCAGGAGCACCAGGAATAATATCCTATCATGGGCAAAGTCCCACAGCCCTAATGGGCTTTAAATAGTGTTTGAATTGTGCACCCTTGCGCGCTGACATCACTACGTCAGCGCCTTTAAGAAACACCAGAGCGCGCCGCGCGCACGCCCTAAGATGCCAAGGAAGCGGATCGTCGAGACGGGCGTCCCCGCCGAGGGGGCGGCAGGCGTCCCTGCCGTCCCCCCACTGGACCACCAGGTACATTCATTACAGAGATTCTCTTTATGGGTAAAAAGATCCCCTGCTATTTGTCTATAAAGTCCTCTAATATACTTGTAAAGTGCAATCATGTACCCTTGCAGAGAAAAAAAACCCAACCTTGACAGTCTACCCTCATAATTTAAGTCTTCCATCCCTCTAACCAGTTTAGTTGCATGTCTCTGCATGCTCTGCAGCTCATTTATGTCCCTCTTAAGGACTGGGGACCAAAATTGCACTGCATACTCCAGATGAGGCCTTACCAGGGACCTATAAAGAGGCATAATTTTCATAGTTTTCATCCCTTGAGTTAATGCCCTTTTTTATGAAAGACAGAACTTAATTTGCTTTAGTAGCCACAGAATGACACTGCCCAGAATTAGACAACTTGTTATCTACAAAAAAACCCAAGATCCTTCTCATTTAAGGAAACTCCCAACTCACTGCCATTTACTTGCATTCATATTATTTATGCCAAAGTGCATAACCTTGCATTTATCAACATTGAACCTCATTTTCCAGATTGCTGCCGAGTTTCCCAACTTAAAGTAGAAAGCACAGTTTATATAAGGTTCCCTATATAATCGCAAGCACAGACATAAATTCAGCAAGAGCCAATAGAACTCTCACAAACAGCAATGTCTGATACATAGAACAATACATAATATTTCTGTAGAATCAACCAATTCAGTGATGCAAGAAACTCAAATAAAAAATGACTTCTCATATTCCCTTTTGAAAAGATAACAAGTTAATTTTCACATTTGATGCCCAATAACCATTATCCAAAAACTGAATTCCACTAGACACAACTGGCATTCATCCATCAAACAGGTTGGAAAATGAAAATGCATTCAGGGAAATGAGTCCCTTGTTACCACTGAGACACATTCCTATGGGATGTAGTAAGAAGCCTGAGAACACAGGAGTAAGGGCATTGGATCCATAGCCCTTAAATTCTGGTCTTTCCATTCCCAGATATTTCATAAACACTTCAGCTGTACATTCAAGTTAATTTTCTATTCTTAATGCAGTGGAGAAAAAGTACATTCTTCACCCTACTGTCCACACATGTTTTAGAAACAAACCATCCTGAAATAGCAGTCACAGATGTGTTTCCAAACATTTTATTAAATAATTTAAAATATGTTCAGATTTCTGTGAATGATTTACTTAAACTAAAGCTCATGGAAGGATCTGGATTATTATGCAGGCAGTGCTAGGCTGTTGCACTTCATTTTTGTTTTTGTTCTTACCAAACTAAAATATCTAGGAAGCTTCAAAAAGGCAAGTGAGGAAACATGTCTGCAAATGTGTAAATAAACAGCTGCTGCTAAACATATGTATTTTCTTCTATATTTTTCATGTGCTATAATATACAATCCATATCTGCCAGGATTGTAACATGCAGCATAATTTAACTGTAATTGATAATATGCAGGCAGATGGTTTGAAGTGTCAACTTTTGCATGCATCCTTGTAATATGTTAAAAAAGCAAAGCAGATGGTCTAATCTTTCTTTATTTGTGTGTTGCTCCTAACTTGTCTGCTTTCAGGATAATGGATCATTATTCAAAGTTGAGCTTAAACACCAATATGCTTTTTTACATTTCCTTTCCAAATAATATAAGCAGGAGCTCTGCATGTTTAACAATATTTATGAATATGCATTTGGCAAAAGAAGGTTGTTATTAAATTGCCAAACTATTGTGCAAGGGAAATATTTCATAACAAATTTTGCAATCATGCAGAAATTTCTCAGTTCTATTTAATGCTCAGAACTTACAATTTGAGCATGAAAAATGCAAATAAAGAAAAACTAGCTTATACTGAGAGACATAATTGCAATTACAGGTACAGGATCTGTTATCCAGATTGCTCGGGACCTGGAGATTTCCAGATAATGGATCTTTCCATAATTTGGATCTTTGTAGCTTAAGTCTACTAAAAATAAATCATGTAAAAGTTAAATAAACCAAATAAGCAGATTTTGCTTCCAACACGGATTACTTACAGAAAGACTTGGTTTGGATCATGTACAAGGTACTGTTTTATTATTACAAAGAAAAGGGAAATCATTTTTAAAAAATTGGATTATTATATTATAATGGAGTCTATCAAAGATGGCCTTTCTGTAATTCAGAGCTTTCTGGATAAAGGGTTTCCAGATCCCATACCTGTACCTAGTGAAAGTATGAAGCTGGGCAATAATTTTGTAAGGATCACAGCAGAAGAATGTAACTGTAAATAAAAAGTACAGGTATGGGACCTGTTATCCTGAATGGTCATGACCTAGGGTATTCCGATAAGCGGTCTGTAATTTGGATCTCCATACCGTAAATCTTCCAAAGAAATATTTAGACATTTAATAATCCCCATAGGATTGTTTATATCTTAGTTGGAATCAAGTACAAGGTACAGTTTTATTACAGAGAAAATTGAAAATCATTTTTTAAAATTTAAATTATTTGCTTAAAATGGAGCCTATGGGAAATGGACTTCCCTTCATTTGAAGATTTCTTGAAAAGGGCATACTGGGGTAATAGATCACATACCTGTATATTGCAATTTAAAATTGCAGTTAAAAGTCTCCTACCATGTAAACAAAATGTATTACTTAAAATATGCTTTTTGTTAAAGGAAAACTAAAGACTAAGTAAAGAAGTAGGGTAGAAATGCTGTACATTATGTTTTGGGCTTCTGTACCAGTCCAAGGCAAACACAGCCCTTTAACAGGGAAGATCTGTGTCTAAGAAGATGCCCCAGTAGCTCCCCATCTTCTTTTACTGAGCTTAGGGCAACTCACAATATACTGTGCACATTGAATATAAATGTCACAATATAAGGCTGATTAGGAATTAATACAGATAATTACTTCATGTCAGCACAGAAAGCAGTGGAACTAGCATCAGAATGTAATAATCAGCCTTGTAGAATCAGCTTATATTACAGACAAACCTAATTTTCTGCTTAATAATTTAAGCATGTGAGTGTCGCAGACACTTTTCAAGATGGTGGCTCCCTGTGACAATTTTAAAGTCCTGGATCATTGCTGCTATTGAGAAGCTGAAACTTTAACGCTGGTGCAATAAGTTCAGTATATAAAATATGTTTTAGCCACATTCATTTTTATGGTTTAGTTCTCCTTTAAATAAATAAAGGTTGGAGGACTCCACTGGAAAACTTGTAGTGTACCAGAATATGAAAAAAAAATAAACTTTGCCCAATGCCAAAGTGTATGCATGAAATGTATCATTAGGGTAATTAAAACCTTTAATAAAATAATTACATGTCCCCTTTTAAAGCTACACAATCAGAAATAGTTATAGGGATTGGGGCTGCTGGAGACTGGAGACAATGTCCCCATTGTCCTGTCCTGCTCTGCCTAGTCCTGTCTCTATATCCAAACCGCCCTGTCCTGTCTCTACTCCCACGCCGTACTGTCCTGCTCTGCCTAGTCCTGTTTCTACGCCTGTACTGTCCTGACTCTTCACCCTCATCACTCTGATCCTGACCTTTTCTCTCTGTGTTCTGTGCACACAAACAGCTCCTGCCTGAAAGACTTACCTTCCCACCTCAGCTCCCTCTACTTATTCCTGACAATCCCATTATGGAATCTGTAAAGAAGATGATTGACATCCCCATCCTCAAAGTGTTATTCCAGTATTGCAATAACCCAGAATTACTCTGTACAGAAATTATACATTGTGGAAATTGTACCTATGCCCTTCCCTTAGATAATTCACTGATGCACTTTGAACAAATGTTACAATGCTTAACATAAGGATAACCCTATTTTGGTTACACTTTCTTTTAAATAGTGATTAACCCTTTGCAACTCAGAGCCCTGAGTTCTTTTGCATATGAAATATACTGGGAACTGGGATTTACAGCACACTAGCACAGTGCTAGTGCTAGTGCTAGTGAGGATCACACCTCTGGGGAATTTCATTAGGAAAATAAAACACCAAGTTTGCAGTAAACCAAGAGAAACTTTATGTGGTAATATTCTTATACTGGGGAATTGTGGTTCTGTCTAGTAACTAGCACAGTATCTCTTAACTCTGGATGTACAACACAGTTCAGTTCACATGTAATGTCCCTTTTCCAAGAGCTCTTTATTCCCCAGGTAGAGCTGCCTGCCCCACTGTACCTCTCCTTTAGGATATAGACTGTACATTCCACATGGCAGGCTTGCGAGAAACACCTGTCTTCACACACTGGGGACACACAAGGGTTTCAACTGGCATCCAACAGCAGGCCCCCCTAAAAAAAATAAAAAAAGGTAAAAAAGCAGAAAAGTCACAGGTTTTACAGAAGGTAACAGATAATATAGTAAACAGTGGGATGCTACAGTATGTATCTATTATCTACTGTGTATCCTGTGCTTGAATGGCTGCCCCCATGGCTACACAGCAGCTTGTTTATATAAACTATAGTAGAGTTTCTGTAGCAAACACACCAGTTTTACCAGAGCAGTTTTACCAGAGCAGTACATTGTATTTTCATTAAAATATTTTCATTCTTTGGCATTACTGCTCCTTTAAAAACAATCTTGCATCTGATTGCAGAGCTGGGTATGTATTCTTAAAGGGCAAATGTTGGGCAAAAATGTTATCCCCAACCAAAGGTGCAGGCTAATTGAACCTACGCTCCGGTTTGGGGGTAACAGTAGTTTTATTTTTTAAAAATTGCCCCTTCCAGAGCTAGGACACTCGCCCTTTCACATGCTCTTTGACTGAAATGGATGCTCGCACCGGGAGCTCCCTCCCGGTGCGAGTGTCCTAGCACTGGCGTGGGCAATTATTTGAAAAGAAAAAACTACTGTTACACCCAACCGAATTGTGGGCTCTATTAGCCCACACCTGTGGTTGGGGATAACATTTTAGCCCAACGTGTGCCCTTTAAGTGAAGAATATGAACACATTTTGTGGTTTAAAAAATGCTTGGAACAACTTTCAAATAAGAAGGTAGGGAGTTCATAATGTACGATTTTCTCATAATATTGTACTAATATCTCATTACAGCAGGCGACTAATAATGTCTCACAGCTACATATTTGGTATGAAATCCTATTATGAAAGAATTCTTTGGTGAATACATATGTTTGTATAACAAGGTCCTTTAGGTCTGTTAACGGGTCGGATCTGTTTAACTTGCTTAGTGCTGCATAAAGTGTTATTTAAACAGATTAAGGATTTATTTATTATGGAATGCCCAGCCAAAAATATATAATTGGTTCTTTGTCTGCAGTTAAACACTATTGTAAATTGTTAATGCATTTTTGTTTCCATTTATTATTTGTAAAAATATACCTCCTTAGAATATCACATAACCTATTGTTAAAGGTTTCTTTTGAGAAATATCAATATGCCTAGGAGGTTGAGAAAGCTAGTGGCAGAAATTCCAGAGATGTAGGCAATGTTATAACTAATTTGTAGAGATTTTAATGAACATGGCTATAAGAGAATTTTATATGTTACCCATAGGGTTGCAACCTTTTCCGGTGGCTAAATCCAAACAAAGTGGGTGGGGTTGATGGCATCACGTTAGCGCAGGGATTCAATGGGTGGGAAGGATGATGTCAGGAGAGGGCACAGTGATATTGGTTAGGGTAATGACATTTGCATCACTTGCAGTTGGTTCGATTTCAGTCCAGTTTTTTCAATGTTTTAAACTGGAAAGAAAGTTTTGAACCAGACAGTCCTTTGAAAAACTGGGCTGTCCAGTTCACAACTGGACAGGTTTCAGTCCTTGCTGTGTATGTTCTGCTTTATGAGTTAGTCCAAACTATAGGATCTATTATACAAAAAACGGTTATCCAAAATTAATTTGCTTATTCTTATTGTAATAATAAATAAAAACTGTGCTTGATGATGAGGTAAGCCGTGTTGAAAAAACAATCATGGTGAATATCATAATATTTATTGTAGATGTTTTTCATTTATTGTTCAGGTTTCAAAAGCCTAACAGGCTAAACTGTTTGGGTCAGAAAACAGGTGGCAACCCTAGTTACACACTGTGTTTTTGTCTGTCTTTTGTTTTGCTCAGCGCTAGTAACTAATTTTATATGCAGCTAAAAAAGACAAAATACAGGTATGGGATCCCCTATTCGGTAACCAGAAAGTTCCATGTTACAGGAAGGTCATTCCCCATAGAGTGTATTCTGATTTTTAAAAAGTATTTATTTGTAATGATAAAGCAGTACCTTGTACTTGATGGTAACTAAGGTGCATGAATCCATATTGGTGGCAAAACAATCCTATTTAAGTCATGGTGATACAAATTAAAAAGCCCCAGGTCTCAAGCATTCTGGACAATAAATCCGATACTTGTATAGTAGTGATGAGTGAATATGTACCATTTTGCTTTGCTGAAAAATTAGCAAAACTGCTAACGCATTGAAGTCAATACATTTTTTTCATGTGCAACTTTTTCTTACTCCAAGTGCAATAAAGTCAAAGGGAGTTTTTTCTTGTGGTGACTTTTTTTTGTCTTCTTTACTTTTTTGTCTCTGTGACTTTTTGTCCAAATGTATTAAATGAGACATATTATGTAAAAAACAAGAATGTATCAGTGCATTAAACTCTTTTAAATATAGAAAGAATGTGGTTTAAAAAGTTGTGTTTCCGGTTACTCTAATGAAAATTTCTGCAAAAACCCTATTAGTCCCGCCCATCTGTTCTACTTCCTGCTTCCTCCTTTCCCAGGCTGTGCAGGGGAGCCAGCGGCACTCAGCACACTGCACTGTAGGATAGGAACCAATCAGCATCCAGGCTGACCTGAAAGGGAACTGACTGTCTGTCCCCCTCCTACTGTGCTTCTGGCAGGGACTGTTAGGACACACACTCATTTGAAATTTGGACAGGGACCATATATACAGTATAGGGACCATCTATAGGGAGCTCCAATAAAGGGGCCATTTTTAAAGATAATAATTTTTGGGCAAAAGTAAAACCACCACCATATACTGTAGTATACATTATTGCCTACACAATTAGGGTCTTTTTAATTTATCCAATATGTCTCCTTTAAAGTCAATGGGTGTTTTTCTTATGGCGACTTTTTTGTCTTTTCGACATAGATATCGAATTGCAATATTTTGCCGCAAATCCACGCATGGTGAAAAAAATATGCTCATCGCTACTGTATAATATAAATATCTCAGTCTATTGCTTTAAAGGACCAGCCTGAAAGAGAAAAATTGCCATTGCACGGTTTGCCTTTAAAACAAGAAGGTAGCAGAAGAAAAAAATGTCATCTTGTTACAAGATTCATAAGAGTCACTAACAAACAAAGGAAACCCACACAGGTAGGGATAACTATTTTGAATATCCACTACAGGAACAAGTTTCCAAGCCATTTTATGACTTCTATTTGATACTATAGAATTTAATTAAAAATAAATTTAAGATATTGCAATGCTCAGTTAAAGGAGACCTAAAGCCTAACTAAAGAAGTAGCTAGAAATGTTATACCTTGTGTTTAGGGCTTCTGTACCAGCCCACGGCAACCACAGCCCTTTAGCAGGTATGGTATGTAAGGTAAGTGTCTCCAAAGGTGCCCCAGAAGCTCCCCATATTCTTTTCTACTGATTCACTGCACATGCTCTGTGTTGCCGTTACTTACTGAGCTTAGGGACCCACTCACAATATAGAGTACACATAAAATATAAATGTCACAATATAAGGCTGATTAGTAATTAATATAAGTACTTTATGACAGTACAGAAAATAGTACAACTAACATCAGAATTTAATAATCAGTCCTGTAGCATCAGCTTATATTACAGACAAACCTAATTTTCTGCTTGATAATTGCTTTTTCACTAATCTTTTAAGATTATAAAATTACTTTCCTGACAGATGGTTTATGAACTGAGTTTGACCTTTTAGACCACCAAGAATACACTAGGAAATATGTATAAAAACATGGAAAAAGTGTAGATAATACAAGGGATGGGTTAACATCTTAGGACATTATACATTTGTGTGTGTGAATATACATAGTATACAGTCTGGTAAACAGCCTGAATAGTTGACTATCACCCTTGATATTTCATAAGTAGAGTATTTTCTTGGTTCTGTATTTTAGATCTGCTATAATATTTGTGTTGCACCCAGGGGTTCACAAATGTCATACTTATGCTGAACATTTATGTTAGGGCTCATTTATAAAAGCTGGGCAGAAAACAATAGCAACCAATCAATGCTTTTATTGGTTCACCTCCAGCTGGTTGAAAATAAGATAATCCCTGATTGTTTGCTATAGTTGATGGTCCAGCTTCAAATCAGCTTTGATAACTAGTGTTTGGGGTACAGCAAACTGCAGTAGAGCAATTTTTTTCTAAAAAAAAATGATTGGTAAGAGCGAGCATTCCACCAATAAATACATCAGCTTCAGCTCCATCACTTTACTGTCTGCCAAACTTATTGCCAGCATGACTAACCCCAATAAAACTTTGGGCTCCATTCAATTTGAATATATTGCCTGTTCCAAGATTTGTAAATTTGGCTTACACCATCTTCAAAGGCAAATGGATTTGGCTTGGAAAAAAAGAGCAGAGAAAAAAATTCTGTTGACTCCAATGCACTTGGCCAAATTTTAGTAGCATGTTGGCTTTTCACAAATTTTTCAGTTGTTTCACAAATTTTTTGGCAAAGCTTAACAAAAATGTTTCAATTACTTCTCATAACTTCATTACTGCCCCAAAACAGGTGTCTTACTACTCATGGATGTAGCGTTTTATGCTTTTTCATCTCTGTTCCAAGCAGAGCTTTACCTGGGAATAATGTGTTTTTCCAAAGATTTTAGCGTGTTTAGTGTGTTTTTTTCTGCACACTCTACTGTTTAACACAATGCTGCACCTAATTTCTTAGTGCTATAAGTGAAAAAAAAAGCTACTGTACTTCTTATCATGCTCCATATCCAGACCTCAGCTATTTGAACCATGACTACTGAAAATATAATTGTAATTACAGTATCTGAAAAGGAAAATCCTGTTGTTATACTGTGGGTGGAATGCAATGGTTTGGAACTGTTTTGGGCTAGAAGAAAAAATAAACTGCTACTTTAAAGAGATACTGACACCAGAAAATAAACTCTTTTTTTACATCTATCATAATATTGCCTTTGAATGCTACTTATAACTTTGCCATAAAGTATTTGCACAATGCTTTTACATTACCTGTCTTGTGCCCCCTGTATCAGGAGGCTGCCATATTTGTGCAGCAGGAGTCTGTTAGCATTAGAAACTTTAAGGGACAGGCTGAGATGGGACAGTCAGGTTGGCAAAACAGTCAGGTTTAGAAACTTCAACAATAACTTAGATAAACAAACCTCTCAGCAAAAAATGATCAACATGACCTATAGGTAACTTTAAGGTAAATTCATATTTTAAAAAGTAGTTTTTTAGTGTCAGTATCACCTTAAGTGGGCTTTTTGTAGATGTTACAGCTGCTACTGTCACATGCAAGGATCCAAGTCGACTGGCCTAGATGCATAAAATTCTAATTTTTAATTATTAAGAACTTAGATATGATTAATCTATATTTTAGACAAAACAATCCTATTAGGGTTATTTTTTGGAAGACAAAAGGTCATATGTACTATAATTCATTTTTCAAATTTTTTTATTGAAACAAATTCGACCTAACTCCAAACCACAATCTGACAGTTGTACAAGTGGGAAAAGTCTACACAAAATCGAGCAACAATTCAAATTGTGTAACTTTTTGGAATTGTAACCAGATTACCTAACAAAAACTACAACTTATTCTGATTTTGAGCCAAGAACCAGCCACAAAGCCTGAAACTATCGAGAATCATGAAGGGCAAAAAACATCTTCAAATTGTTAAAGGAACCATCTGCCAGTGACTTTTAGGCGCCATTCCTTTAAAAGCTTTTATATGAACCGATATGTCTAAATTTGTCTGCATCCCTGTTTAATAAAATGATTCATTTATACTATTAGCAGCTGAAAACATTCTTTTCAAACCTTAAGGAAGCAAGTTTCAAATCTTTTAAAACTATAAAGAGCCTTCATGTAAGCCCATGAATGGTATTACCTCTTGGCCCTATGGTAAAAAGCTGACTGTCAAAAAATGATTTATTTAGCTTAATAAATCTCCATCTATCATACTTTCTTGGAAAAATAACCTTAGAATAACAGAGAGCTGGAAAGGAAAAATCTTCTATTAGCATGACATTAAACTCTGGCGAATATATGTTTACAAAGAAATATTTGATTCTTAAATTGGAAAAAATGAGGGCTATTTGTTTGTTTATATTCTTATAATAGGTGTACAGTGTACTACAGAAGAAGAGGTCTATTGATACCTCTTCCAGTTGATTACACAGTGTGCTGGACTAAATATATCATGGGTATCTAATACTTTTTAACGTAACCAAATAAAGACATTTAATATTTAGGCTGCAAAATGAATAAAGTGCATTGTGATGACAGAAAGTCAAATGTTTAGACATTTATGCTTCTGGCCTTTTCTGATTTTTTGAAAGGGTCTGCCCCAGAGATAGTGGTCTTGTGGCAGCAGCAAAACAATCAATGTGAACCTTACAGTCTGCATATTTATTTCAGGAGAGGCACTGCCAATATCAATATGTAGTGAAATGTACATGGTATATTAAATTGGCATGCACACTATGTATCTTTTTTAGTATGTTTTGCTTAATGCTAGTACCTTCAGTCTGTGAAAAAATTGTCTTGGAGCCAAGACTTAAAGATGAAGTTCTAGTGATATTATCTTTTGAAATCTTAATATTTAAGCACCTAAGTCCTACAAACATTTGCTGATGGAATGTGTGCTAATCTTTTATTTCTAAAAACATATCAAAGACCTCAGTGGTGTTTAATTTCTTTGGACTTGATACACTGTTAGATAGAAATATCAATCTCCTTCACACACAATAATCCTGATTTTTGGTATTTTAACATTACTTCTGTCCCAGCAAACTGTGAGAGTATGTACATTCTAAAAGATTTATGGTATAAGACTATTTTCTACCATTGAAAGTGCACCGTGTGATGGTTTTAAAGTTACTGTTTCAGCCACAATTTGTGTTCATTTGGTGTATTGTGCTTTTATTTTTTTCTAAATAATTTATTTTAAGAAATACCTAAGAAATCACCTACAGTATTTTTTTCTTGTCTCACCCCAAATAGAGAGTCTATGGGGCAAATTCACTAAGATGTGAAGTTGCGCCAGGCTCAACTTCGCCGCACTTCGCCAGGCGAAGTTTCGCCAGGGCTCCGCAAATTCACTAAAATCCGAAGTTGCGCACAGGGGTAACGTAAGGTTGCGAAGTTGCGCTAGCGTTGATTCGCTATATAAAGCAACTGCGCTAGCGAAGGCTAATTTGCATACGGCGCAAAATTCTAATTTCAACGGAGGAACACGTATCTGCACTACAAATGCATAGAAAACCTTCAAATCAGCACATAAAAAATTTATTTTGCCCTACACATGTGCCCACTGTCTAGGTAAGTTGCCATGAGTCAGGAAATTTAGGGGGGAGGAAGGGGAGCCCCAAATAAATTTCGATCTTTTTCAGCCTATCACCCATCATGTAGAAAACACGCCAGCATTTTTTGGGACTTAGAAAAAAAATTGACTTTTTTTGAAACAATCCCTATCTACTCTATTGCGCTTTGCCAGGTCTGAGGTGGCGAAGGAAGTCTAGCGTAAAAGGTAGCGTTCACTACACTGCGCAAGTTAGTGAATTCGCGTAGTTTCGTCGCTAGCGAAGATTCGCCTGGCGTAAGGTTGCGAAGTAACACTAGCGAAACTACGCCAGCGTTCGTTAGTGAATTTGCGCAGTAGCGAAAATGCCAAACGCTAGCGAATTATTGCTAGCGAATTAACGCTAGCGAATTAACGCTAGCGTTCGGCGCTTCGCGCCTTAGTGAATTTGCCCCTATGTTCGGCAGGGAGTCTGTAGGTGGGAACTAGAAAAAGATTTTTTTTTCAATTGAGATCAGTAGAGACCTTTAAATGATGTAAAGCAAGTACTTTTCTTGCCACTTTGCAGTGGAGTTGGTTTCTTACCTCCATAAAGTTGTTTGCTGAGAGACAGGATTTCTGCTTTTCACTTCCATCTGTATGTCAACAAAATTTGGTTATTTGCTCTTGCAGTTGCCATATCAAAACAATGATCAACAGAACCATACTATTTGCTAGTCTATCTGGCCATTTAAAGTTTCTCTTTGCTAGTGATGACTTACAGGTACAAAGAAAGTTGCAGCAAATAAATGACTATTGACATCAATGCATTTTACTTGGGATATGTAAAATTAAAATATTTTTTTCATAGGATGTTATACTTCATCAGTGCTGCGGACATATTGTTCTTTATGAGCTGTAAAGAGAGCAATGTTCTATCATTTGAGCTCCAGTGCATGCAGCTCTATCCATGATTAATGTGGCCTTCAAGTGTTTTAGCTACACTAAGCATTGTTTACAACTAGTCGTCACAAACTTGATGAATTCCCAACAACAAAGCTACATTTGGGGGGTTATTTACTAATATCCGAAAATGTCTTATCATATTTATCAATAAATTAACTCAGAAAAATCTGGTGCTGGTAAAGACTGAAAACTCAGATTTTTATTGGGAATATTTTACGAAACCCAGTGCAGATCATGATCTCTTCCAATAGTAAGAGGGACATCTGCCTAAGGAAAGATTCATCGTATAAATAACAGTAATGGCTAGTGTATGGCCACCTTGACATCCTTATAGTTAAAGGTACTTCACTTAATGGGCCTCACTTCTTTTTTATAAAACATTTCAGTAGGTCATCTGTCAAAAGTGACATTACTCACTGTGCATAGATTAGAAGAATATACTTTACAGTGTATTTGGGACTTTTTTTCTGTCAAATTTGACATAACCTTTTGTAAATATATCCCTTAGCATCTATTTTATTAACTTTGAACATTATTATACACCCCACACCTTTTTAAAATTAGTACTGGTATGGTATCCATTATCAGGAGACCTATGATCCAGAAAGCTCCAGATTACAGAAATGCCATCTCCCCATGTCTCCATTTTAATTAAGTAATTTTTTAAAAGTTATTTCCAGAATGGTTATCCAAATTATGTAGAGACCCATTATCCAGATAACCTCAAGGTGCCATACCTGTACAATAACTAGGACTAAACATCATACATTTCCACTATAACCACTGATAAAGAAGGTACCCAATGCTAATTATAAAACAAAGTATGCCTCTAATTAAGAACTATACTGTGAATAGGTATGACTGAAGGGCAAAAGGCAACAATGGAATGGAAAGTTTAGCAAGCATGTTCTATGATATATTATTATTATTTCAGCTGATACTTGTTACAATAACAAAGCAATTAGCTAATTCAAGACATTCAGCCACCACATTAAGCAGAAAGGGTAAACATGTAAACAGGTAAGGGGTAATTTGAAAATGTTTTTGCAGAAGAGCACAAAGCAATGCTACATGTAATTGACTAGATGTAACTGACAAGAAGTGTCCTGTTATAATTCAATTAGCAATTCATGATATTCAAAATATGCGTGAGTCACATGATTAAAGTGTGGATATGCTTAATTATTTAGGCTCGAATTCTTTACAAATTCCCCAATTACGCCCCCTCAATTTTTACACTGAATTTTGTCAGTTTATAAATTTACACCCTGTGAAAAATATAATAAAACCCAGTTCATTTTCTGCAGACACTGAAAAGTAAAGGCCATTAACAAAAAAGTATAATTAAATTAAAATGTCACTTTGCCAGAGAAGCTATGTAAATAGGAGTTTGAAACTGTAATAATACAAACTGGGTTCTATCTAAAGCTGCAAGGAATGACACTGGGATGACGTTACCCTATGGTAAATGAAATGCAGTTAGCATATTGGATTTAGATAAAGAAAACCCATAACTTTCTTACTGTTTTCTTTCTGTTACTATTACAATTTTATTTATTTAATTATAATTGTATTAATAGGTGCCTTATTAACCTGTTTTTATATTGAATATATAAAGTATATGGGGCTCAAGCACCCCTTCAGACAGATGCTGAACAGATGATAAGAGACCTTCATGGAAGATGGAAACAAAGGGGCAGATTTACTAAAGAGTGAAGTGGGCTTCACTAGCGACAATTCGCTTGGACATCACCTATTTACTAAAAGGTGTAGAGAAATATTTGCTAGCAAAAGAGATCAGCTTCGTGCCCTTTCACCAGGCAAATTTTTGTTCAAGCAAATTCATCAAAGTGTGAACTTTCCACTACATTACCCTTTTCACCCATCCTCAACAATCTTTTGTCAGTGACATTATAGAAAAGGAAAAAACACTGGTGTTTTTTCTTATTTTAATGTGGGATTTTGTTTAAAAGTTGAAACTGTTAAATATTTATTTTTTTAACCATTTGAAGCTCATTCCAAATTTGTTTTAGTACATGTCTAGTACAATAGAGGATCTCTTTTGTCTTTATTTTTTAAAATAAGTGGCCACTTCCAGCAATTTTACAAACATCACTAATAAAGACATATATATGACCTATATGTACCCACCATTTTTAAAGAAGTTATGCTAGGAAGAAAGTAATGATAGTGAAAATTCGCTTATAAATGTCTGCGCTGACAAATTTTCGCTGGCGAAAATTTGGCAGCGTTCACCTGCCGGGATGAAATTTTGCATGAATATGTGTATTTGCAGAAAATTAACGTATGATGAAGTTGCACAAAGTATGGCAAGGCCTTACGAGGTGAAAATGCGCCCTTTAGTCAATTTGCCCCAAAGAGTCAGTGTACCATGGGTGATACTTGTCAGGTGTGTAGTGGCACTGAGCATAGGGAAAGCTCAGTGGTAGTTGCTGGATCACTATGAGAAGGCCTTGAAAAGCCATATCCTAAGGGACAACTGAGAGGAAGATTAACTATGGGGCAGTGGTACAGGAAAGCTTTTAGGGATGGGCGAATTTTTTCACCTTGTTTCGCTGCAAAAATGACGCCCATAGACTTGTATGGCGTCATGCGTCAAAAAAAAAGATGCAAGTAATTTTTTTGACGCCCATAGACTTTAATAGGCATCGGCAGCGAATTTCTGGCGACACGAAACGGGTCAAATTCGCCCATCCCTAAGTTGTGGGAGGCAAAAAATCACTGCAGACGAAAGTAAAGCCAAAGAGCATAAAAATGCAACATGCAGAGAGTGAAGCAACTGAATTTAGAAAAGGAGAACCGTTCTGCCCTAGTGCCAATAATCACTCTTTTGGGAGTAAACATTGTAATGAAGGCTACAAAAGGGTTAGTAATGTAGATATTTATAGTTATGGTTCTCCACCTGCAACAAGATTAACATGTGAGAATATAAGCCTCTGTATACAATAATTGCTCAAAAATGCACACAAAAGGGAATGAAAGTATTTTATGATAAATACAAAATGTTGTGGTTTATTAAACAAGTCAATGAAATGTGTTTAATTTATCTGACTAGCATTTAATGATTTTAATAGTATACAGTATGTGCAGCCACAATCCTTCCTCTTCATAGCCTACACATTGTTTATAAAAGTAAACTTAAAAACATAAAAACTCAATAAATTCCAGAAACAGTAAGGGCAAGCACATACAGTAACTGACAGATGCTGCATTCATAGGTAAATGCTTGATAAAGTTCAGCAAAACTTTTACTATTATACAGTTACCTTTGCCTGTTTGTTTACTGAACACTAAGGGGCCTGTTTATTAACCCTCAATTTTTTTTGGTTGAGTTTTAAAAGGGAAATATGGAATAATAGAGAGTAACTCGGAAAAAAACTTGAAGATTTATTATGCACCAAAGCTGCTTAAAATATGAATCCGAAAATACTCCAGCTAAAACCTGTCAAAGTCATGTAAAAGTCAATGACAGATGGTCCCTTTTACAAATGGAAGATGTTTTTTGCCTTCATGATTGTCAGAAGTTTCAGGCTGTTTGACGCTGGTTTTCATTCGATAATCCAATAAATTCAGTTTTTGTTTGTTCCATGATCCAAATAATGAGTTTTTTAAGGCAAGTCACACAATTCGAATCAGCACACGATTTTGTCTTGACTTTTCCTGCACGGACCATTTTCGCTACGAATTGTTAGTAAATTAAACCAGATGGGAGTTTGGACGAATTACATTATAGCCCCTAAAATGGAAAATATAATATAAATAGCATGTTAAATTAATGATATGTTTTGAACAAACTTCTTAAATGTAATTGAACAAGAGTGCGAAAGTAGGTAACATATAACTATTTGCCATAAGCCACCATCTCCAAAGCAAAGGTGTAGCTGCAATACAGGCAAATGCTGTGCTAAACTCAGCTGTAGATCTACTCTGGCAACTTCGACATACTTCGACAGAACCACAAGTCTTCTGGCAAAATTACTTTTGGCATATTTGCTGATTTGTTTAATTCCTTTTTGAGTGTCCTAAATAACCTCTGAATATGTGGTCCAAGGTGTTTATGTGTCAGGACAATATCAAAAATGATGTACTGGATAACTTGCATGTCATCACTTTGAGGTTAGAAACCTTGTCTTATTTGTTATTACTATGCTGCCCCCTAGTGAAAAACTAGAGTTTTCACCGTAATTTTTTCCCATTTTTAACATATACTAGTACTGTTCAGGTTTAAATTAACACATTCCAACAAGCTGAGACTAATTAGGCTTCATTTTTATTTTATCATCACTTTATAGAATTTATCCAATACACGTGAAACGTGTAGTGGAAATAATATTGTGGACTTGGACTGAACATTTGTTCAATGCTGATTTAATTTTGCACTGTGTTTCAGAGCACTTGATGCTTCCCTCATGAATACAGAGTTGTCTGCATTTGAGTATCAGATGTTTCTTTCTTGGCCAAGGTTAAATTAATAGTGAAGTGATTTAATTCATTTCAACTCTGCTTAGTAAGTTTAATTTTAAAATAGAAAAAAAAATTGAAAACATAAACAAATAGAAAATTCATAGGAACTACAAACTAAAGGGGCAGTATATCCCACTTTTCAACACAAGCTCAATGAATAGTGCTTGTGAACCTACATTTTGCCTATTGTTTTACTCTCATTAAAATCTATGTTGTTGTTTCTTGAGTTAAATAATTATAAAAATTGACCCTACTTTTTGTGATTTTGGGAATGTGATAGGCACCTTATATAAGCTATGATGGGGGCAGGGACTGAATGATGTATAATCTCTGTAAGGAATGCGAAAATTTGTCATCACTATATAGATACCAGGAAATAGATCAATATATCAATAAATACAGGGATGGGACCTGCTATCCAGAATGACTGGGACCTGGGGTTTTCCAGATAAGGGATCATTCTGTAATTTGGATCTCCATACTTTGGCTGCTAAAAAATCACTCAAACATATACAAAAAACAGTCTAGAACAGACCATCAAGCTGAGTGCCGACCTGACCCAGCATTGGCATTACTAAACCACAAGTTAGACCAATACCCCCATCAACCCCCATCAACACCTAACTTTTCACATCCTCACAGCAACGAGACTACTGTTACCTAAATATTGGAAATCTACAAAGACACCTACCAAGATGGTACTAATAGCGCTTATTGACTCAAACCTCCTATACGAACGAATAGCCAGTACCACCAACACCAGGAAAACCTTAAAGGAGAATTCAACTGTTAACAAAAAAAAACCCTACCCTATGGAGACCCCACTCCCTCCTTCCCCCCAGCCTAGCTGCCCCTCCAGGGAAATGCCCCTAACTTTTTACTTACCCCGCGGTGCAGATTCAGGGATCGAAGTTTACGGCAGCCATCTTCCGGGTCTTCGTGTCTTCTTCTGTCGCTTCTGCAATTTCCATTCATTTCAGCGCATGCACAGTTGTCACAATACGATAAATTGCTCCAACTGTGCATGCGCCGATTCGCCGGTCTCAGTCTCAGCTTACCAAAGACCTGGGAGATGGCTGCCGTGAACTGCGTTCCCTGGATCTGCACCAAGGGGTAAGTAAAAAGTTAGGGGCTTTCCTTGTGGGGGCAGCTAAGCTGGGGGGGAGGAAGGAGGGGGTCTACGTAGGGTAGAGGGTAGAGGTTTTTTTTCGTTAAGGGTTGAATTCTCCTTTAACAGCAAGTCAATGGACACATGGAAGAGCTGGAAAGAAAAACACCATCTATCAACACACTGAAGATAAAGAACCTCTACTACTCCTTCTCCTACCCTCTGCCCACCCTTTATTCTTACTCTATACCCCTAACCCCCAACCTTCCTTTTCCTTATCTTCCTTTCTTTTTCTTGTTTGACCTTACACTATCGCTAATAATTAATGTCCAGACACCAAATACTTTATGACTTCATGTAACCATGAGAAAACTAGACCACCATTAAGCATAGTCTAACCAAACGCAATGTCTATACTACTGACAACTGATGTTGCCGTTAATATGAAAATAAAAATGAATACAAACTTTAAATTAAAAAAAAATGGAGACGGCCTTCTTATAATTAAGGAACTTTCTGGAAAATGGGTTTCTGGAAAAACAAATCCCATACCTGTAAATGTGGATAATGCATTTTGCTGTAGCGAGCAATGGCGGGGAAGGGATATCAAGGTATGTCCTTGTATTACTGGTATATACAGGCATGGGACCTGTTATCCACAATGATTGGGACCTGGGGTTTTCTGGATAATGGGTCTTTCTGTAATTTGGATCTTCATGCATCCAATAAGGATTAATTTTATCTTAGTTGGGATCAAGTACAAGGTACAGTTTTATTATTACAGAGAAAAGGGAAATAATTTATAAAAATATGGATTATTTCATTTTAATGGAGTCTATAGGATACATCCATTCTGAAATTTGGAGCTTTCTGGGCAACAGGTTTCCGGATAATGGATCCAATACCTGTACTGCATATTCATGGGACTAGAAGGCAATTCAAATTTGCAATGCAAAGGCCCAGGCTAAAATATGCAGTACACTTTGTTTTGATATTATTGAAATATAGAAAGTCTAGGAAAGAGTGAATAAACTAATAATACTTGGAAGATCTTACTTCTGAAGAAAGTCTGGGCAAGTTAATATTGTTTACACAAAAGTAGAGGACTTTAATGGAGAATTCAGCCGATTCATTAGTCTTCAGAATGAGGCCGGCATTTTGGCGCATGTGCAATTCTGTTTCGCAACAACTGCGCATGCATTAAAACTCACAAAAATTGCTGAAGCACCAGTCTCATTACGAAGACTACCGAAGCGGCTGAAGATGGCGCCCGTGAACTCAGATGCCTGCATCTGCACCGAGTTGTAAGTAAAACGTTAGGGGCATTTGCCCGGGGTAACACCTAGGCTGGGGGAAGGAGGGGGGTCTATGTAGGGTAGGGGGGTAGGGTTTTTTTAAGTTTAGGGTTGAATTCTCCTTTAAGAAGATATATGAAAAGCATATGTAGTAGGGATGCACCGATTCCAGGATTTGGTTCGGGATTCGGACAGTATTCTGGCTTTTTCAGCAGGATTCGGATTCGGCTGAATCCTTCTGCCAGGCCAAACCGAATCTGAATCCTAATTTGCATATGCAAATGAGGGGTGTTGGGAAATCGTGTGACTTTTTGTCACAAAACAAGGAAGTAAAAACATTTTTCCCCTTCCCACCCGTAATTTACATATGCAAATTAGGATTCGGTTCAGCATTTGGCCGAATCTTTCGTGAAGGATTCTGAGGTTCGCTGAATCCAAAATAGTGGATTTGGTGCATCCCTAATATGTAAGGGATAAGACAAATCCTTCCCCTGTTTTTCTGTCTGTGACATTATCCAGCCCAGTTACCAGATGGAGAGCTATTATATTGGCTGGACATCCTTGGAAGAGAGGGAGTGCCTGACTTTGGAGCCAAATGTACAGGGTTTCTGACAGAGCTTATAAAGGGATCCCTGCTGCAGCAGCCAGAGAGATCCAGATCTGTGGAGTAGGGATGTCGCGGACTGTTCGCCGGCGAACTTGTTCGCACGAACATCGGCTGTTCGCGTCCGCCGCAAGTTCGCGAACGTCGCGCGACGTTCGCCAATAGGCGTTCGCGTCAAAATCGTTCGACCATTCGACCATTCGATCGCTAAAATCGAATGATTTTTGTTCGATTCGAACGAAAATCGTTCGATCGAACGATTAAAATCCTTCGATCGTTCGAATCGAACGATTTTCGGATGTTCGAAGTTCGCGAACTGTTCGCGAACTGTTCGCAAATTTTGCCGGTGTTCGCGAACGGCGTTCGCGAACACATTATCGGCGGTTCGCTACATCCCTACTGTGGAGTGTGACAGTGCTGCATGAAAGGATTTTCCAGGGAGAAGGAAAAGGAAAGGGCTGCGTTTTGCTAATTTGAGGAAATATTTGAACATCAGGGAGAGACAGTTTCTATTTTCTGCCTGTGGATACTTTGGCCACTGTGTGTTCCCAAGGGTGAGAACAGGTCTTGCTCGTGTACCTTTCATGTGGGAGTGGCTACTATTTTCAAAGGGAAAGATAGCTTGGGGAAGGTAGCGCTACGTGGGGACATAGGAGCTCTTGGGGAAGGGACATTGAACTGACTGGATTTATTCTACATTTATCCACCCGGTGTGGAGTGTGGGACTGTGGCATGGAGAGACTGTACCAGTTGTTGATAGTCCACAAAGGTTCACCATAGTAAAGTGATATTGTTTGCATTTACAGTTACTAAATACAGTTTAACATACAGTTTATATTTGTTTTATTGCAAACTGTGTGTGTTTTATCCTTCCTAGTGGAAATCCCCTGAGATGTGCTCCTCAGTGTTCCCTAGGTCGAGGCACTGCACTGTAAATCCCAAAATGGACTCATGGCCCTGGATTGCCAAGGTTTAATTGCTATTTAAAGAGACAGTAACCAAATTAGGGTTATACATGTATAAATATTAATGGATCATAAAACGATATAATTTTTTTCATATAACAAGGCCACCCATTAGGTTAGAAGAAATAAAGTTCCTCCTTAAGGTGCAAAGGTTTTTATTTACCATGACATCAAGAAAGTTGTACATAGTATTCCCTCTCTGACATGGTTGTACTGGCAGATACAATAGATTTCAAAACAATTTTTTTGTCAGAAACATAATTTAGATATATTTTTGGCAAGTGATAAACACAAGGGGCAAATTTACTAAAGGGCGAAGTGACTATCGCGGGCGAAAATTCACCAGCATGACGCCATTTCGGTACTTTGCAGATATATTAACAGTCACCGGCGTAACTTCGCTAGCGAAGCAGATGGACTCTAGCAGGTGAATGGACGTAACTACGCAAATTCACCAAGATGCGGATTTTACTGAACGTTACCTCAGATTTTCCTT
Source organism: Xenopus laevis (assembly GCF_017654675.1). Lineage (NCBI taxonomy): Eukaryota > Metazoa > Chordata > Amphibia > Anura > Pipidae > Xenopus > Xenopus laevis. Next base: position 31,388,330 of record NC_054378.1, on the reverse strand, counting down.
CACCACCTCAGACCAAGCGAAGTGCAATAGATTAGATAGAACTTCCTAAGAAATAGTTGAAAAATGCTAGCATCTTTTCCTTTTTCAGGGTGATAGGCTAAAAAAGAGCATACATTTTTTTGGGGGTAACCGGCTTCCCCCCTACATTTCCTAGCTAATGGCACATAAACTATACACTGGGCTCATGTGTAGGGCAATTTAACAACTTTATTTTATTTTATTTTATTAAGGTTTCCTGGGCTTGTGTAGTGTAATGTATTTGCTGCAACATATACATCCTCTGAACTTTAACTTCCCACCATATGCAAATTTGGCAACGCTAGCGTAACTTTGATTCGCTTGGCGCAGTAATGCTAGCGCAACTTCAATTTGCTTGGCGCAGTAACGCTAGCGCAACTTCGCCAACGTCCGATGCCCTGGATGCATCTTCGGATTTTAGTGAATTAGCGTTGTCCTGGCAAATCTACGCCCGGCGAAGTGTTCCGCTGTGAGTGCAGCCATCGCTGGCGAATTTTTGGAGGTTAGTGAATTTGCCCCAAGGTATGGGAAATTAACTCCCTTGATTCCCATTTGGAGCTTTTCCGTTAGACATGCGTTAGCGTTGGTTTAAGGACTTTTTCTTTTTGCCTTCCTATGGATTAAGTTGCCTTCCTATGGATTACAAATTAGGGGGGGCAGAGGCTTTGGAAAAGGTAGAAAAGAGTGTATGCTCTGGTTTTTAGTGTGAAATATAGGAGTTCAAAGCTGTCAAAATGCATTCAAATCAATGGACACAGTGTTTTTCTGAGTAGTCTTTCTTTCATCATTTGAAAGGGATCCTAAAATTTCTAAAGTTGCTTTACCAGTATTTTTACTGTCTCACTTATTTTATGTTTAAGGAACCTTGCTCAATGTATACATTATTTCCAACATAGAAACCTGACAAAATAAAGGTACATTTTACTAGTTTCCAAATATGCCTGTAATGAGCAAATGTTGTCATGACCCATCCAGCCCTCATGATGTGCCCATTGTGGGCAATATTTAGCAGCAGCAGACATCTGGTCACAGTGGAGCACCTGCAGGACTGATGCCTCTACAAGCCTGCAGTCATTATCACAACAATCTTCTATTCAAGTAATACCAGCTCTTCACACCCTAGAGCTAGGAAGTTGTTTTAGAAACTCACAGCTGGAGGCAACTACTATGCAGTTCTGCCTCTACTGCAGCCTAGGTTTGACTCCTTTGTAGTCCCTATCCCACTAGATCCCCACCACCCAGTTCTCAATGAGCACCTGGCAAAGCTGCTAGTGGTGCAACACCTGCCCTATCAGCTGCTTAAAGCAGTCTTCCTCCACCAGGTGATAGCTTGTGATGCCCCTTACTGGCAGATCTTACATCCGCCATTACTTTGCCAGGACACCACTCCCTGCTCTCTACCAGACAGTTGTGCATTGTGTTCCTTTCACTTTAACAAGCTGCCAGCAGCAGAAGGCACTGCACCACTGTTACACTAACCAGCAGGTATAGGCAGCAACAGTATATATCATTTTTTGCCCACTGGGTCTCTTTGTTAAGCATAGGGGAGGGTGCGAGAAGGGGTGCTCCTCTGAGGCTGGAGGTGGCTCCCATGGGGAGAAGAAGAAACTTACAGGCAGCCGCTGCCTCCATTACAACCAACTCATGCTTCGCCTTCTCTGTCTCATCCATAGAGCAAGTTATTGTGGAAGACTCCCTAAAGCAGTCACCCTTCAGTGCAACCCAGCCACAGCCAGGCTGGGCTGTAACTCACCTGCTGAGGGGAAAAGAGTCACACCAGACCTGAGATCCTTGCAGCTTCCAGGCTCAAGTCCAGTGGCAGTTTATCCCTCACCAACTTCAAGCAGGTAATGTGGATGAGGGCAACCCACAAATGGCTCAAATCGCCACAATTTTTGTGCACAACGTGGGTGACCTAGAATTATTGGACGCTGGCATCAATTTTACAAATTGTCTGCCCGTTTCACTAATTTTGCAGGGAAATTCGCAAATTTCGTCCCAAAACTGGACAAATTCGCCCATCACTACTCAGCTCAAATTGACTCATTCACACCAGTTTTGGCTACTCCCACACTATTATACCAATTATATTTTTCCAAAACTGTAAGGTAAATGACATTCCATTATCAGAGATTCATAAGGGCTCTCATACGAGCGTTTTTTCTGCATTATTTTAAACATATGCCAAGTGCTAAAAAGATGCATGTATTGCATTTAGATGCAATATTTTTACACAACTTAGGGGTATATTTATTATGCTTTGTAAAATAAATGGCGAATTTTTAAGATGTATGTCATTTTATGCCATACAAATGCCAGATTTGCCACCATTATTTGCTTTCGGGAGCAGTCGCTGTAAAAAAAGTGTCCCTAAGTGTGTTTTTTCTGTTCCAATTGCAAACTTCTGTTCTAATTATAGCAGAATATAAATCAAGTGCAAGAAAATGCAACATGCTGGGGCACATTTACTTAGCTCGAGTGAAGGAATAGAAGAAAAAAAACTTCGATTTTGAATTTAAAAATGTTTTGGTTTTTTTGGCTACTTCGACCATCTAATTGGCTACTTCGACCTTCGACTATGACTTCGACTTCAAATCGAACGATTCGAACTTCGCTCGACTATTCGACCATTCAATAGTTGAAGTACTGTCTCTTTAAAAAAAACTTTGACCCCGTACTTCGCCAACTAAAACCTACTGCGGTACAATGTTAGCCTATGGGGGAAGGTCCCCATAGGCTTTCTAGCAATTTTCTGATCGAAGGAATTTCGATATTCGACCATTAGTAAATGTGCCCGGCTGCGTCTAAACAAATGCATTGAAAAGCAAATGGAGTAAACTGTAACTCAGAATACTCATACTGTAAGTACAACCAGACAGGCTATAATGGAACCAATTAGTGAATGCTCTCAAACCTGTGGTTTAAACTTACATTAAATGCTGAAAAAAACACTTATCTGCAAGAACCCTAAGGAACTCCTTGGAGACAAATAATTGCCTTGAAAATGTCTTAGCCATGGATGCATCTGAAGGGATTATTAGTCATGGAATAGAATTATCCATTATTGTCAATATGCAGACCTAAACCCTAATACCTAAGTGCATCTTAAAAAGTGTGAGGTCAATCAAAAGGTCTAATGAAACAAATCCCCAAGGTCTACAGAGATAGGTAAAGGTTGGAGAAGATCCAAGGGTTGGATGAGAATCTTTATCTCAAGCACAGATTTGACAGGATTTAACATATTTAACACAATCAAGAGTTTAGGCCGCCAAAAAAAGTCTGTTAGTTAAGATGCCAGGATGACCAGCATCTTTGACAGGGCCGGAACTAGGGGTAGGCAGAAGAGGCAGCTACCTAGTGCGCAACGATTGGGGGGCGCTGGGCAGCTACCTCTTCTGCCTACCCCTAGACTGGACTCATCTGGAACTTCGCTTATGCAATGCGCCCGGAACGTTACTGTAACAAACAAGGGAAAGTTGTGCTCACCGCTATTTTTTAAAACCATTAGGCGGAGGTGCAATGAGGGCGTGACCACAAAATACATATAGTCAACTACAAGAGGTCCTCTGCACTCAACCCATTATAAATATATTTAAGACAGAGGCATTTTGTGCATACTGCTACTAAAAAATGCCTTACCCTTTAAACAACAAAGGGATTGTTTGTCCATATATTGCAACATATTTAAACTGGCCAACTACGTCAAAGTCATCCCACATCTGGCCAGTCCTACGCTTAATTTTCATCTGATTCATTAAGAATTCAATTGCTTAATTATACATTTTACAAAGGGACTAAGTTTTACCTGCAACTTACTAGCTGCTTTCAAAGTAAAACTCCCAAACTTGGCTGCCCTTTTATTAGACACCAGTGGGATCACCTGACTATAGCTGGGAAGGGTGGGAGCTACAACATGGAACGTTACTGCGCATGCGCACCAGCGCCGTCACTGCGCATGCGCACCAGCGCCGTCACTGCGCATGCGCACCAGCGCCGTTACTGCGCATGCGCACCAGCGCCATTACTGCGCATGCGCACCAGCGCGTGTGACGGGGGAAGGGAGGGGGCGAGTTGGCAGCTGGGCTGCCTTGGGCACCCGGCTTGCCTGGCCCACCTCTGATTTTTGATATGAAAAGATACAAACACTTTATTTTTAAAAAGCGGTGGCCCATCTTTAAAAGGTGCCTAGATGTAGGTGTCTAGAAAGAACTCTGTAGAAACAAAGTTTTAGTCTCTGCAAACAGAGACGCTCCTCTGGATAATGCAGGTTTTATTGCCCTGATCAGCATTTGGATGGGTGGCTTCAGAGGCTCTAGGTATAAATCAGAGGGCAGAATGAAATAATCTCTCATATCTCTTTTACCTAAGGTGCAAATCCATCTTAATTGTAACAATAAAAGATCCTCAAGTCAAATAGGTAAACCCACATGAGCCAGTTCATCCTTAAGCTAGACCAAAGCAGTATTCAGGTCTCCGGACTTGGTCGAGGCTTCCTCAGCAGAAAAAAAACTGTCAACACTGTCAGGGTCTCTAAAAAAATAAAATTTGGCCAAATTCAAATTTCAAAGTTACCAAAGGCATCACTGCACCTGGAAAATTGGCCACTCACTGAATTTAAGTAAAATTGTTCCTCCTTGCTTCATGGAGGGAATTATTCTGTTGAAAATCATTCTTGGCTTGATCCATACCTACCTGGTAAAGCCAGGGAACAGTATGAAGACACATGGAGCTACTAGTAGCAGCTACTGTAGATGTTATGGCTATAAAACACCAAAAAATACCCTGCCATAGACAATACTGAGAATTGCCTCTGCTAAAACACACGTTGAGACAATTATAAGTAAATTATCAGCATTGTCTGTTTTTCTAGCTTTGTCAAGTAGCTGCTACAAGTAGCTCTGTGTGTCTTCAACCTGCAGCTTGTTTGCACTTTGTAGAGACAGCTGCATTCACAACAATGCATACTTAGGGGCAGATTTATCAAGGGTCAAAGTGAAAATTTGAATTAAAAAAAAATCAAGTTTTGAGCTATTGTTCATGTACTTCAACTAGGGAATAGTCCCAATTCAATTTGAATTTTAAAAAATTTTGAAAATTCGAATAGCGAAACTTATCATGTACTGTCTCTTTAAAAATTCGACTTCAACTAAACCTGCCGAATTGCTGTTTTAGCCTATGGGAAACCTCCTAGAACCTATTTGGAGTCAAATGGTGGACTTTGAAAAATCAAAGAAAAAACTTTGAATAAAATTTAATCGAATATAATGTTACTTTGATTCGTATGATTCGAATTCGAACGAAAATGGCATATTTACCCAAAAAAACATTGATTTTTTAAAATAAATTTTGGTTGGTCTTTTTTTATTCGATTTTCAAAGTTTTTTTTATTCGAAATTCGACCCTTGATAAATCTGCCCCTTAATGTGATGTTAAAAGATATGTAATATTAACTGCAACATGTAATAGTAAATGGTCAAGCTGATTTTGATTCTATCTTTTTGATTCTAGCTTGGGCAACTGGGAGGAAGAATATCAAGTTGATACAATATTATTGGAGAAATCTCTGCCATGTTTGTAGCATAGTGGAAATGAGCTAACAATGCAGGCAACATACAGTGGATGCTACTGCTGAGAAAAAAAGGCCTTAACCGACATGTATGTATGTGCAGTTCGGTCCATAAATATTTGGTTCTGTACATAATGAATTTTAAATGAAACAACTCAGGTGCAGTTGAACTGCAGACATTCAGCTTTAATTCAGTGAGTTGAACAAAAAGATTGAATTAAAATGTGAGGAACTAAAGCCTTTTCATAAAACAATCACTTCATTTCAGGGGCTCAAAAGTAATTAGACCAGGGGTTCAAAAGTAATTGGACAATTGACTCAAAGGCTTTTTCATGGGCAGATGTGGGCAATTTCTTTATGTTTCTCAATGAAGCAGATAAAAACCCTGGAGTTGATTTGAGGGGGATGTGCTTGTATGTGGAAGATTTCTCTGTGAACAGACAACATGTGGTCCTAGGAGCTCTCCATGCAGGTGAAACAAGCCATCCTTAAGCAAAAAAACAGAAAAAACCCACCCGAGAAATTGCTACAATATTAGTAGTGGCAAAATCTACAGTTTGGTACATCCGGAGAAAGAAAGCACTGGTGAATTCAGCACAATATTGGTGGATGATCACAGAATCATTTCCATGGTGAAAAGAAACCACTTCACAACAGCTGAACAAGTGAACAACACTCTCCAGGATACAGGAGGTGTATCAATATTCAAGTATACCATAAAGAGGAGACTGGATGAAAGTAAAGAGAGTGCACTGCAAGGTGCAAGCCACTCATAAGCATGCACATCAAGAATAGAAAGGCTATAGAATTGGCTTTTTTTGCGCTTCTAGAGCTTTGACAATTGCCAAATAAATGACCTTTTTATTTGCATATTTTTGAGTAACAGGCATCCTTTATTTAAAAAAACAAACAAAAGAAACCTCTACATATGAATCTGTACTCTTGGACCTTGAAACAGACCAGTATTTGCAAAGAGTTTCTTTACATTTGATTGTTGATAAATAGGGCCATTAAATTGTAGTTCACTCCTTGTGCGTAAGTATGCATAATTGATGTTAAATCTCGCATCAATTTTGATCCATACACATTATGTAAAAGACCAGTTCATTTATAATTAAAAACACAATTCAGAAAAGATAGGGCAACTTGTGGCATTCCCGTTGTTGATGAACAATGATTCCCAGATACCATAGTCAGATCACCATATATCTTGCTGTTATTCTCATATTTATAAAATACTAGCAAAGCAGGAGCAATAGCCTCTGGCAGGGGTCTTGCAGTACGTGACAATTCTCTTATTGTATCTTATGACATGTCTAAGATGTTGGGAGTGAAGATAGATGGAGGATTGGAGGATTGCAGGATTTGGCTGATGTTAGTTAGGAATATTTAACATGTTGTTTTTTTGCTAGTAAACCAGTTGAACTTCAACCACCAGTAACATTTGACAAATTCTGGGCATTTGGAGGTTGTGGCAGCAACTGTGAAATTAAATTCCACTGCCCCTTCACAGCCTTGTTACTGATGGCATCTCTTGACATCAATAAATGATATTGGGACTCAGGTAGGACACCCTTGGTAAGTTAAGATAAGAGGAGAAACAGTTTGGGGCAAGGAAATGAAAATGTTTGTACCATAAACCTATATGGGTCACTTACAAGCATACTGGTGCTGGTGCACTAATATGGATACACTGGAGAGTGTATATTGATGAATTGCATTTCCTGCACTTCCACATAGTTACCAATGCATCCATCCTACCTTTTCTCTAAATGCACATATTAACATTGGGGGATAGTAAAGCGCAGACTGCCTTTCTCTGGGCTAACAAAACCCCCAGATTTGCTAGAACCAAACTTAGAGCACTAGAGGGCGGTCTTCCACACTGGCTATTTTACTTTATAGCGGCAAATGCCTACTATATTCAGTGGTGATTTTTCCCCCAATCCCACCAATCCCGACATTCTACTGCAGGCAACCGTTGCAAGTTCAATGGGGTCATTGAAATATATTCCATTCCACAAGCTATCGGATATCTTAACAGATCACCCAATCATTGTGACACCCTATAAGGCATGGCAGAGTATGTTACACTTGCACAAATTGAAACCCCAAATCCTATCCCCAGGTCTGCCGCTATAGGGAAACTCTCACCTAACCAACTTTCAACAAATTGCTCCATACCGAGTATGGCCCCACTGGGGCATACATATGCTAGGAGATGTGACCAATGCTGGGGCACTGTTACCTAGAGACCATATCAAGTACACAGGAACTGGAGAGCTGCTCCCCTGGTTCTCATACCTACAATTTCAACAGACCTTCCAACAGCAATTCTGAAGAACCGTAGTGCACTTTGTACTTACCAACATTGAAACCACTACTCAAAAAAGCTGATCACCACACTATACTCCCTGTTCTCTCTACCCTCCAGTCTCCTTTCAACACAGCTCACACAACTTGGTGCCAAGATCTACAGGAGCTTGCTGATGAAGACTGGGAGGAAGCAACAGATAGGGCCTATGATTATCTGATCTCCACAAGAGATAAATTAATCCAATTTAAAATCATCCACAGGCTTCATCTGACCCCTTTATGACTATATCGTATGGGAATCCGAGACTCCTCCCAGCCCTAAATCTGATGCCCCTGATGCTGATTACTTTTAACTTATTTGTGTCCACTTTTACCTAATATGTGTCTACCAATACACCACTTTTGGGAACAGGTCCTAGACTATATCCAGAACACAATATCCTTACCTAAAATACTTGCACCCAAGACATAGCTATTTGGAATAGTGGATGATATCGGTTTTCATTCAGCAACACGTATTCTCTTCAGAACCCTATTGTTTTATGCCAGGAAGTGTATTCTACTTCAATGAATGGCACGTGCCCCCCAACACTTACCAGATTACTGACTGAATATTGTTATATGTTGTTTTATTTTATAAATGCATAAATAAAAACCTATTAAAAAAACCAAAACATTGGGGAATAGTGATGGGTGAATTGGATCTGTTTTACTACGTCGAAAAATTTGTGAAATGGCAAAGAATTTGTCAAATGCATTGAAGTCTATGGGTGACAAACTTTTTTTGTTGCGTAATAATTTTTCTCACCACATTGAAGTCTATAGACTTATTTTTGATCATCACTATTGGGGAACCCTGAAGCTGCAGCCTCAATAGTTTGATTTCTCAGACAGCAGTTGCTCAATAAGCTTATCCTCATGTGTTTAGAAAGTCATCCTATAATTTTTCAAGTTTTCAAGTCAAGTGATGAGATCCATGTATGCATTGTGCTAATCCAATCAGCCATGGTCCATGATAGACCAGATTTAGTAATGGACTATGAGAAAAATGAACTGAAATGGACTACAGAAAATCTCTCTTCTGTTAAACTACATACTTTTATCATGTATACACCTCACATACACATAGGCATGTGCATGTGCAAATATTACTAAGAATAATAGTTTGGTTTACAACAGACAGTTAAAACTATAACACGGAATGGAACAGCACCCCTTTTACATTAAAGCTCAGCTTTAGCATATTAATATTTAATATGTTTCCTGTCATTTCTGTTTGAGAAATTCATCAATGCCCAAAAGGGTCTGTGCCAGGGATACATTACATCTATTTTCAAAATGTCTTATTGTCAGCCAATAGCATCCTTATTTATCAAGATAACAGGCATGGTGAACAAGAGCAGTGAGTAGCTTTTTTTTTTTTTACATAAATGTTCTTCCACTACATAAGCAACACCATCTTTGCAGCATTTTTAAGGGTATTTTGAAAATCGAAAATCTACATATTTGCATTTCCATAAAATTATTGATGGTAAACTGACACTTCAGACTGTTTCTAGCTTTGAAAAAGTCTGCTAAGAAAAGATTATACTACCCATCTTAGGGGGTCAGATAATGTATTAGAGAAATTTAGTAATTACTCTCAATGGTTTTTCAGCAACAATCCCAATACTAAAACCAAAGGAGAGGCGATAGGTATACATAAGCATATTACTTATCACAGTACTGCTACTATCAAGGAGGAAGGTCGATATGTATTTACTAAAGGCACTTTATACAATACCAAATGCACACTGGGAAGTGTATACCTTCCTAATAAACACCAAGCTGCTTATTTACTCAAATTGCTACAGACTTTGGAAGCATTTGCTGAAGGCCTAATTTTAATAGGAGGTGACCTGAACATGGTACTTAATCATTTGTTGGACAATTCAAAAGGCACTTTGCCGCTACCTTATGCTATTTTAAACAAGGTTAAGAGAACTTTAAGTCGTGCTAGATTAGTCGATACATGGAGATGTTTTCATGAAAATGAAAAAGATTATACTTTTTTCTCTAATGCTAAACAAACCTATTCTAGATAGACTGTGTACTGATGTCAAAACAGCATCTAGATTGGATTTCCTTCTCAAAAATACATAGTATATTTTGGTCTGATCATGCCGCAGTGCAATTAAAATTACGGTTACCCCACAAACCACATACTCCATGGAGTTGGAAACTGAATGAATCACTACTAGATGATATAGACTGTATTAAAGAACTCCAAGATACTTTATCAACTTATAGAGAAGCCCTACAGACAGATCCAGCATCATTAAATTCCAAATGGCAAGCATTGAAATGCTTGGCAAGGGGAAATTTGATTAAACATGGGTCCAGGTTGAAAAAAGCGAGACAGGAACAGACACATAAATTAATGGATCAGATTCTATATATGGAGGAGAAACACAAAATTACTCAGTCTAATGACTTACTGAACCAACTGACAATGGCTAGCTTAGAATTGCATAAACTACTTAATGACCAAATTAAACATGTTCTATCTAAAGTTAGACAAAAATACTATGAACATGGCAATAAAACGGGAAGTTTCTTGGCTAAAGCACTAAAAAATAAACAAATACAGGCCAACGTTAGACAAATTAGAGACTCGACAGGGAATTTACATTGGACCCCCAATAAAATAGCAGAAACTTTTAAAGAGTATTATGAGCGCCTGTATAATCTCAACACGCTCTCCGAAAAAGGGAAAACTACTTTAAGAGATACAATTAAAACTTATTTGAATTCGAATACACTCCCTCACATACCCGACAAATATAAACAATCCCTTGCAGATCCTATTACGGGACCTGAGATAAAAGACGCCATTAAAAAACTGAAACTGAACAAAGCACCTGGTCCAGACGGCTATACTGCTAAATTTTATAAATTATGTGAAACAAATATAATACCGGTTTTGCTCCCGTTTTTTAATGCTATCTCCAAAGAGTCTCAGTTGAATTCCGACTTTCTGTTAGCCCATATATCAATTATCCCGAAACCTGATAAAGATCACACAGTTTGTGGAAACTATAGGCCAATTTCACTCTTAAATTTAGATCTTAAAATTTTCACTAAAATTTTGGCACAAAGATTGAAGCCGACTCTCCCACACTGTATACACAGAGACCAAGTGGGATTCATACAAGGGAGAGAGGCTAAAGAAAATACAATTAAGGAAATAATGGAATGATTTGGAACAGCAACAAGAAAACGCCATCCTTATTACTATCTACAGATGCAGAGAAGGCGTTTGACCGACTTAGTTGGGACTTTTTGGAGCTGGCATTGGAAACACTGGAATTACCTAAATTATTTATAGACAAAATGATGTCTCTTTACACTGTACCTTCAGCACAGGTTAGAGTTAATGGAATCTTGTCGACACCCTTCAATATCCGCAATGGTACCCGCCAAGGATGCCCACTGTTCCCATTGCTCTATGTGATCTGTATGGAGTACTTATTGGTAGCATTACGTAAAAATGTAGATATTTCAGGTCTGCAAACTCCTCTTCAAAACCATAAAGCAGCGTTTTTTGCAGATGACTTACTGTTATTGGTTTCTAATCCGGTTATTTCCCTACCTTATATTTTAAAGGAGCTTCATTTATACGGGAGGTTATCCAATTACAAAATCAATATGGGGAAATCGGAAGCTTTATCAATAAATCTCACCCCAGACCTTCAAAACAACTTCGAGACTCCTTTCCGTTCAAATGGCAGGACAAAATGATAAAATATCTGGGAATACAAATTTCAGCAGACCCTAAAGAACTTTTTGACTTGAATTATGTGCCTCTTCTTAAGGAAACTAAACTAACTCTTATGAGATGGGGAAAGAAAAATCTAACTTGGAAAGGCAGAATTAATAGTATTAAAATTAATGTTCTACCCAAATTTATCTATCTGTTTTCAACTCTTCCTATAGCAGTTTCTAAAACATTTTTTAAAGACTTGAATGGTATGATATTTTCTTATATTTGGCAATCAAATAGGGGGAGACTAAACAGGGAAACCCTATACAAACCTAAATTGAAGGGAGGTCTTGCCATGCCGGACTTTGAATCATACTATCAGGCAGCAATCCTTTCTCTAATATTGGAATATAACAAACCGGACTCGCTGATTCAATGGCGTACCATAGAAAACCTATGGACAGGCAATGCTTTAGCTAGCCTACCATGGATAAATAAATAAAATATCGTTCCAGCGGCGAAGACACATGTTTTTATTGGTAACAGTTTAACAATCTGGCATAGGCTTAATAGTAAATACCTACTAGCACCCTACCCTTCCCCTCTGACACCTTTATCCAATAATGTGGAGTTCCCGCCGGGATGTTTAGATACAGAATATGTTACTGCTTTTGGCATGTCTAACCCTCTGATTAGACATCTCCTGTGCCTACTGAGTCCAGGTGAAGGAATAAAGGATAACTTTCATAAGAGAGATGAGTGGAGATGTTGCCAAGTAAAACATTCTTTGCACACACTTCAATCTAAAGGGTCTTTAACTAGACCTTTAACTGATTTTGAACAATTATGCACAATTTCGGCCCCCCTGAAACATGTGATATCATTATATAGATTAATTCTTAATAGGAAATACCCTGCATACCCTGTTTTTACCAAGAAATGGGAGGAGGACCTAAATATTACACTGACTGATGATGAATGGGATAGAATTATTCTGAATGTAAATAAATGCTCCATTAGTAATAGATTGCAAGAATCCTCTTATAAACTGTTATCCAGATGGTATAGGACGCCAGTAGTTCTTAAAAAAATGGGTCTGATAGACAATGAGTTATGTTGGAGGTTTAAGGTAGAATCTGGTACGCTGGAACATTTATGGTTCCAATGTTCTCTACTACATTCATACTGGAATGATGTAATTGAGGTATGTTTTAACATTATTGGGGAACCGGTTAACTGGGATGCACCAGCTATCCTACTTTTTCACAATTTTGAACCTGTAAACTCTTCCAAACGAGATTTACTGAGACAGTTATTAATAGCAGCCAAATCTCAAATACCCATGTTATGGAGGACTACTACTCTTCCTTGTAAGGATAAATGGTTTCAAATAGTTAATGATATCTGTCTCATGGAAGAGTTAACAGCATCATTGAATAATAAATATAATACTTATATAGCCATCTGGCTTCCCTGGAGAGAGTATATTGCACAGACAGACTAACAAGCAATGGGCTGACGGGAGGGATATGTCTTTTCATTTACTTTTATCTGTTCTCTAAATGTTCAACTTATAGTATAATAACTTACCTTTATGCATATGGCTGGAACCCGCACCTAATTGTGGAAAAACAACAAAAGACGATTTTGATTATTTATACGGTTCTGATGGTGTAGTCAATAAAGCAGCAATAAAAGGAATGTTTGGTTAACAAACTAGTTGAATACATAGTACAAATGGTTAGTAATTTTTGTGATTTGCTGTTATTCGTGATGTGTACGGGAATACTATTTGTAAACTATTTGATCATATTTCCTGATAATTGTACTCTGTATGCTTCATACGTGTTACTTTCTATATTTGTTCAATAAACAAAACTTTGATTACAAAAAAAAAAGAAAAGATTTTACTAGTATTTGTGTGAAAGAGACTTTTTTCCATATGTAATATAAGGCACTAAGTTTGCCCATAGATGTTTGATTTTAAACAGGTGACCAGTAATGCTACATGCTGATTGGTTGCTATAGGTTACTGCACCTTGGCAAACTTTGTGCCTTTCATTACATAACCCCATTTATCTTGTTTTTTCCTTTATCAAAAAGTATCTCTATAAAGTTTGTTTACTTTTGGTTGGTATACACAGTCACTAACACTCATCTTCGATATTTCCACCTACTTTTAAGCATGTCCTTGTTACCCCTGTCCCTTAGAAAACCTCACACTGGAAGTAATTTGTGGGCTGCATCAATAGGTGCAGCAGACTTGCACTCAGGTCAATCATGGGAAAACGTCACTAACGGCAAGTGCAGGAAATGATACAGTTCGCAGACAAACTGTAGGTTAATTTAATGACTTCTCAAGGGGAAGGTGCAAATTTAAGGGTCAGTTACTTTTGTAGCAAGCAGGCCCACCCATCCCTCTCTGTCTAGTTTAAAGCTGTGGGACCTCTGACAATCTAAAATGGATAATTCAATTTATTCTACACTGATCTTTTTTGCCCTGTGAAGAAGGGAACACTCAAGAACACATAAGAAGTATATTAGCTATAAAATCATTGTCTAAACAATAACTCTATAATGAAAACAGCTGACCTCTCTTTTTCATTATAGAACTGTCTAACATCAATTGTTAAGACTTTTTTTTAGACTTTTTAAATAGTGATGGGCAAATTTATTCATCAGGTGCGAATTTATGGCGAATTTCTGTGTTTCTCCGCTTGCGACAGAATCAAAGATTAGCGGACGACCATTGACTTTAATGGATACCAGCATCAACAAAAAGTCGCCGGTGTCAAAATCTGTGTTTCGTGAATTTTTCGACAGTTTCGCGAATTTCACGGGAAATTCGCGATATTCGCAGCTAATCACACGGGACAAATTCGCCCATCACTATTTTTAAATCAAGATATACACAGTATTTTTAGTCCAGTACTTCATTATGACTGTTTACAAGGAGTCATGGATTTAATGATGCAACATAGTAACTATGATGAATTTTCAATAGTATATTTTAGCATTTAAGTGATTTGTTTATATTTATTAAAGATATACAGGTACATAGTTAAAACAAGTTGAAAAAAAGACAGAGTTCAACCCCTCCGAATGAAACCCTGCATCCATACACACACCCCTCCATACCTTTAAATTTATATACCCATATATACAGTATACTAACTATAGAATATAGTATTACAATAGCCTTTGATCAGCAATCACTCCTTTATTTTGTTTTTTGATATTTTCAAGGGCAAACAAAGACCAAAATGCAACTTTGTTTGGGCATTTTTGGTATGTATTTTTAAATGTTTTGTAGTTGTGGATATTCTACCACTTCAAATGCTGTTGACATTGCCTATCCAGTCCTAATTTTACCCTTGCCATTCATGCTAAAATAATCCAGTGCTTTGCTGGCATAACATCTTGGATGGCTGCTCACCATCTTAACATATCAAAGAGCAAATGCCACATAGTCCTTCCTAAACCTGCCCCCTTCCCTCTGTCTACCATTAATGTCAACTCCCAGTCTCCCCAGGCAGGTGTCTAGGTGCTCATCTACTCTCACAACAGTATTTAAAGGTGACTATACTGTATGCTTGCCAGGATGGACTACTGTAACCTTTCCCTAACAGTTCTGTAAATCCCTACCCACTCTACTCACTACAGGGTAGAAACAGAATGCCATGATATATTATGTATTTATTCTGTATTGTAATTGTATAGTGTATTGTAATTGTGCATGGTATACTCAATGTTTATAAATAAATATAATACAGCAGTTATAAGAACTTGATTTAATTCTAGAAGTTGGCTAGACTCTAGATCTATGTATTGCTGTTTGCCTGATTGATATCTTGGGGGTAAAATAGGCCAGATATAAACTCTTCCTTACTTCATGTACAGGTATGTCCATTTTAGTCATTTATTGGTCCATGCAGCAAGGTGTTACTGGGCATGTGTAAGCAAACGTTTGGGAACACATATTTGCCAATACATTTTATTCAAAACCTAAAAATACAATGATTGGTTACTGTGAGCTACAGTGAGATCACCTTCTATATTTTAGGGGCCTTGCCCTAAGCCATGGTATTCTACATCGGTGAAAAATCCTTTATTCAGACATTCTGGACAGTATTTGAAAAGAGAAAATCAAGCAAAGTACCACAACTGTATTGAGTGCATTTGTATGTGTATTTTTATTTAAAGAGATGTAGACATTGGAAGCACTTACAGATATAGAAAAAATTAGTTTATGGACACTTCACATGGTCCCCCACATTGACATGTTTTAGTTCTCCTTGAACTGCCCTACGTCGATGTGGGGGACTATGTGACGCTTCAATAAACTTATTTTTTTCTATATCCATCAGTGCTTTCAGCATGTGCATCTATTGAAATTAATTGGGTTGCAATGGAACTTGTTTAAAACCTGGTGAGTGGCAGTATTTACAATTACTATATTTTGTTTACATATATTATGCATGCAGCCCTTTACAGCATTTTACACAATGTACCCCTACAATGTGTGATTTTGAAACAATGCCTTTAAAGTTGTCAGATATCATTGTATTTGGGGTTCAGAATAATGCTGTATGCATTGGAAAAATTGCAGGAACATAGGCTGCACTTTAAAGAAGTGCAATTGTTTACATGCATAACAGCAACTTGTCTGTCTTTGCAAAGAATTGGAGATGCGCTGCTTAAAGGCTTTTCTTCAGTACATCTACTATTGGCTGTACAGTAAATATACAGAAAATACTTATTTTAGACAATGTAGAGCAGGGTTTCTCAATCTTATGGCAATTTTTATTCAGCCTAATGAAAAATCTGCCATATACACCTTTAATGTGAATGCAATTTGTCTCTTATTGATTATACACCACCAGCAAAATGAAAAAAATTCCCATAAAAGCTTGCTACAATTAATTTTGTCTCCTGGTCTTTTTAGTTGCTTAGATGGGTCCCAGTTGTATTAAAATTATTATCCAACTTTTACTTATGGAAAGTCAATGCATACATACATCTGTATGTTTTTATTTCTTTGTGTGTAACTGTTTAATGAAACATTAACATTAACATTAATGAAAGCATAATTTTATACTGAGCCAAAACAAATGGGCATTTTTACTTTTAAAAGCGACAATGTCATCATTGTCATCAAACTACAACTGACAAGGGATGTAATTGCCATTTTGTCAGGGCTGCCATAGTGTGTCTTGTCAGGGGTCTGGTCCCATGGTTGGCCTAGATAAACCCACACCTCCTAATGGTACAGATTTGTGAACCTCACTTGCACTAAATGGATGACATTAGGGTTACAAATTGGGTATATATACCATCTTAGACATTGGAGCAAATGCAACACAGCAGGGGTGATCTATGTGATCACATGTCCTTGCGAACTATGCTACATTGGCAAAACCAAGAGAGCTCTGAAGAAACGAATTTCGGAACATCTGTCAAGTATAAAATCCACCTATACTGTGATGAACAAAATGCAGACACACAACCTGAACAGGACAGAAATGGAAACCAATAAAAAAAAAAAGAGAGCCCACTTAGAAAACACTTCTATTTACATCATAATGGAAAATTGGAGGGAATAGAAGTGACTGTCGAAAAAGTATCTTTGGACATCAGAAAGGGTGATTTGGAAACTATTATTTAATAAGATGGGTATATAAACTGAACACCTTGATCCCTTGTGGATTGAATGAAATCCTGTCACTACACACTTTCATTGGTCAATGATATTTGATCTAAAATCATTATACAATATCTGCTTAGATATAATCTGCTAGAATTTGACAAGTTATCCCCCCCATCTGTATGAATTAACACCGCTCTCTGTATGCTAAATACATAATAACACATCGACCAGTTCAGTATTATGATTAACTTTTCTGGTACTACAAGATGTTATAAAATAAACACACAAATAAATGTATAATTTTGGATTGGTAATACAATTGTTTTTTCATGCATGATACTCTGATCCAGTGGATGCACAGTGGAATTGCAGTTATTGCACATTCCTTACCATTTAAACAGCAGAATTCGGCACTAGGACCCTGAAGAAACCGGAGAATTACCTAATGATCACATGACTACTGACAACCAATGGGGATGTAAATATCACGAGACTTGGGCGCCATTT
This sequence comes from Xenopus laevis, assembly GCF_017654675.1. Lineage (NCBI taxonomy): Eukaryota > Metazoa > Chordata > Amphibia > Anura > Pipidae > Xenopus > Xenopus laevis. The sequence continues at coordinate 31,370,534 of NC_054378.1, read as the reverse complement.
TGCCTTTAAGAAAGCCTATACAGGCGAAACGTACGTTAGGCGTTTGCTCTATGGACCGTTCTACGGGTGGGGAGGAGACCTTCTGGAGGGTGGGCTGAATGGTGGCAGCAGTTTCCTTCTAATAACGGAGGTAGCATTGGATAGACCGCTGATGTTGTTACCAGCACTCGCACAGACTTAATTTTGGGCTTTGCCCGTTTCCAATTTTCGGTGTTGCATTTGCATAAGCGATAGGGAATAGACCACAATTACTTAGGTGCCTCTGAGAGGACAAAGCACCAGTTACTCTATGCACACCGTATTGGAAAAATATATGTCTGTATAATACTGCAAGGTACAGTACACTGGGTCTGTCCTCCGTAACCTCCGGTTATTTAACCTATTGTGTTCATGGCCAAACTTTTGCAAGGGGCACATCTACTTAGGGTCGAAGTAAAATCCTTCGACTTAAAGAGACAGTACTTCGACTATCGAATGGTGGAATAGTCGAACGATTTCTAGTTTGAATCGTTCGATTAGAAGTCGAAGTAGCCAAAAAAAAACTTCGAAATCCAAAGTATGTTTTATTCTATTCCTTCACTCAAGCTAAGTAAATGTGCCCCTTGGTGTTGCTTTAACACAAGACATAGGGAATAGGTCATAGCTACTTAGGTGCCTCTGAGAGGACAAAGTGTCAGTTTACTCTCCTTGCACACCATTTTTGAATTAACACTTGTGCGATACTTCAAGGTCCAGCATACAAAGTGTTGGTTTGTCCGTTGTTTTTCCAACAATGGGAGCTACTGTACCTAATTTCTTTTACATAGACACTCTCCTCTCCCCACCCCAACTCATACTACTATTAGAGGGCATATATGTAATGATCTAGGTGGGACCAGTATTTTCATTACTCAGATATACTGCAATCCTTACAACTGTGAAACCAGATCGGGATACATCATATTTTTAAGTGTTTTTATATTTCATGAATTCCCTCTTTTGATTTTAAATGAACTATTAAATTTTATTTTTTATTGAGTGATCTTCTTCTACAGAATAGTGGAATGCTAACTGTTGCTTACGTAATTAGCACCCCTTACACTATAGCATTATTTATTAACTCTTAATTGTTTATCACAAGATATAATAATGACAACACATCAAAGTGTGGACACAATGAATTTATTTTGAATGAATTTATTTGCACTCATCAAAAAAAAATATTTAAGGCATTAATTATTCCTTTCATGGTTTCCAAGTTAAACACACAATCTAATTATATTTATTAACAAGGCTGTGTGGCCTTTAGCTCTTCTTTGCAGTTCCTTTCTTTATGGTACAAATTAATGACATTAAGGTTAACCATGGGCATATCTTTGTGTAAGGAATGGTCATACTGGACTGCAGAAATGTAGTCTATGTGGGACCCCATTGCACATATTTAGCAAAGCCCATCCCTCCATGAGCCCATATGAGAAGTGGGCTAATAAAACTATTAATTATGGGGAACCAAGATTTGTGATTGTGATGTAAAGCAAAATCAGGAATTAATGTGGGTAGTACTGTCAGCTTTGTCGTTTGACCAAGGCACGTTCTATCAGATAAAGAGTGTTCATTATTGGCAGCTTTAGAAATAGGAATAATAACATCTATTAGCATAGCCTTCCTGCCTCACTAACTGCTGGGTTGCAATACTGTACTTGGCGGATTTCAAAAGATAAAAGAACCACTATTCCATTTTATACCATTGGTCAGTGGCGTAACTACATATACAATACAGCAGAACCTGCAGTTGTGGTGGGCACAGGGTTTGCTGTATTGCTGTTTAATATGGAGTTTAATGAATAGGGCATGTGCTGAACATAAAGTTTAATCAAGAAAAGTTCTTGATCCAGCGCAAGGCTCAGAACATCCAAGAAAGAAGTTCTGCCTGAATGACCACTATGCTCTTTCAGCCCTTAGTGCTCTTGCACATCTTCCTTGAGTCTGTGGGGGTTATTTATTTTTCTGGTCAGACTTTTAAAGGGGAAAAACAATTTTTTTGTATGAAAAAATGTGAATTATTCAGGATTTTTACATTTTGAAGATATCCTGATCTGCACTGTGTTTCGTTCAAGTATCCAAGGATCTCATGGTTTTATGGGTGTCAAATTCGAAAAAGTAACAGGTTTCAGGCATCAAATCCAAAAGAGTTGCAGTTGTTAACAACAAATCCAGAAAAAAACACACAATTCAGATTTTTTTCACGATTTTATTGCCTTTTCTCGCACAAGAAATTTTCATTAAAAAAAATAGAAAATTTCAGATTTTGATAAATAACCCCCCCACGTAAACGACCCCCCTATGAGTCAAAACATTATCACCATTATTGATACTGCATGAGTGAAGTCGATCAAGAAAAACTGAGAAGAAAACCTGGCACCACATTCTATATTTAATTCTCAATTCAAATGTGCCCTTACTATTATAATGAAATTCTGGAATGTTGTTGAATTAAGGAAAGAAAATTGGGAATTTGAACTTAAATTTAGAACCTTATACATAGCTCTTCTTTAATTACAGAAGCATTTTTTGTGCATAATAAAATTTGTGGCACTTTTTATATTTTCACATTATTAGAAACATATTTAATATTTATGAAAATGTATAGCTTCTTTCAACGGATCGGTTAAATGAAGGTGACTTTAACAATGGATTGAATCCACTTTTTAAGGTTATTAGCGGTAGCTTTAGTCAATTTAGAACAGATCATTGAAAAATTCTATTAGCACTGCTACAACTTGGACTATTTGTCATCTGAAAACAGATGACAAGCTCAGAAATACTACATTTGTTATTATCAGATGATTGATTATATTCCATTAAAACTGCAATAGATCATCTCTAAACCAAAAGAAGATATCAATCCATTCTGCTTTTGACTTTATTTTAATTTTAAAAAGCTGTCATCCAAATTTCAGATTCCAGAAGTATTGAATTTTTTGTTGTCATAGAATTTTATGGTGAAATCTTTTCACTTGAACCATTGATTTTTTTTTTTTACTTATGATAGCAAGGGAGATAAATTCACTTTGTAAGCAGCAACTATGTGTCACTATGCTTGCATCAGGAGCATCTATTTAGATAATCTTTTACAAGCCATGGCTGTATTAAAAATGCACATGCTCTGTGCTGCTGTTACTTACTGAACTTAGGAACCAATGTACAATATTCTGAATATATACAGTACCATATAAATGTCACAATATACAGGTGAGGCTAATTACTAAATAACTATTGGTACATGGCAGCTCAGATAGCAGTACAATCAGCATCAACCCTGTAGCATCAGTTTATTTGACAGGCAAACCTTATTTTCTGCTTGATAAATTGTGACGGCCCCTAATTAGCTTCTCAACAGCTGCTCAAAGCCCACTGAGCATGTGCATGTCACAGACATTCATAACAAAATCCAAGATGGGAAACTTCTGTTAACTTTGAAGGACTGGATCATTACTACGATAGAGATATTAAATCTTTAGACTGATTCAATAAGTTCAACATATAAAATATGACATTTGTAGCCATATTTATTTTAGGGTTTAGTTCTCCTTTAAGGGACAACAAAGTAATATATTATCTTGTGCATCTCTAAAAATACATGTTAATAATCTGCCACGTAGTGAAGCATTGTTCATCTGGTCTTGTTGGAGCACTAGAGCACCAGTTGGGGAAACAGATAGATTGTAATGATCTTTGAAATTAAGTTATATCATGCATTTACTATATTAATTTGTAACTTTTCATCATAACTTTTTAGCTGTGTGCAAACTCTCACTGAACATCTGCTATTACCTAAATAAGCAACCAATAGTAGTAAAATAGTATTTTTTTATTTATAATTTTTTAAAAAGGTCACATACAAGTTATAACCATATAACTACAGTTGAAACAAAACTAGGATCTGTTACATAGTTACATAGTTAAACCGGGTTGAAAAAAGACAAAGTCCATCAAGTTCAACCCCTCCAAATAAAAACCCAGCATCCATACACACTCCCCCTCCACACCGTCACATACATTATACATACCCATATCTATACTAACTATAGAGTTTAGTATCACAATAGCCTTTGATTTTATATTTATCCAAGAAATCATCCAAGCCATTCTTAAAAGCATTAACAGAATCAGCCATCACAACATCACCCAGCAGTGCATTCCACAACCTCACTGTCCTCACTGTGAAGAACCACCTATGTTGCTTTAAATGAAAGTTATTTTCTTCTAGTCTGAATGAGTAGCCTCTTGTGCGTTGATTCTCTTTACAGGTAAAAATGTCCCCTGCTATTTGTCTCTCTAATGTACTTGTAAAGTGTAATCATGTCCACTCGAAAGTGTTTTTCAACAACTCCAACCTTGATAGTCTACCCTCAACCTCTTTTGAATTTTTGGAGATAACATCTGAAGTTCAATTCATGAGGTGTAGCGGTACATGTACCCCCTCTGCTAATAAAAGACAAAGCAGCAGTGTGTTGCAGTGCTTATATTTAAGCAGAAAAGTAACCACAAATCTTCTCTAAAATGCTATTGCACTTTGTTCCTAGTGGCTCTTTCAGGAAAATAAAGATATAACCAATTGGAGAAAAAGTAGCCTTAAGCATTATGCTCTTTCTTCCATATTTATCTCTGTCCTCTTTTTAAATTTGATTTTAAATATTTACAGCATCATACATCTTCTGTACCCGAAAAATTCAAATGAACTGTTATTGTCTGGAAAAGTTGCTGGATGACTGATGCCTGAGCTTAAAAGAAGCATCAATGTTTTATTTGTAAAACATAAGCTTGGGAAAGTCTGTTGATTCATTTTATTGATCTCCTTGTTTTCATTGCAGTACTTGATGCACTTAGCCAAATCAAATAGAGATAAGGACTCCATTGTGAACTATTAAATATTTACTAACATTCAATAAATGTAAAAAAATAAAGGGTTAATTTAAGGGTCGTATGACAGAAAAAGAATCAGGTAATTATTGTTACTGTGAAAAGAAATTGCCCCATAACACTTTAAAAATATTGTATAAATATCATGCTTTGATACGTGTAGGGAGGTAGTGGAAGTATGTACAAACAAACCTGCTTTCCTACAAAATTACACCTAGGATTGCTCAGCTGCATAGGGTAGATGCCCCATGTCCTAAAGAATAAACTTCTCCCTATGCCTCCGTTCACAGAGGTTATACAATGATCATACCTAGGAGGCTTATTTATTAGAGGTCGAATTTTAGTGGCTTTGAAAACTATGACTAAACTCACAAACTCTAAAATCATGAATTTGATTGAATGTAATGAAAGATCTGAATATAAAAAGTGTGAATGGAAAAGGAACACTGAACAATGCGCTAAAATTACGAATACTTGAAAACCCTCTAAAGATTTGAGTTTTTTGGATAATTTCTATAGAAAAAAGTTCTGAAAACCTCTAAAAATTTGGAACTAATTAAAAGCAATCCCATCAAAGCAGCTTCCATTGACTTTTACTTGGCGACGTTTGGTATTAAAGGTTTTTGTGTTTTTTTTTCACTTAATACATTTAGAATTTTTTGAGCTTTTACGAAATATAGTAAAATAGCAAATTTTTCAAGATTCGTGAAAAAAAAATCGTAATTTGATTGTTAGTAAATGGACACCTTAGAGTTTCCGTGCCCACTTTCCCACCACTCCATAATCATACCTCCAAACGTTCTAATTTTTCACCGGACAGTCCGGATTTACAGCTCAACCCATAGTCCCGAATTCGTATTAAAATGTATTTAATCTACTACACTGAGGCCAGAAATAGATACAAAGTTTGTAAGTTTGTCTGAAACTCAAATAAATAATATTATTTTGGTTGAGAGCTCAGAATACTCAGTGTCTACATTTAGATACAATTGTAACTACCAAGATAAGCAGGTGGCTTGGAGGAATTGAGGAACTTCAGCTTCACTTTCATCAGCAAAAATGTAATAATACAAAAACATTACTCTAAAACCCCCAGAAATGTGTACAAACTTTCCATAATCTGGCAAAGTGTGTAAAATGGACATGTATTTAGGGGGGGTGTCTAGTGATGGGTCAATTTGACCCATTTTGCTTCACCAAAAAATGGTGAAAATTTGCCATAATGCATTGACGTACATGAGCGACAATTTTTTTTGACTCGACAAATTTTTGATGTGCAACAATTTTTTTCACCCATTAGAGTGTATAGGTGTCAGTTTTTGTGTCAGAAGTGGTCTGTACATTTTATAAATATTGGGAGGTATGCATAATATTTTAGTTATTAAGATGTGAAGCAGTGGTGTGGTCACTTGCATAAAAACTACAAAATAAACTTGCATATGTTTTTACAAATACAGATTTGTAATACTGTTTTTTAGGGATGTGCCAAATCTGTGTTTTGGGATTCTGCCAAATCCTAAACCAAATGCAAAGCCTATGCATATGCAAATTAGCATAATTGTGTTTATACAAATGGCCTGTAGATGTCACTGTGCCCAGACTTATACTGTGCATACTTCCTGACAGCTTAAAAGTGAAAGTAAAAGTGTAATGGCTGCATGAGAGCCTGCTAATAAAAGCACTGTTATACTCAACTCATCCTCAGCTACCCAAAACATAACAGATTGGTGACAGGATGGCTCTTCTACCTCTGCAGCAGCTTGTAGCTTTTCTTCCAAACCCTGGTGAGCATACCATACCTTTTACTGCTTGAATCCGTATGTTTGAAAACTACATTATTGCTGCTGACCAAGGGGAGATTTCTGCTGCTAGAAAGCGTGCTTTACTTATTCACTGCCTGGGAGCAGAGGGACAGCATATATTCTACACATTACTATTAGCTGATGAGACTTATGAAACTGCTCTTACTGCTAAAAAGAACTTTTTTGTGCCAAGAGTAAATGTGGTTGCTGAAATATTAAATTCCGCCAATGTGGACAACATAATGGCGAATCCACAGAACAATTTGTAGCAGCTTCGAGAGAGCTGGTTGTTACCTGTGAGTTTGGGAATCTAACAGATGAAATGCTAAGAGACCAAAAAGTGGAAAAACAAACTCAACTCGCATTAGTGAGAGACTGCTCCTAGAGCAGGAGTTAACCCTTGAAAAGGCTAATACAGTTGCTAGCCAAATTGAAACAGCAGTGGCAGAGGCTAAAACTCTAAGTCAGGGAACTGCTGGGGATGTGCAGATTGTGAATTCAGCACTGTGACCTAATAATGCACAGTCACAGGCTAAATACAGTGCTAAGGAAAGGGATTCACCTACATTGCAAAACCGTGCAGCAAATACAAATAGAAAATACTGCTTTCGCTGTGGTTCAACACAACACACTGCAAATCATGTTACATGTCCTGCAAAAGCTAAACGGTGCCGCAAATGCACAAAAGTAGGACATTTTGCTAAGATCTGTCGTAGTTCTGCTAAAGATGTTCATGACGTCACTATTACAAATGTCACAGTATTAAGTGTGGATAGTTACTTAAAGGATTCAATCCCTGTGCTTGGTTGCTTGCCAGTGACTGTACAATTTGAATCAAATACTGCAAAATGTAACTTTTACATTGTGAAAAAGTCTAACTTATGGTAGGATAGACCTGTTATAGTTCACATCTTAGGTTAGCTTAGTTAGTAAGAGCAGCTCTGCCCTCAGATAGGGTCAGATAGGGTCAGATAGGGTAACATTTATGAGCTCAGATTCAAGGATCCAAGGTATCCAGAGCTGCGTGGAGCCAGGCTAAGTCATCAAGTCAGAGATGTACACAAAAGTTAGCCTGCTGTGAGCTACACTCTAGCCTGCTGTGAGCTACACTCTCCAATCTGAGAGTCTGACTCAAGGAACAGTGTACAGTGCCAGGAAGCACAGCTAGTCTTGTCCTTACTGCCTTTCTTGTGGCCCCAATGTAGACTGTGCCTCCTGCTGCTCCCTAACTTATGCAACCAAATAATGTGCAAGTTAGTGGGCAGATTGTGCATGGTGGGGGCATGCCTACTTTGGCAAATGCATGTGCAATTACTAGAACCTCTGGGTAATAGTTAGCTCTAATATGATCTCATATAATGATTGTGACATAAAGCAAATATACACAGAGGCAATGCATCAACTGAGATTAGATTTTAGATATTGAACATAGACAATAGAATTATACCAATACTATTATTGATTTTTTCCCAAAGAAAGTAAGGGAAAAGTATTAAAGGCCACCTTAATATGTAAGAATTAGAAAGAAGCTTTCAAAAGCATTAAAAAAAGAGAGAATACATTTAATACATAGAGAGATTAGCTCAGGCTACTTTTTTCTTTTTTTATCTGACACTCTTTCATTTGGTATGGTGCTTGTGGATTGTGCAAATCTGACATAATTCCAGTGTCAAACTGGCAATTATAGGCCTGTAAATCTGACATCTGTTGTGGGCAAATTACCTAAAGATCTGTTATCTTATTCAAGATTAGTTCTGGAGAATGGCATTATAAGATGAAATTAGCTTAGTTTTGTGAAGGATGGATCATTGCAAGCAAATGTAATTCTTTTCTATCATGAGGTAATAAACACCTGGAAGATAATTTTTCTCTCTATTTTAATCACCGTACTTGAAATTTTCTTTTATATATACAATAAATGTCCTTTTATTTCACTACTTACTGTGTCTCTAAAAAATGTATCAACTAATTAAAAGGTAAATGTAATTTATCACCAAGCCCCATAACATTTAATTCTGACATTGGGTTAATTTATAAAGTTTGCAGGGCACATATTTATCTGAATAAAGTTGGTTTGCACATGTTTTCTCTTAAGCATCTGAGTTTTGCACTACTGTACCATCTTTTCTTTTTTTTTTTTCACTGTGATATGCACATTCTGCACAAATTTTGATGAAATGAGAAATTAAATGAGATGAGAGTGTGACCACTGTGGGTGTTTGTTGTGCACGAATATAGTAATAATGGTAATTTTTCAAATATAAATTCACTAAATCTGTTTGTGATTTTTTTTCTACCACCAGCGTTGTGGAGTAACTCATAATGCAGATATAAATTTTCACAATTTGCAATTATACATTATTGGAGCTACCCTCAGGGATTGATGAGTGGAGCCTTGACAGGGCTAGGAAGGCAGGGAGCTGGAGGTGTTAGATTAAGGTCAGAAAAAGAAAGGACGGGGGAAGGAATACCTGGTTGCTTGGTGACTGCAGCGTGAGCACACATTCCACAATCGTCAGTGGTGGGCAGCATCCCGCCCACCCGCCCTGAATGGTTTGACGAGAGGGTAAGTGTTATATTGTGTTTTGGGAGCTTTAGGTTCTCATGAGGTTGGTTCCAGTTATGTTACAGCATAGTCGTTTGGCGAGTGAATGCTTGCCATAGTGGGAAGGGGTTAGTACCCCTGGTGTATATTGTGTGGTTTACCTCCTTGCGTAATGGTCCCAGGAGGTAGGAGTTTGGAGTGAGGCCCCCTTAAGCTTTCACTTGCCCACTTTAGCTCAGTGCAGCTGTGTGGCTGGCATGGCTAATTTGTTTTCAGCATTTTAATGGGATCCAAATTTTTTCCATTCAGCCTTTAAAAGCAGCATTCAGTGCCTTTTACCAAAAGGAAATTATTCCTTATTTGTTGTTGCTGCTGATCAACCAAAAGAATTGGTGTAATGGGGGGCACACATACAGAGTGTGAAACTTTTGATCAGATATTTAACTTTTCTTGTGAAAACTCAGCTTAGCTGTGGCATTGACCAGCTGCTATAAATGATAAAAAGACAATATTTGTACACAAAGAAAAAAGAGAAAAATTGCCAGCGCACGGTTTGCCAACAAACTGGCTGGGGCTTGAAAGCTCCATGCTTTCCCACTAGCGCTCCTGATCTGAAGGTAAGTGCACATTGGTGCACATTTATATTAGAAAAATGACCATTATTACTATATTCGTGCACAACAAACACCCACCATGGCCACACTCTCATCTCATTTAATTTCACATTTCGTCAAAATTTGTGCAGAATGTGCATATCACAGTGAAAAAAAAAGAAAAGATGGTACAGTAGTGCAAAACTCAGATGCTTAAGAGAAAACATGTGCAAACCAACTTTAGTCAGATAAATATGTGCCCTGCAAACTTTATAAATGAACCCAATGTCAGCATTAAAGTTTATGGGGCTTGGTAATAAATGACATTTACCTTTTAATTAGTTTCTTAATTTTCTAGAGACACAGTAAGTAGTGAAATAAAAGAAAGACATTTTAATTTAACTACTCAGTCACATTGGTTGGTAGGGGACTTGATTTTAAAAGCACTACAAACTTGAATGCTACTAGGACTATAGGACTAACGTACAATGAGGGGTCTTGAAAAGTAAAGTGAGCTTATATATTTTGGCCAAAGTGTGGTACTAACACCTCATTTTTTGTAAAAAAAAATTTTAAAGGCAAACGGTGCGCTGGCAATTTTTCTCTTTTTTCTTTGTGTACATAGGGAGCTTAAGTTACGGAGTGGCAGAGGTCACAGGCCGTCACTAACCGGGGTGCGGGGGCAGGCTGCACACCTTGCACCCTGGCCCAAAGTTAAGTTACCTTACTGCCTATGATAAGGCTGGCACTGTCCCTTTGACTTTGGTGCACAGCACAGTCACTTCACCAGTCAGAAGTTTCTATGAGCACCCTTTTGTCCAGAGAATCATAATGATTCCTTATGTGCATAAAGTGAAAATTATTCTGCAACACATTCTTTAAACCCATAATCTAAACTTTAATCTTGAAGTATCCGTTTTAAAGAGTTGGTTTTGGTTTGAATAAAAGAAGCACAGACAAACACAACAATGCCCATTAGTATAACTATAGACAGATCATCTGATTTTTCCTTAAAAAAAAGTTTTTTTTTCCTAAAAACAAAAGTTGCTTTTTAGCTAATTTAATAACTTCCAATAAAAGTAGTATATAGTAGTTTATATACATGCTAAACACCAGGGGTCAGCATTGTACTGTGGTTGAGGAAGTGTATGCTTACAATAATACAAATCCAAATTAGTATTTTCTTAGAAAGAAGTCATTTCAAATGCCTCAAAATATAACCTTTTTTGTAACTTAAATTTTTATTAATTTTCAGAAGAAACAAGTAGACATAACAGATTATGATGTACATATAGTTATCATTTTTAATATCTGTATAGTGTAACAATATGGATTTTAAGTATCAAATTTGAGATCTATAAGCTTTAACATCAATGTTTCAATTACAACAATGTTATACTGATTATTCAACAGCAAAACACACTACTGTGCAGTAATATTTAATGCGTGTGAACAGTACATTCGTGCAATATACTTTACAAGAAAAGTGGATAATCAAAGCAGTACAGTCATTTTAATCAGAAAATAACATTTCTTATGGTGGGAAACAAATGCAAGCTGCAATTAGCTACAATGGTTCAATGGAGAAAGTAATTAAATACAGCATTTTTCTACGCCTGAACAGCTCAAGACAACGGGAGGGGGGGGGAGAGTTCTAAGTATGTGTATTAGTTCAACTGTATTGATTACAGGTAAGAGATATGTTTTATATAATAAAACAACAGACTGAGAACACTCATACACAAAGACAAATTATAACAGCAACATTTTCAACATATTTCATACAAAGACTGAAATGCATGGCATGTTTGGTTACTTCAAATACTCATAAGTGCTAGAGATAACATTACATTTTAAAAAAGCAGCAAATAATGCAAGTTACTGATGTATTTGCATTTCACAAAAATAAACACACTTTAAACAGCTGAACTGAAGTTGGATCAAGTCATTTAATAGATATTAAAGTGAAACTATAATTACCTTTACATGTAATAAAACAAGAATTGTGTTGCATTATTTTACAGTATTTGGACAATTTCCATATGAGTTATCCTGAGATATGCCAAGAAACACAATTCATTTATCTTAACACTTATGTTTACAGTATGCAGCAAAGTGAATGTAAAATGTATCTTTATTTAATATATGTAAATGTATAGGATTTTTTTTCCACACAAATGATTACTGTAATTCTTACCTACACTTCTTAAAATTCTACATTTATAAAATTGACTTTTAATGTATCTTATTTTAAACTAAGCGATTATTCAGACTTTAAAATATTTTCAAAAGATCCACTAGGGGGCTCTGTGGTTAAGTTATAGAACTACTGCATGTTTTTCAGGTGTGGAGGAAACTTGATGGTGTGCGAGGGGCCAATGAAGCAGGACGTCGGGGAAACCAAACTTGACTTGAAGTAAAACGTTGAATCTTTATTAACTCAGGTTAAAATACAATAGGAAACTGCGGGCAGAGGAACCAGCTTAACGCGTTTTGTGACCAAAGTCACTTCATCAGAAGCTTAAGCGCCCCCTACAGGTACACAGCTTATAAAATCAGTCCAATTAAAAATGCATATTAGTATAAAATCAAGTGATCACTATACAGAAGTGAAAATACGTATATTAGGTGTAATAATGGCATATATCATGCATATCATACATATACAAACAGCGGATGAAACTTGGTACAGCCCATAGAACATGCTTACAAATGTATAATATATAAATAACTAAATAAAGGCATAAATTGTTTCAATCAAGTACAGCTGTTACACGGAACCAAAATAGATAATGATACTTAGTATTTAATTTGTGTCATTGGTCACGTAGTATAGAAATAAATATAAATATTAAAACCTATCCGAGATGTACGAGGTAAACAAAATACAGTGGGGATGTATCCAAATACATGATCAGAAGTTGTGCAAAATGCCGGTTCAAGTAGTGAATATCGCCATGCCAAAATATCCAAATTTACTAAATTATCATACTTAGAACCCGAAGCATCCAAAAGGGGACATACAGGAACTCAAGAAAGCGCCAAAAAGGAAAATATATGTACATATATATATAATTAATGAGAAATATATATCAAAAATCAAAAAACAAAAAACAAAAATCAAAAATCAAAAATTTCAAAAATTCAAAAAATTCAAAAAATTCGAAAAAATGACCAGAGAACAAATGTTAGGACACAGACATAACAAGAAGGCCACCAAAGGGCCACTTATTGATGATTATTTGTCAATAAAGCAGCTCAACTCCCACTCTCTGTTCAAACCATGCGGTGCTATGGTATCTAGAGTATAGATCCAATACGCCTCTCTTCTCAAAAGGGCGGTCTCTAGATTACCCTTACGAACATCGGGCACCACTCTATCTATAATTTGGAAGTATATACATAAGTTACCTGCATGCTGATCTAGTAGATGGTTAGCTACTGCTGAGCTGTTATCTCTTCTAGAGACACTACTCAAATGTTCAGATAAGCGCTTTCTGGCCGGTCTATTGGTCTTGCCTACATATTGGAGTCCGCACACACAGATTATTAAATAAATCACTGATTTAGTGCCACAATTGGCATAGAAATTGATTTTATAACGTCTGGGATTACCCCTTCCTACAAAATCCTTGGAGGGTTTTAAATATCTGCATGAACCACACCGGGAAACACCACACTTGTAACAACCCTTAGTCTCCAACCAATGAGTTGGTCGGGTAGTGGAGTCCTTAAAAAGACTGGGAGATAGTCTAGACCCCAGACTACGTCCTTTCTTATAGGTAAAATTGGGTTGGTGTGGAATGACATTTTTTAAAAGTGGGTCCTGAGTCAGAATTTTCCAATGCTTGTGGATAATTTTACGAACATAAGGGCTGTCGCTCGAATAGGTGGTAATAATACGGGGAAATTCTCTAACAGGGGGCCTCCTCTCAGTTCTAAAGCGTCTACACCTTGTGTGTCCCATCTTGGGCTTTAACAAATCCTCACGACTTGTCCCCACTGCCCTATCATAGGCCAGTTTAATATCCGTAACAGAATAACCCCGTTCAACAAAACGATCCCATAACAACATGGCTTGATTATTGAAGGAGTCCCAGGTGGTACATAATCTACGTAGCCTCAGTTTTTGAGGCTACGTAGATTATGTACCACCTGGGACTCCTTCAATAATCAAGCCATGTTGTTATGGGATCGTTTTGTTGAACGGGGTTATTCTGTTACGGATATTAAACTGGCCTATGATAGGGCAGTGGGGACAAGTCGTGAGGATTTGTTAAAGCCCAAGATGGGACACACAAGGTGTAGACGCTTTAGAACTGAGAGGAGGCCCCCTGTTAGAGAATTTCCCCGTATTATTACCACCTATTCGAGCGACAGCCCTTATGTTCGTAAAATTATCCACAAGCATTGGAAAATTCTGACTCAGGACCCACTTTTAAAAAATGTCATTCCACACCAACACAATTTTACCTATAAGAAAGGACGTAGTCTGGGGTCTAGACTATCTCCCAGTCTTTTTAAGGACTCCACTACCCGACCAACTCATTGGTTGGAGACTAAGGGTTGTTACAAGTGTGGTGTTTCCCAGTGTGGTTCATGCAGATATTTAAAACCCTCCAAGGATTTTGTAGGAAGGGGTAATCCCAGACGTTATAAAATCAATTTCTATGCCAATTGTGGCACTAAATCAGTGATTTATTTAATAACCTGTGTGTGCGGACTCCAATATGTAGGCAAGACCAATAGACCGGCCAGAAAGCGCTTATCTGAACATTTGAGTAGTGTCTCTAGAAGAGACAACAGCTCAGCAGTAGCTAACCATCTACTAGATCAGCATGCAGGTAACTTATGTATATACTTCCAAATTATAGATAGAGTGGTGCCCGATGTTCGTAAGGGTAATCTAGAGAACGCCCTTTTGAGAAGAGAGGCGTATTGGATCTATACTCTAGATACCATAGCACCGCATGGTTTGAACAGAGAGTGGGAGTTGAGCTGCTTTATTGACCAATAATCATCAATAAGTGGCCCTTTGGTGGCCTTCTTGTTATGTCTGTGTCCTAACATTTGTTCTCTGGTCATTTTTTCGAATTTTTTTGAATTTTTTGAATTTTTTGAATTTTTTGAATTTTTGAAATTTTTGATTTTTGATTTTTGTTTTTTGTTTTTTGATTTTTGATATATATTTCTCATTAATTATATATATATGTACATATATTTTCCTTTTTGGCGCTTTCTTGAGTTCCTGTATGTCCCCTTTTGGATGCTTCGGGTTCTAAGTATGATAATTTAGTAAATTTGGATATTTTGGCATGGCGATATTCACTACTTGAACCGGCATTTTGCACAACTTCTGATCATGTATTTGGATACATCCCCACTGTATTTTGTGTACCTCGTACATCTCGGATAGGTTTTAATATTTATATTTATTTCTATACTACGTGACCAATGACACAAATTAAATACTAAGTATCATTATCTATTTTGGTTCCGTGTAACCGAGCTGTACTTGATTGAAACAATTTATGCCTTTATTTAGTTATTTATATATTATACATTTGTAAGCATGTTCTATGGGCTGTACCAAGTTTCATGCGCTGTTTGTATATGTATGATATGCATGATATATGCCATTATTACACCTAATATACGTATTTTCACTTCTGTATAGTGATCACTTGATTTTATACTAATATGCATTTTTAATTGGACTGATTTTATAAGCTGTGTACCTGTAGGGGGCGCTTAAGCTTCTGATGAAGTGACTTTGGTCACAAAACGCGTTAAGCTGGTTCCTCTGCCCGCAGTTTCCTATTGTATTTTAACCTGAGTTAATAAAGATTCAACGTTTTACTTCAAGTCAAGTTTGGTTTCCCCGACGTCCTGCTTCATTGGCCCCTCGCACACCATCAAGTTTCCTCCACGTGTGAATCACCGCAGCCAGAGCGGATCTGTGGGAGGTGTGCTCATAGCAGGTTTTTTCCTCCCTATTGAGTGCGGCAATGGCATGGACTCCTATCTGCATGTTTTTCAGGGCCTAGTTTACAGAATGAGACAGTTTATTTTATAATAGGCTCTCTGATTCAGTTTATTTCTATTCTGTCAGACACCAGTGAAACAAAATTGATTTACAATAAATATTACTTTTTATTCTTCACATCAAAAAGACCTTAGTTTCAAGCGCAGAAGGGAATTTTTAACACTAAATTAGAACAAGAAAACACTCTATAGCATAGGTATATTTTTACACTGCCTCTGTTTTCCTTATGTATAAAAACATTGTATCCATACAATTGTAATTACCACTCTCTTGTTGCAAGCTGTTGCTCCTTCAGTAACATTAGTAAGAAGAGGTATTTTGGATTTACACAGTTAACTCATAGGTTTCGGGCATCAAATCTGAAAAAGTCACAGTTTTGGGCGACAAATCTGAAAAAAATCATGCGATTTGGGTTTTTATGTGATTGTATTGATTTTTTTTTCCGCACAAGAAATTTTTGGAAAAATGTATTGCTAAATAGCAGCAAAACATTAATGAAAAACAGTGAGACTTTTCGGATTTTAATAAATAACCCCCTTTGTCATTTTATAGTCGGGTCTATATCTGTCTATACCCCTTTCATTATTTTTCTACTACACTTCACAACATCTTTTTATTTCCTCATCACTTCTGCATTGCTTCCATCATTGTCTTTGCTCCTCTCCATTGGGGTTAATTTTCAAAATGTAATTTTTTTTATCTATTTCAACATTTTCACTTATCTCTCTGCCGTGAACTCCTTAATTTTTTCCTACCCTGTTACTCCTACCCCAACGTCTTACATTATCTGACCCATACCCATAATAATTATATAATTATGTGATGTTTTTCTTTTCTTCCCCTCATCTCTTCCTCCACCCTGTTCTACTCCCCCTACCAGAAAGTGTTTAAGCACTTAATAGCTTTCCTCCTTATTACTCGTCTATATCTATAGGTTTCACCCCCATACTGTGCTCCGGATGAGACCTTAATTATTCAGAAGGTACACCCATCTTTCAGCCTTTTCCTTAAGTGGAACCTGAGGGGAATCTCTACATCCCTAGGTCTGTACACTTAGTCACTACTTCTGGGCAATCAGTACCCGGGATCATAATCCCACTCAACTCCTCGGAGGAGCCTCAAGCTGCTCAGCTAAATAGCCTAACTATCTGTCACTCCTACAGTGACCTCTTAAAGGAGAATTCAACCCTCTAGTTTCAAAAATCCCTCCCCCCTCCCCTGCGTAGGCCCCCCTCCCCCTGCCATCATCAATACCTGCTGCACACCAGTATCACTAACATCCACTAATGGTGTGATGAGACAACATGTAATCATTAAACTTCTCAGTTTTTTAGATTTAAAGTCTATGAACACTTTGATCACTGTTAAGCATATCTCTATTGGAAAATTTGCACTTGGACAGTAAATCACAGCAAACAATCAAATAATTGATGTCATTGTTCTACCTGCAGCATTCTGAATAATAAACTATTGGTTTCTATACGTTATTACCCAGATACAAATCTGCCCAAATAATCCCCTGATATTTGCCACTAGCAGTTGATCACTCCCTGCCACTAATGTCTCTATGGTGGATGTTGTTTCAAGCTGTCATTTAAAACTGACAGTGGTGATGAGCAAAACATCACTGATCAAAACATCCTAACTTTGATCTCATACCCAGTTATCAAACTTAAATGTGAACTATAGCCCAAAAAACATACAAACTAAAGCAGCCCAGAGTTTCAGAAGCGTTAATTCACACATTCAACATTTTCAATAGCAGCTTCCTATGTTCTTTTTGGGCACCAAGACACTGCAAATGCTCATCTAGCTGCTGTTAAGAAACAGTGATCATTGAAACCTTGCTTCTGTCATATATGATGATGCTGCAGGGCTAATTGTTAGTGCCATACTCTGCCTGCCCTATGCTCCCTTTGTGTGCCATACTCTGCCTGCCCTATTCTCCCTGTGTGTGCCATGCTCTGCATGCCTTATGCTCCCTGTGTATGCCATGCTCTGCTCATCCTATGCTCCCTGTGTGTGCCATGCTCTGCCTGCCCGATGCTCCCTGTGTGCCATGTTCTGCCTGCCCTATGCTCCCTGTGTGTCATGCTCTACCTGCCATATGCTCCCTGTGTGTGCCATACTCTGTCTGCCCTATGCTCCCTATGTGTGCCATGCTCTGCCTGCCCCATGCTCCCTGGGTGTGCCATAATCTGCCTGCTCTATTCTCCTTGGGTGTGCCATACTCCGCCTTCCATATGTTCCATGTGTGTACCCTGCTTTGTCTGTGAAACATAATCCTAGTATGTGTTCTGGGGGGTACTGTGTTGTCCACAGGGGAGAAGGTATATGGATTTAAGGGTATGTCTTAATATGACAACTTTTTTTCACATATGAGTGATATCCCTGCAGTGAGCACCAAACATTTGTTTTTTTTGGTGTGCTATTAATGTGGACATGATTTTGTGGTGTGTATTCCATTAGAGTCAAGAAACAAAGATACCGGCACACAAGGCTTGCTTGCAGGGAAACCTTTGCTTTAATTCAAAAGTGCCGGAAGTGCAACGTTTCGGGGACAAGCCCCTTTCTTAATGCTTGAGAAAGGGGCGTGTCCCCGAAACGTTGCACTTTCGCACTTTTGAATTAAAGCAAGGGTTTCCCTGCAAGCAAGCCTTGTGTGCCGGTATCTTTGTTTCTTGACTCAATTTGGAGGTTGCCGTACCCTCTATTACTGAGCACCAGGCGTTATCTTCAGGAGATTGCCGTGTGTGTGCGCCTGCTCTATCTTGTTCCAGTGTATTCCATTAGGCCTGATTCATATTAAATAAAATAATTTGTTAATGTTTAACCTGTACAGATAAGAACACAACTTGGCCCAGTCATTGCTGCAGCTGTGTCTAGATTTCCAGGCCCATTTCCCAGCTGGTGAGTTTTTTATTTCTCTGCGCTCCAGTGCTAAAGTAAGCATCTTATACAGTGCTCTCGAACCATGCTTTAGCATGGTTTCTAAATATACTTTTTTTTTTTAAAGGTAAATATTTATTATACAAAACCAAAACAACACAAAGCAACAGTCATTACAGTTTTAGCAATACTGCATGTAGATGATGTCAGGTCAAACTTAGGTTTTAAGTAGCGGAATAATTCTATCACAAAATAAAGTAGTTATCATTATACAAGTAATCATAGGTAGCATTGTATAGCAGGTCACAACAATTTTAAAGGGGCCAGTTATTCATCAAGGGAGTCTTGGTTGCACCAGTCCCCCCAAATTTTATCAAACTTGTCATGCGCCCCTCTAGTATCATACATTAGTTTTACTAGGGGGAGAGCTCCATCTACTAGGTTTCTCCAGAAAGCCACAGAAGGGCGAGATCCCCCCATCCAGTGCATGATCACTTTTTTTTAGCATAGAACATAAGAGTTTGCAATTGAATCCTGGCTGCAGCAGTGGGTAATATCTTGTCTATTATTCCCAGCAAGCAGACTGCAAGGGTCTCCATCACTTTAGACCAGAATTCCTGCACTGGAGGGCAGGACCAAGCTATGTGGATAAAATCTGCCCCAGAGGATTTGCATCTTGGACAGCAGTCATCTACCCTCTCGCCAAATTTCTTTAGGTTGAGAGGCGTTATGTAGGTTTGGTGGATGAATTTGTATTGTATGAGCCTGTCTTTTATTGATATTAGACATTTGTTAGAATTTTCCGTGGCTTCCTTCCATTAGTCACACTCAAGACCTGGGATAATCTGAGTCCACAGGAGATAAGCTTGATTAAAGGGTGATTGCTCCCTTAATTCCTCTATATATCTTAGACAAGAGTTTGACTGGGGATGGGGAGTAAAGGGCCTCTTCCAGAGGTACCATATCCATTGTGGGTGAACGAGTGTGAAACTGCACCTGAAAAGTGTGTCTGAGTTTGAGGTACCTATAGAATTGTATCTGTTGACCGGGGATTCTATCTTGTAGTTCTTGATGTGTGGGAAACTTAGAATCATGCATAAGATCGGAAAGCTTTTTAACACCCAACCGTGGCCAATATACAAAGTCTTGTAGTTTGTGGAAATGGTTTAGGAGTGAGTTAGCTAAGAGAGGGAAGTGGGGTGAGAGAAGCGGCCAAGAGTGATACAGGGTTTTTACAGCCATGGACCATGCTTTGTGTGGCGTTAAGAGAATATTGGGCAGGGTGGTCATATCCAGGTGATGTCTGTAGGGGTAGGATCCCAAGTCTTCTAGGGAATGGAGGATGAATGCTTGGAGTGCAGTGTTGGGGTTGGGGGAGAGGCACCAGTGTAGACAGTACATTTGGCTAAGTAATAGAAATAGAAGTTTGGAAGGGCCAAATCCCCCTTTTCAATGGGTGCTGTTAGTCTTTCCAGGAGATACGAGGAGTACTATTGGCCCAAACAAATGGAATTATAGTTCCGAGTTGGAGGTTGGTGAAGAGGCGACGGAGGTTGAAGTCCATTGCTCTTCCTGGCATAAATCTAGATTGTTTGTGGGTCGGGAGTCCATATGACTGTTTGCGTAAATCTCTTAACTAGGCCAAAGGGACCGGCCCAAGTCCTGAAGGCAATCAAAATGCAAAAGTTTTTATATCAAAAAAGATATATGTCCCAAGGCTTCTTAGAGTAAAAACAAGTCATTTATTAATAATCACATTTAAAAAGTTTTCGGTACTTACTAACCCCACATAGCCCACCTTACGCGTTTCGCATCCTCCGGCGCTTAGTCATAGACACACCTATGACTAAGCGCCGGAAGGTGGGCTATATGGGGATCTTATACCCAAAACAGAATACCTAGTAGTTTATAACGAGGACGTGTTGAAAAAGTTATAACGCGCTATTGCCTTAGTAACAGATACTAACTGAGTAATCTGGAGCCAGATCGGTTAGCCTGCTACGGACAGTAAAATTCACTGTGTTTGGGGCTGGAATTGGTGATACCCGGGGCCCCCTTTGGGTTAGTACGTCCAATAGGACACCAACTTTTATTGTGGCCAGAGTGACTGTGGCTGTGAAGGGGGTCTTGAAACTGTAACCCGCATTTGGATTATACATTTTACTACACGCCAATGCAGCGTCATTCTGACTCACAGACTGCAGTCTAATACAACAGCCCCATACTGAATTGGCTACACAGCTAGGGCTGATTAGCCCACACCTCATCGGAGTGTTATGGATCAAAAATGATTATTCCAGCAAACTCTTCCCAACTTCGTAACAACTGATACAATACTATCCAGCATTGGACCTTGTTCCAGGTACACCCATTTCATTGATTGCAAACAATAAAGCCACCCAGGATGGCTTTTATCAGCTACCTATTTTGAGTGGCTCAGTTCCACTTTACAAACTTTTAATTTATCATTGTATGTTTGTCAGTGGAGAGGGATCCCTCAGTCCTTATGCAGCACTGTTTCCTTGGTTTTAAATGTTTTTAACCAGTTCATGGCATGGTGGTAAACAAATAAATATTGCCTTTTATTTTTATTTTCAGAATATTTTGTAATTCCATATCCAAATTAATATTGTAATGGTGAATTGGTCATTGGGAGTTGTCCCATTTTTCTAATATTTATATTTACTTTTCTAAGTTGGGTGAGGACACTCCATGCGGCCTAATTCACCATTTATCTAGTTTAAAATATATCCTATGCAAATCATTCTCAATGAGTAATAGGTAAATTAATCATGTTTTTGAAGTTGTCTCCTGGATGTTTCAGGAGGAATTGATGGCTCCACATCTGGGATTACCGGCATGGTCGAATAGAAAGTTCACCTGGTTGATTTTAGTCAAATGGGCTGTTCAGAGTTTTAGACAAGTGTTCATGTCTTTTCCCATATAATGGGGGTAGGTACCATTAAGCCAGCCACCCACCCTATGGATTGGAGTGAACCCCACCCTTTGTCCGGCAAATACCATGTTGCTGGGGACTACTATAGCTATAGAAGGTATGGGTGGGGGGTTAAACACACCTGGTCTTACTCCGTATGGCACCGTCAGAGATTTCTCAGGGCTATCTCCTGGATGTATCAGGATGGGTAGGGGGCTCCACATCTAATATCACTGATATGGTCAGATGTATGACAATGTCTTCCTGGTAGGTCTGGACCATTTCTGTGTGGTTCCTTCAGGGGTGTATGTGGGGACCAGGTCGATGCCCGATGTTCCTGAGTCAAAGCTGGATGGGATATCAACCAGGGTTTACCTTGATTCTTGCTTCTAGCGAGGATTGTTGGATGGGGAGCGGCGTTCTCTTGGTGGGGGGAGACGCCTTCCCCTTCTGCTAAGCCAATCATCTGCATCAGTCGGATACTCGAAGAACTGCATTGTGTCTCCATCTTGGATGCATAGCTTTCCCGGGTAGAGAACCCTATAGGAGATATTGGCCTCTCTTTGTCATATTTTAATTGCCGTAAATAAGGCTCTTTTTTTCTGGATGGCGGGAGAAAAATCAGGATATAGTGAGACTGTGGTGCCATTATATATTTTAGCAATTTTGTTCAGTCACCTTCACCTGTGTATAGTGCTCACTCTCCCGTCAGGCCACACCAGCAGGCCCACAAACAATTAGACCAGCATGGATTTGGATGGAGCACAAAAGTCGCAGACTTAGCTGCAAAAAGATTTATTAAATCACGTGTTTCGGATCACATGGATCCTTTTTCAAGTGAAAATACAAAAAGTTACCAACACACCTTATAAAACATACCCTGCTGTAGCTCCAGTCAGTGCTGCCAAGTGAATCCTTCTCACACACGTTTAAAAATTAAACATAAATATAAGTGATAAGAGAATGTGATATATACAAGTAATAATATTAGGAGAGAGAACATAATGTAATGGGGCAGTAATTGCCATTTAAATGCTTGTTTAAATGTGGGTATCCTAATATAAAATAGTTCTGAGATGAAACAGAGTATAGGCAGAGAAACAATGCTAATATGACCAATTTGATATGTATGTTGCTTTAAGAAAAGAAACGTGAGGTGGCAACACATGATTGGTTTTAACATTTGGGGAGGGATTTCCTGGGGTATAAATTTTGTGACCAAATGTAACAACAGTAATGCCTATGAATAAGTGCTTGTGGGTGCGAAACGTGTAAGGCGGAACATCAATTGGTCTGTATGCCTACTTTTTAATATTTATGAGAAATAAAGAGTGACTTTTTATCTTTGAGAGTATTGACAGGGAATATATTTTTGAACTTTTGATTTGGGTGCCCTTTGGAGTTGGGGGCTATATTCCAGCATTTTTGGCCCCTTTTTTGACAGGCCTGTATAGATTGCAGCAGCTGAGTAGCAAGTTTTTTGGATAAATATAAGTGTGACATAATACAGCTGTTCACAATGTCCATAATGTCCAAAAAACACAATCATTAGCTGTTTCTGTTGCCCAGACAATTTGTTGTCCCTTCTTTACATAGAATAAGTCCTGCCCACCACTTGACACACTGTAACATTAAAATGTTTCACATTAAAATAAACAATTATGACGACATCCCAACAATTGTTGCAAAACCTAAAAGCAAAACATTTTTTTACTTGAAATTGGTACAACTCACTCTGGAGTCTACCTACCATTAATATCCATCAACATGCCAATTTAAAATAGGAATTATACCTATTCAATAGGAATTATACCTGATTTCATATATACACACTTAGAAGTGCACTTAGGGATTTTTTAGAATATTTAGGCTACACACGTACCATAACATTCATTTAGATTATTAGAAAAAATATATATTACCGTGCCCCAACCTTAGATCAAATAGTAACAAATGTGGGCCGGTATCAAAAGGCTCTGAAAAAGGAAAAAATTACTTGAGATTAATATTGCTCACAGAAAACATTTTACGCTCCAAGCTTCATTTAATCCTTTAGGAGCTAACAAATTCAAGGATCCACTTTCCCTCTCTTTGTAGCATCTTTTGTTTAAAATTACCTCCTCTGTGCAATGGTTGAACTACCTCTAATATTACCCATTTTAATTGCCCATGTGTATGCTTTACTAAATTGAAGTGCCGAGAAACTGCTGTATCTGTATAGGTATCCTGCTTGTAGTTACGGATATCACTTTTATGTTCCTTAATCCTCATTTTAATGCTCCTCAATGTCTGTCCCACATATACTAGCCCACAAGGGCATTTAAGCATATAAATAACTCCCTTTGAACCACAAGTGGCATAATCATTTAGTTTAATCTTTGTAGCATGTGAAGGATGGTCAATGGTGTCCCCTTTTATAATAGAGGCACAACATACACAATTTAAGCACGGAAATGTGCCTTTTTTTAGAATCCCAAAAAACCTTTGTTTAGTCCCTTTATGATGCACCGCTGGACACAAGACATCCCTGATACTTTTTCCTTTCTTATAACTAAACAGTATGGGTTTCAAAAATAACTTATCAATCTTACTATCTCCTTGCAGAATTGGCCAATATTTATTAATTACCTTTTCTATTTCCTTACTGTGTTTAACATATTTGGAGACAAATGGGATTCTATTGTTTTTCTTTTTCGCCGTCATATTACCTTGTAACAAAACCTTTCTTTCTAGGGACGCAACCTCTTCCATAGTCTGTGTCAAATCTGATGGGGAATACCCTCTTTCTACAAAACGTGCATACATAATTTGACTTGAGCGTTCGTAATCTGTATTTAAAGTGGTTATACGTTTAGCTCGCAGGAACTGTCCCTTGGGGATGGCTCTAATACAAGGATTATGAAAACTCTGGGCATGCAATAAGCTATTCTTCTCTGTTTCCTTCCAATACAATTTAGTAATGATATTCCCATTATTAATTGACACATTTACATCCAAAAAATTAATTTAGGCGTCTGAGATTTCTACTGTAAATTTGACCGTGCCATTATATATGATCATGCCTTTGATTCTTGCTGCCCTTAGCGCTGCATCTAGGTCCCGAAGTTGAGCATTTTCAGCTGGAATGCCCTATGGGGAGCTTCCGGAGGGGGTGGCCTAGGAGGGACTCGGTGGGCTCTTTCCACCACAAGCAAAGGATAGAATGTGTCTTCTCCTAACATCTCCTGTAGCCACTTTGTGATGAAGTTCTCAGGGTCAGGGCTGCTTTAATAAGCAGGCAAAAGGGGCATCTGCCCAGGGCCCACACTGACTTGTAAAGTTTTTTTTTTCTACAATTTTTTTGCTGATAAAGTAAGGTACCTGATATCAGTGCCGGCCAGCCAATTGCACCGATAGGGGCCGCGTGTTCCAGGGGGCCCGCACAGTTGCGCTGCTTTAAAACGACTCTATCACCCCACAGTCCCACCCACAGCCTTCTGCCTATGTTCAGTGGTGGGCTGCCACTGCCAATCAGCTCAGGTAGCTCACTGATAGGCTGAGGTCTCTGTCATCTAGCTGTGGTGATTGCCTAAACTGATAGCTAACCATTAAGCTGCAGACTGGGGGTGGGAGCAAATTCAGTAGGCTCCCCAGCAGGTCCCGCCCCTTTTCTTCCTTATCACAGAGTCTCCGTAGCTTTGGAGCGGGAGTCGGCACAGGAGTGAGAGAGGGAGTGGTTGCTGAGGACTGAGACATTTTCATCCAGGCCAGGGATAGGTAGGACAGAGCATGATGCACCAGAGTACAGATGGGGTGAGGTCAGGAAGCACCTAGCATTAAAACCAATTGCCTGACACAGTCTGCACTGCACAAGGCCTGCCGTGATCTGGGCCCCGGTTTGGAGGAGCTGAGCCCAGAGATAGAACTTGACTCTGTTATACACAGTATTTCCACTGGTTGCCCTTGAGATGGGGACTGGAAGAGCAGACTAAACTCGGAATTTTTTTGGTTGGAGTTTTAAAGGGGAAAACGCAACTCTAAAACCTGTCAAGGTCATGTAGAAGTCAATGGCAGATTTACCTTTTACAATTTTAAGATATTATGATCTGTGCTCGGTTTCATCTGATAATCTAAATAATTTGCAGTTTTCTTTTTTTTCCAATGTGTTTCTTTATTGAGTTACAACTATTTATATTTCCAAACAAACAAATAATAATAATAATAATAGTAAAAGTAGAGAAAGTATGAAATAAAGTTATACGAGAAGGGGTTGGGGGGGGGTATGCGGTCCCAGGATGTAATCATAAGCATAGATCTTTCTGCCATTTAACATTTTCTTGCTATAAGTTGTCTAGTTGCAAAGATTACATGATATATAATTGTATGGTACTTTTTTGATATATCAGGGTGTACAAGCCCCAGTATTATTACTTCCGGAGTAATTTGAATTTGTAAGTTCCATCTGTGGAGCTCCAAAGTTTATGAAGTTTAGGGCATTTCCACCAAATATGCAGCATGTCTACCTTTTGATGCCTCTCCAGCATGTATTGGGTATATTTTTATAGATGTGATTAAGTTTATTTGGAGTCATATACCAGCCATACAGAATTTTTCTTGAAGTCTCCAAGTGGGTGATACATTTATAAACTTTTGTATGAATGGAAAATACTCGTGACCATTCTGCGGGGGTTAGCGGTATGTTTAGCCTTTTTTCCCACTTTGTGACTATAATGGGGAGTTTGTGGTTACAGTTTTATACCATAGTGATATGCCTCATTTTGTAGGTGTTAGGTTTGTTAACCATGATTCGAGGATTGTTGGTTTCCTAAGGGGAATGGTGTTGATAGCTCTCATATAATGTCTTATTTGTAGGTATTGATAGAATACCATTATTGGGAGATGGAGCTTTTATTGTAGTTCTTCAAATGAGAGTAATTGCCCTTTTTTAGTAAGGTAGTGGATAGGTGCAAGCATGCTTGACAAAGGGGATCACCCCGAAACGTTGCATCACGCAAATAAAAATTTAGCAAGGGTTATCCCTGCTTGCAACTAAAGACCTGTGTGCCGGTGGAATTATTCATCCTTTTTGGGTCCCATTAGTTATATCAAAAGGAGCAGATAAAGTCCCATTAGTATTTGAGCTGAGGGAACAGTGTGCAAGGCCATTATTGCTGTTATCAATTCTGATGGAAACTTAAATCTGTGCAATACTCTTATTAGGTAATTCCAGTTGACTCTGTCAAATGCCTTCTCTGCCAGAGAAGGCGCTTGAGATTGTTGCACCCAATGACTGATGTCTATGGCCGTTCTTGTACCATCTTAGGCTCCTCTTCCTGCTGTAAATCCAACTTGGTTAGGATCTATAATTTCCGACATAATAGATTGTCATCTTGTTGCTATAATTTTGACATCAATTTTCAAATCTGCATTTAACAAGCTGAGTGGCCTGTAATTTTGTGCTAAATTCGGCTCCTTTCCCGGCTTTGGCATTGTTATAATTTGTGAAAGACACCGGATTTAAAGGCTTCCTTAAAGGTTTTTGTTAAGTATAAGGTTAGTAGGTGGGACTAAGTCTTGTAGTATAGATGTGTTAGCCCATCTGGGCCAGGGGCCTTATTACTGGGGAACGAAAATATTCCTTTAGAAACTTCCAAATCAATTATTGGGTTTTTAAGCTTTGCATAATGTATCTGGGGTGCTTTAGGGAGATTGATTTTGTCTAAGAACCTCTTTATTAGTGGAATAGTGGGATGAGATAAGTTGGGGTTGTTTGCAATGTTATATAGAAGTTTATAAAATTCAGCAAATTTGTCTCTTATTGCCTTTGGGTTGTTGAATTGTTTTGATTATCCCTTATCCAATGTATTAGTTTTTTGACTTGGTTAGATTTAAGTTTCTGTGCTATAAGTGTAGCAGCTCTATTACCCATTCTATATTGCTTGGCTTTCAGGAATGTTAATTTACTTTTGTATCATTTTTATATTTAGTTTCATTAATTAAGGCTTCAGTTGTTACATTAGGTAAATTTTTATGGGAATTCTCTAAAGTGTATAGTTGGTACAACAAGTTTTGATTATTCAAAGTTTTTTCTTTTTATGTTTAGAGCCTATTTTAATAAGAAGGCCTCTAATAAATGCCTTATGGACGTTCTAAAGATGTTGCATTGATCATTGTCATTAATTGTAAAATATTCCTGGATGGCTCTATATACTAGGGGTTAGTGACCAGTAGAGAATTGCGTTGCTGTTTGGAGTTTGGTCGAAGTTGTTTTAATAAAATAATAAAAAAAAATAACCCCCATTGAGTATGTAATTACTCTAAAGTCCATGCATTAATTTTAGTCTACATTTTAGTCACTCACTTTCTATTTAATTATTCTAATTCTTTTATCATAGAACTGATAAATAAAATTCTAAAAATCCCATACTATTGAATAGAAAGTGTGTGAGTTTTTATTTATGAATATCTTAACTCACATTTTGATAAATGTTATAACATAAGTGGGTATACTGTGTCTATGCTGACATCTATTGACTGTTAAGTACCCTTCTTCTTGCCTGAATCCACAATTTTTTTCAGAAAAGGGGCATGGCCCATTTACAGGATTAGTTGGGTCTTTGGTCTCCTTTTTGAAAAGTACAAAAAGCAACAAAGCTATTAACAAGGGGACTCCTCAATTAATCCTTCACTTTAGCTATCCCATTGAACCCCCATTGTTACATACCGTAATGAGAAACCAGGAGTCAGAAATGGTGAAAATGGCCACAGCATTTATTCACATTTTATCAAATAAATAGGACCCCAAGGCAATATTCAAAGCCAGAATTCCATAAGAGATCGTTACTATGCTCTGCTGCTCCTCACTTGAGATCAGCACTATGTCATTATATACCCCACTGAGTATTAGGCTGCCTCCACCTACAGAGAGGATGGCCCTAAACTCTGCTACGAGCAGGAGCTGTATCTCCCACCATGAGAGAAGTTCAACAGCCCTGCTGTCGGTCTGGAATCTGCAGTGTGTCGATGATAGGAAATCCAAGCAGGCTGTCACCAAGCACAAGTAGTAGTAGCGTCGTATCAATCAACCCACTGTGCAGTCACAGGAGAGAACCTCCTTTTTCCCCCTCTTCTAAATTTACCTGTGCAGTTCTCTGGCAAGGTCCTACCACTGCTGTGACAAATAAAACATAAAATCATTATCACATATACACTGTTTTGATCAAGAGGAAGGCAAAAAACCCAGCCTGAAGCCACTGCCCTCAAGAGGGAAAAAATCCTTCCTGACCCCAATGGCGATCAGAAACATTCCCTGCATCAAGCATTTGACATTCATTAAAATTGAATAATAACATATATACTATCTCATGTTTATACTGTATAACTATACCAAAACCACAATATAACAATACATGCAGGAATACATCCACATTTGCTTATTGAAAGATATTATGACAACATAAAGAGAAACTCTATCTTTATCCACCCCCAGCCTGGCATTTTCCTGCCTTGACTCATTCCTTCTCACCCACTCACAGCTACATCTGATATTACCAGTTAAATATAAACCAGTGTAATTTAGCTGCAGACACTCCCCCGCAAGCACACGCGCAAGAGAACTGGACAGCTGCACATCCCCAGTGCTCCTCAGAAAGTGGAAGGGCAGCATACTGTCCCTAATATTTTGCCACCCTTGTGGCCTTGCCACAAATCTGGGCCTGATGATAAAGAAAGTTGATAAATTCATATATTGCAGTTGTGAAAAAATGAGTATTTTTCCAGCTGCTATTCCACTACCAGGAGGAAATAATATTGTCAAAAAGATTGGAAATATGTTTTCACTCATAACCTTTTCCCCCATTGCATCAGTATAAATACCAGACTGTAGTACTTGAAAATATACAGAGGTTTAGAATTTATACAACATTAAAACCATTACACAAGTTATTTTATGACACCTTTAAATCACATAATATATAAAGTAAGGTTTCCTTGGCAATCTATTATTATTGCTATACCTGTTTTAAATACAGTATCCACAAATGACTCTCCTACATTAGAAAGTCACTATGTAATTTATTTTGCTGTAGTATTTCTTCTTCCAGTGAAAGTGTCTTTAAAATTTTTAAAGGAAAGTAGGTTGCTAAAATGTACTTAATTTGCCATGATAGATTGAGTCCATGCTTCAGTGACTGTAATTGAATCTGTGACCTATTTCTTTGGTAAAGTAGAAATAGTCTCTTGGGTTTTGTCACTATCATCTTGTAATGAAATTCAAAACTGACTGTCAAAATGTCTGTACTTTTTACACCACTTGGTAATATATTATTAGTCTACAATTTGTTACTTTTTAATTAATCTTAATAAATGTTTTCATAGACAACTTGAAAATGTGAAATGTTCACAATGTTATGCTTTGAAGTGAAGAATCAAAATTGTCTGTATCCATGCTAACATATCTTAATGCTAAAATTAGCAATTTCAGATTAGTTTATATTTATACAGTATATTTAAATTTAAAGAGGTTTATATGATGTTAAGCTTTTCAATAATCTTTTAATTATTTAAAGTAAAAGAGAATGCTTTGAAGTGTTGCTGTAAGCATATACAAAGTTGTATTAATTTACTATGGCTGGGGGAAGAAGTGCAAAATTACTAAGGGGTGCTAGACCGTGCCTCTTAGTGCTCATTCAGCAAGCACTCCCCCCCCCCATCTGGCTACAGTCTACACCTGTTTTAGAAGGGGGTCTCCTAAATGTGTCCAAACATTGACACATTCATGAGTACTTTGCTACTGAAAACAGGACGCTTTGTATTCAATGGAGTAGTCACATGCCTCTCTCATAGGCAGAAATGCAAAATGCAGGAAAAAAAGGGTGCATTATGTCCTTGAAATCCTTCATCATTACTAGATGTGGCCCTCCAGGTGTTTTTTATGGAGTCCCTCCCTACTTACTGGATCCATAAAATATATGAAACCATCATTTAATATTTTTAGGAAAGTAAAAATGTTTCATATCAAATAAAACAATATCAAACCTATAATTCACATCTTGCATGCAAAGTTCTGAAAATATTACCTTACTAATGATTATAGATGTTATTCTAGGTTGGGCAAACTTTTTTTTTGCCCTGTACAGTTTTGCAGTGAAATTTGCATTTTTGAAAGCAATAAACCTTTTATGCAAATTTCTCCATGAGGTCTATTTCACCTGAAAAAATGTGGCCTGTTTTGATGGAAAAAAAACAGACCTCATTATAATCTGCCTCTTGCTATATCAACCAATGGGATCATAGCTCCCCTGTCTATATAAGGATTTGTCCCGAGGTCCATTGCTCTGAGGTTTTGTTTGTAGCAAGTGGATAAAGAATGATAGGTTTCTAAGCAAATTTAGCAAGTAGGAGCACACCAAGGCAGGCATCACTTCTTGCAGTTTGGGCATTGTCTACATGACAATCAGATGAACAGTCGGTTGTGGCATGCAATCTCTGCCATCAGAGAATCAGTAGGGGGCAGCCATGGTGTCATATGGGAACTACGGCTTCAATTCCCAAATGAAATGCCATTACAGGATAATGTGGGAGCAGCAGCAAAGTGACAGGGCACAGAGCAGTGATGCCTCATGTCCTCCTATTCCTCATGCACACCTGTTCCACTAGTTGATAACTTTCACTGCCCCAACTGACAGTCCCCAAGCCACCATTACTATGCTATAAATACCTTGCCTGCCCTACACCAGCAGGTGGTGGATAGTTTGATCCTGTTGCTAGATCACTTTGCTAGCAGCAAGCCATGGGAAACTTTCTTCAAGCCTTGTTAGGCAGGACCAGGCCAGACAGGCAGCTGCCACCAACAGCAGCTAGAGAACAGGATGGCTGATTACTTGGGGTCTATCAGTGTGAAGACACCATTTGCATTCATAACCACATTTTCTATGTACAGTATCAAGGCCAGTGGACAGAACATTTACAGTATGCTATGGAGGTTCTGGCTTCACCCCTGTCGTTTCCCCCAGCACCCACTGTTGACAACAGAGTGTAGTCTCCTCTCCTCAAAGATGTATTCTCCTCTTCCCATTGTTTTCTCATCCACCTCTATACTCTGCTTTTATTAACTCCTTTGCACCAGGTTTGGCTAGTGCCACTGTGGATACTGTCACTCAAGGGTACTACTATCTATCTGGGACTGGCACCTAAAAAAGTTTAGAAGAAATTACCGGCTCAGCCCCCAAAGTAAATGTAAATAAATCAATTAATAAATAAATTAAATTAAATTAACTTAACAGCTCACCCAGCACAGAGCCAGACCCAGGTGTAAAAACCCTGGATCTCTCGTTTGTAGGGTGTAGCTTCAACCAGTATACGGCACAAACAGTTCAAATCTCGGCAATCTTGCATGCATAGAAACTCACCGAAGATGCTTGGTGGCCTGGGTGCAGCGCCCCGAACCCGTAGCTGGGGGAGTAACTCAATATAGACAGCGAAGAAGCATGCACTCCAAGGTCCAGTAATGTGATTAAAAGCCTTTATTCAAACAGCTAAAACAATAGAACCTTACGCGTTTCGTATCCGAGGATACTTATTCATAGGCATAATTGAAAGCAGCCGTACACAGAATTTAAACAGATAAAAAGGATATGACGTGTGAGGCCAACAATCCTAATTTTTAACCCTTAAAATGTAAATTGTTTCAGCTGAAACGAAATCTTTGCTTTTATACTATTAAATCATTATAAATCATCACAGTATATTTTTTTAACTAGATTTTAATCATTTGGTATTGTTTTAATATTCTTAACAGAATGCTGGAAAACTATAGAATTAACTCAGAATCCATAAGAAAATAGAGGAATCTCTAAATGATTACGACACTAAAGAAGGTCATATATAAAAGTTATTCTCATTGGAAGATATTCACCACATCAGACTTAATCTTCAAGAGTGACCATTAACATGATAATTAGATGCCACGTATATATTATAATTTATATTCTCATATTAAAATTTCTCTACAGAACGAGCTTTCAGCGATCACATGGGTCACATATCACTGAAATCGAGCGTTGTGCTGGTTTCAACGAACTATCAAACTTTTTCTTAATAAAATGTAACTGAAATTAATCCAAAGAAGTTCCCCGGCGCTGCTACTAAGGGAATCTCAATTTTCTTTTGAGCGCATATACGACATCTCATAGCGCTAGAATATCACTGTTATAAATAGCAACCTTTGGTAAGACTCAAACGGCTGATTAACAATCCACTAGACTTAAATAAACTTCAGGTATATCCCAGTTAAATCAAGTTAGTGATTTGATGCATTGTGGTATTCGTATGGCTTCGAAAAGAGCGTTATGACATATAAAATTATAAACCAATTAATGTGAAATTAGAATTTTATAAGGATTTTTGTGAAGAATATTTCTCAAATTATTCAACTCTTACTGTGTGTCAAAAAAAGTCAGCTCTTATTGTGTATCAAAATTATCAATTATATTTATATCAATAAGTGTCAAAAGAGTATCAAAAGAGCTAACAACGTGCCAAACTTTTAAGCTCCATATGGCTTCATCGTGATATATATTGTATTAATTAAAACATAAACTT
Source organism: Xenopus laevis (assembly GCF_017654675.1). NCBI lineage: Eukaryota > Metazoa > Chordata > Amphibia > Anura > Pipidae > Xenopus > Xenopus laevis. The sequence continues at coordinate 31,337,242 of NC_054378.1, read as the reverse complement.
CATGTGCTCATTTTTTAATTATATTTATATTTTAAATTTTAAATTTTAATTTCTAAATTTTAAACTCTAGACGTTTAATTATTCAATCTATAAATTACACATACAATATTAATCTATAGGGATTATAAAATATCCATAATGTATCCATGTCATTTAAGGACTGTTATATAAATTTCATTATAAATTTAATTAAATTATGTGACCAATAAAGTCATACTTAGTGCTAAAACAGATTAATGAGTATCTTTGTGCTTCGTGTTTCAAGGTCTAATGACTTATTTATAAAATATCATTTCAAATTTATCTTGACCAATCAATCTTAATTAAACTAAAAAACCACAAAACCATCCTAAAGTAAAACCAAAAATTAAAAAATGAAAAATCAAATCACTTGTCATTTCATGCTCAATTATCACCTATCATTCCGATATTCTCAAAGATCCAGAATACCACCGATGATGAATTCTGCAGTGGTATTCTGGATCTTTGAGAATATCGGAATGATAGGTGATAATTGAGCATGAAATTACAAGTGATTTGATTTTTAATTTTTTAATTTTTGGTTTTACTTTAGGATGGTTTTGTGGTTTTTTAGTTTAATTAAGATTGATTGGTCACGATAAATTTGAAATGATATTTTATAAATAAGTCATTAGACCCTGAAACACGAAGCACAAAGAGCTGACTTTTTTTGACACACAGTAAGAGTTGAATAATTTGAGTAATATTCTTCACAAAAATCCTTATAAAATTCTAATTTCACATTAATTGGTTTATAATTTTATATGTCATAACGCTCTTTTCGAAGCCATACGAATACCACAATGCATCAAATCACTAACTTGATTTAACTGGGATATACCTGAAGTTTATTTAAGTCTAGTGGATTGTTAATCAGCCGTTTGAGTCTTACCAAAGGTTGCTATTTATAACAGTGATATTCTAGCACTATGAGATGTCATATATGCGCTCAAAAGAAAATTGAGATTCCCTTAGTAGCAGCGCCGGGGAACTTCTTTGGATTAATTTCAGTTACATTTTATTAAGAAAAAGTTTGATAGTTTGTTGAAACCAGCACAACGCTCGATTTCAGTGATATGTGACCCATGTGATCGCTGAAAGCTCGTTCTGTAGAGAAATTTTAATATGAGAATATAAATTATAATATATACGTGGCATTTAATTATCATGTTAATGGTCACTCTTGAAGATTAAGTCTGATGTGGTGAATATCTTCCAATGAGAATAACTTTTATATATGACCTCCTTTAGTGTCGTAATCATTTAGAGATTCCTCTATTTTCTTATGGATTCTGAGTTAATTCTATAGTTTTCCAGCATTCTATTAAGAATATTAAAACAATACCAAATGATTAAAATCTAGTTAAAAAAAATATACTGTGATGATTTATAATGATTTAATAGTATAAAAGCAAAGATTTCGTTTCAGCTGAAACAATTTACATTTTAAGGGTTAAAAATTAGGATTGTTGGCCTCACACGTCATATCCTTTTTATCTGTTTAAATTCTGTGTACGGCTGGTGTGTTCAAGTGGTAATGTTATTTGCCCTACTGTACTTAAATAATATGCACATATGTAACGTTTTCAAAGCTAACCAAACATAACTGTTTGAAAACTATTTAAAGGTTGTCTTTTTGGTGGCTGAATTCGCCTGCCACTGCGTGAGTAACATGGGATCTCAGGCTCACTCTCAGGCTGTGAGGCCGATGTGCAGTCCGTTGCAGGCAAGTGCTCAGACTGGCTCTCCACTGTGGCCTCCACTTCTAGTCTCGGCGTTTCACTGGACTCTGTTACTGTTACTGCAGGCTTGCTAGGACTGGGCTCTGCTGGCCTGAGGTCCACTCGCTCTGCTGGCCTGAGGTCCACTCGATTGCACCTGTACAGTGTACCCTCCACCTCAACCAGATAGGAGCGAGGGTCTGTTTGTTGGAGGCAAGTTCCTAGTCTCCATATGCCAGTCCTGTCACCTGGAAGAGGCTTCATTCTTATATTTTGCCCCACATTTAATGCCGGAAGGTCCCTGGCCGTTTTATCATATGCATGTTTTGCCACTTGCCGTTTGAAATGCAGCTTGCCAGGAACTTCTGATGCAACGCAAGGTTCCAGTAGTGTGTCATTCACTGGGAGGGGAGTTTTCAGCCTGCGGGCCATTAGGCGTTGTGCGGGGCTAGTGTCCATGCCAAATGTTGGCGTATTTCTCCACAGCAAGATTGATTTCCATGGGTCGTCTCCTGCACGTTTTGCTCGCCTGCACAGGCCTTTAACAATTTTCACTGCCGATTCTGCTTTACCGTTAGCTTTAGGGTACATTGGTGACGAAGTAACATGCTCAAAACCCCATTCCTGAGAGAACTTGGTGAACATAGCACAAGCAAATTGTGGACCATTGTCCGTGACGACTCGGTCGGGTTTGCCATACCTGGCAAGTTGAGCCTTGCATCTCTTAATGGTGGTGTCTGCCGACAGGTCAGGCAGCAGTTCTATTTCCCAAAAATCTGAATAGTGATCGACAATAAGCAGAAAATCCTTGCCAGCGTAGTTGAATATGTCCATACTCAGAATCTGCCATGGCCGTGTAGGGAGGGGATGTGACATCATAGTCTCTTTTTGTTGTTCATGTGCATATTCGTTACACACAGTGCACTGTTCTACATAGTCTTTAATCTCCCCATGCATATTCGGCCAAAACAGTGTTTCTCGAGCCTGCCTGAAGAATGCCTCACCACCTATATGGCTCCAATGAATGCGACGTAGCATCTCTGAACATAGTTGCTTTGGAATGATAATGCATTGGTCCTTGTAAGCTTATTTCATCCCGGTAGTTCCAATACTCTCTAATAGCCACAGGTGTCTCTGCCCTTGAATCAGGCCATCCGTTGAGCACAACTGATTTGAGGATCTTGAGGTGTTCATCTTGCTCAGAGGACTCCCTGATCTGCGACAGACGCTGATGCGTGACATTTAAATAGTCGGCCTGGTTTATGCCCTCTATGTCGAGCTCTTCACGGTACATGCTGCAGACTGAATGCTGGGCATGAGGTGCGTCCGCTTCGTGCCAGCGTGCTGTGGCTCTGCTCAGTGTATCACTGACATACATATATGGGCCCGGTTTATAGGTTACCTCCAGAGCATACTTTTGGAGCGAGAGTAGCATGCTTTGAAGTCGTTTTGGGGCACTAAGCAAAGGTTTGTTGAATATCGCGACTAGTGGTTTGTGGTCCATTTCAACCGTGATGTTTCCCCGACCGTACAAATAACTGTGGAAATGGTGGCAGGCAAATACAATGCTTAGGCATTTTTTCTCGATCTGAGCGTAATTCTGCTCAGTTGCAGTGAGGGCTCTGGAAGCAAATGCTACAGGTTGTCCATCTTGCAATAGGCAGCATCCGAGGCCATTCTGACTGGAGTCACTTTGAACTGTTATGGGCTTGCTAATGTCATAGTATCTTAGTACCGGTGCTGTGGTAATTAGTCGCTTGACCTCATCAACTGCTTCCTGGTGCTTTGGTCGTCAGTGCCATGGCATGTCTTTATCCACGAGCCTGCGCAAGGGCTCGCACACCGCTGAGAGGCGGGGCATGAATTTTGACAGGTAGGTGACGAATCCGATGAACCTTTGCACTCCCTTTGAATCGGTTGGAGCCGGCATGTCTTTTATTGCCCTCACCTTCTCAGGATCTGGCTTTAACCCCTCTGCTGATAGTATATGACCGTGGAAGCGGACCTCATTAAGTTTAAACTGTAGCTTCTTGATGCTCAGTCTCAGTTTCACTTCTCTGCAGCGGTTCATAATGGCAATCATGTTGGCATCGAGTGGCCTCTTCTTGTGAGTCTCCACAACCCACTATTAATATATAATCTGCAATTGGCTCCACACCTCGCAAGCCGGCTAGTAGTTCATGCTGTTTTCTTTGATACACCTCTGGGGCTACAGACACACCGAAGGGTAGTTTGAGCCAGCGCATTCACCCCCAGGGTGTCCAGAAGGTAGTAAGAAAGCTGCTCTCAGTGTCCAATTTGATTTGTAGGAATGCATCCCAGGCATCCACCGAAGAGAAAGTACGGGCTTTGGGCAGTTTATAGAGGACATCTTCAAGTGTTGGCATTATATAGTGGGACCTTTGCAGCGCTTTGTTCAATGCCCTTGGGTCAATGCAGATTCTGATTTTGTCAGATTTTTTGACTATAACCATGTTGCTTATCCAGTCTGTGGCTTCAGTCACTGGGGCTAGGTTCCCATCCTGTATGTGTATGTTTGTCCAGCTGGGCTTTTACAGCTTCCCTCAGTGCGACTGGAACAGCGTGGCAAGCATTGTACTGGTGTGGCAGTTCGATCTAGGTCAAAGTGCACTTCCCCCAGTAGAGACTCTATCGGACTATTGTATACATTATGGTATGTGCTGGTAAGCTGGTGCTCAGTTAGAACCCCTGTGGTATGGCTTTCCAGATTGTGGAGTTCGTCTGGAATAGTAATGCGCATTAGACCCAAACGTTCACATGTTGAGCCCGATAGGAGCGGGTTCCGGCTTGCTTGGACTATTTCGAATTCCAGTCTGTGGCGGAGACCCTTTATGAAGCATTCCATACGAAAAAGGCCCAATGACTTCATCACCTCCCCCGAATACAGCGTGAGTCTTGTCTGGCTAGGTAGTAGTCTTACCTTGGGTGCTATCTTGTGTTTACCATGAAGGCTCATGATGTTGCATGTTGCTCCTGAGTCAAGCTGGCAACGTTGTCGGATGCCATGGAGCTGAAGGTTGACAAACCACTTTTTTCCCTCGGGAGCTGGGTGGCCCCATAGTACTGGCGGTGTATATATGTCCATTGTCCTCCTTGTCCACCTCCCATTCAAGCTCTGCTTGATCGTCGACTGTATGTAGCTGATGCTGGTCATGTTTTGCTTTAAGGCACACTGCTGCAAAGTGGTTGAGGGTGCCACAAAGTCGGCAAGTCTTGCCAAAAGCTGGGCATTGCGCTCTCCCCCGGTTGTGTGTGCTGCCACAATACTTACACTTTTCAGGGCTTTTGGAGTAGTTAGGATATCGTGCTATGCTGGGCTTTATGGTACTTAGAAGTGCTGGCTTTTGGGCAGCTGTAGCATTAATACTGTCATCTGCTCTGGCCTGTGTCAGCACTTTCATTCGCAAGTCTGTTTGCTGCGCAGCTCGGCAAATATCAATGGCAGACGCCAAAGTAAGTTCCCTTTCTCTTAGCAAGCAACGGCACGTGTTTTCATCAGTAATACCTAGCACCAGCCTGTCTCTGATAAGTTCATCTTTTAACTGTCCATAATCACATGTTGCTGCTTTCTCCTTCAGTCTGGTAACAAAACAGTCAATCGTCTCACCCTGCTCTTGCTTGCATGATCCGAAGACAAAGCGCTCGAAGATTACATTCTTTGTCGGCTTGAAATGTGCTTCAAGGGCGTCCAAGATGGCAGTGGCGCTCTTTTGCTGTTCCTCTGTCGGATGCAGACTATGGAGATAGATGTGTCTGCACTCACCACCCATTAGATGCCTGTACCTCTTCAGATTTCTCGTCCAGTCCGGAAGCTAACATAAAGTCTTGAAATTCAGCTTTGAATGTTTCCCAGTTGGTAGCCAAGTCCCTGGACATCTTCATCTCGGCTGGTGGAGGTATTGTGTTTGCGTACATGGTTGCTTAAATACCAATGCTTAGTATGCTGAGGGTTTCTTTTCCAGCTGGATGCGTGGATGGTGTGCTGTAGTTCAAGCTTCTGACACCATGTTTGCAGTGGTTCTGTTCAATAATGCAGAGACTGTGCAGGTCCACTCAGAGCTGCTGTTTTAATCATGCTGCAGTGCAGATCTCACAATACATAACATGGCTGTTACAGCTTTATCACTTCCTGTGCTAGGAATACAAAACACATCCTGTGCTAATATACGTTCTGCCACTAGGTGACAGCATAACCCCTTAACAATAGCTTCCAATAAGATACTTGCTTTTAAACGGGTGACAGTAAGGGGGTTATTTATCAAAGTCCAATTTTATCTCAACATTTTCTGCAACAAACTCTCCGATCAAATCCACTTGGGTTTTTTACGCTTATTTATTGTTACTTTTTTCCGAAAATGTTTTTGCTAAAAAAAACAACAAAAAAAAAACATATTCACGCTTTTTTGGATTTTTCACCCGAAAACTCCAAAAACTTTGGAGTATTACATGAATCATTGGAACTTCTCCCTTTGACTTATATTGGCAAGTCTGAGATGCCAGATTTTCTGATTCAGACTTTTATATCCTCTGGGTTTAATAAATAAAGTCAGATTTTATAATAAAAAAAAAAACGATTTTTGCATTCGGAGTTTAGTAAATAACCCCCTAAATATTACCTGCTAATTGGTTGCCCATGGTGATTAGATTAGTAGCAACTCTGCACCTTGTGTTACAAATGAAAAGTAATTAAAAATGCAATTAAATGTAATGTACTATTTGAAATCAGTAAGTGCTTTTGAGATAAACTACCTCTAAAGTTTGCTTTTGCAAGTAATGTTTCACTTTATTATTTGTGTAGATAATTTTTATAAAAATACAAATACAAATTTTGATAGAAAAATAAATGTTGTAGAAAACATATTAACATTGTTTAGTACTCCCAGCAAATCTTTTTAGTTACTTTTTTCCTACATTGTATTGGATTGAATAGGAGTTAAATCAGTTACAGCAATTTAAAGTTTATTTTGAAGCTATTCCCCACATGCAATATAAAGCAGACGTTAGACAAGAGCAGTAACTCATAGCAACCAATATGATGTTCACTTTTATACATATTACCAGTAAATGCAGCTTTGCACTTGGGCAAATGTAGTGCATTTTATTACATAAAAACCAGCCTATTGAATTTATTTACTCTTTACATGATTTTATTATAGACTTAAAGTGTCCTGTCACCTGCACATAAAAAAACTGCATAATGAAAGTAATTTCCAAATTAAATATGGAACCCCAAAATTTGTTTTCATTAAAACATCCATACCTGTTATAATGGTGTTTAAATATCTAAACTGTCAATCAAATATTACCTGCCCCGCCTCTATGCCCGTGGTATAGAGGAGGGGCAATCAATTCCTTTCACTTTCCATTCAGCACTTCCTAGATGTCACTGCTCTCCTCACATTCCCCTTCCCTCCTCAGGCTCTATATTTGTGTAGGACACTGCACATGGACATTAGGTCCCCCATTCTGGTGCATACACAAGATTTTGGGGTGATACACAATTTCCCTAAATAACCGTGTCCACAAAATGGCAACTACCTGCTTGCTGTGATTGTATAATTCCAAAACAGAAGGAAACAAAATTTAAATAATAAATACCGTGTAAGTAAAGTTTATTTTGCTCAACTAATATGATAGAAAAGAATTTGGAATTATTTCTTAGGGTGACAGGTCCCCTTTAAAGAGGTACTGACGCCAGAAATTACCTTTTTTGTATATCCATCATAACATTATCTTTGAATTCTATTTATAATTTTGCCATAAAAGTATTTGCCTAATGCTTTTACATTACCTTTCTTACCCCCATGTTCCTCTATGAGGGGGCTGCCATCTTTGTGCAGCAGTAGTTGGTTAACATTAGAAACTCTAACTGACAGACTGAGATGGGACAGTCAGGTTGGCAAAACAGTCAAGTTTAGGAACTTCAAGTAATAATTACTTACAAAAGCAGAACTATCATTAAAAAACATCAACTTGACCTATATGTAACTTTTGATGTAGATTAATATTTTGAAAAGAACATTTTAAGTGTCTCAGTATCACTATAAGGCATGAAGATCCAAGTTATGGAAATATCCATTATCTGGCAAACACCATGTCCAGAGCATTCTGGATAACAGGTCCCATACCTGTATATGCAAATACTATAAACATATTATACATGAAAAATTGGCTAGTAACGCATTTGTGATTCAACAATGCAACATAATTTACAAAATAATTAATTATGACTGTAAGAAACACTAATTTATAACAAAAGTTGGTAAACATCAATTAATTAATGGTCCCTAAGTTAGGCACTCTTTGGTTTTAATACAAATCTTATTCACTTGTAAAGGAGAAGGAACAGTCTTTTTTACTTGGGGGTGCCAAAAGTTAGACACCCCCATGTGATCGCATTTACTTACCTGATACTCAGGGCCAGTGCACCTATTAGGAGAAAACTGCACCAGCACCAGGATTCTTCCAGCGAGCACCATGGATCGATCATCTTCCAGCTTCTTTTTTCTTCAAATTCCTGGGGCAGACGCATGTGTAGTAGAACGAAATAGCCGACTGTTTAGTTAAAGTTCTGATTTATACGTTACTGTGCAAGTGCAGCCACAAGAAAGAAAAAGAAGAAGAAGCCAGAAGATGATCGTTCCGTTGAGCTCGCTGGAAGAATTCTGGGCCATTGCAGTTTTCCCCTAATAGGTGCACCAGCCCATGCGTTCACTTTGTGGTGTCTAACTTTTAAAAAGTTTCTCCTTCAAAAATATTTAGGAAAGTGAATCTTTGTAAGAAACATCAAGAGAAAAATAAAAGTCATCAGAATAAACATTGTCAATGCCTTATATATATAATACAAACAAAATATAATACAATAGACAATTTCATATCAATAAATAGCATAGTAATTAGGTCAGACCATTTCATGTTAATAAATAACATCATACTGTCAAACTCTTGCTCATGACTAATGATGGAATGATAAGATATAAAGGCTGGTGCAATGTGTTTTATACTATATTGACATATTTTCAAGACTATATCACACTATTTAATTTTTATTAAAATAATCTAGTCCAACTTAGTTTTTAAAAAAAAAATCCCCAAAAATAGGTCTTTTCTCTCATTAAAATCAAATTTAAATGACAAATTAGAAAGAGTACATTCACCATAATGCTCTCATTTTTAGTTTCCTTGACAGCAAAATAAATAAATATATGACTAATCACCTCAAGTTGCAGGAAGCATCTGTTGATCAGCTACTTTGTTGATATTGGTTACTAAGGGGGTTATGTCTAAAAAATTTAGTTTGTCTTTTTTTCTCAACAAGTAAAAATGCAGTGAAAAAAAACTGAATATATTCTGAAACCTTGAATATAAAATTGGAAAAAAACTCAAGTTGCCAGAGAAAACTCACCAATGAAAATGTGTTGATGTTCTACAGAAGTGAATAGGAATATTTTCTAACAACTTTAATATAATTTTTTTTTAAAATATTTTAAAAAATTAATAACGCTAATATATTTGAGATTTTCAGGCTCAATAAAATTAATTAAACAATGTGATTCTAGTTGGTACCCAACACTATTCTGTTTGTTTTCTCAAATAAATGAGCATTTGAGGGGATTTTTTGTATTTTTTCCACACAAGTTTTTTTCTGGAATTTTGATAAATAAGCCACTAATTGCAGGCAATTTTTTACACTTGGTAATTACATAAAAATAAATCATTAACGTGTAAAAATGCATCCGAAGTTAGAGCAGTGAATTACTGAGGAAAGTTCCTTGAAGAATTTTGGTTAAGGGTGTACCTATGGTCTGACTGCAAATACATTTTAGAACTAGTTCATGGGTGTTTAAGCTGTTAAAGTTGTGCGTGCTTCTACATTTGTAATGCCATGTTACAGCGGAAGCTGTTAATAAATGTTAATGGAGAACCTCAGAATCTGACTTTCAATTACTACATTTATAAATGACCTCAAATGTAGAACTAAACATACAGTCTTTGTTTTTCTGTTGATATGGAAACTGAAATATTCTAGCAGAATGATACTGCTCAGAAGATTGTTATAGAATAATGTAAATTGCACAATAGGTTATGAAAGAGGTGGCATGCACTTATGGGAATCTGTAATTTACCAAAGCAAAGTTGTCACCAGTGCACAGTTGATGTCAACTGTAGGGATGTAGCGAACTGCCGTTTATGTGTTCGCGAACGCCGTTCGCGAACACCGGCAAAAAATGCGAACAGTTCGCGAACTGTTCGCGAACTTCGAACATCCGAAAATCGTTCGATTCGAACGATCGAAGGATTTTAATCGTTCGATCGAACGATTTTCGTTCGAATGGAACGATCGAAGCCATTCGATCGAATGATTTCATTCAATCCAATGGCTTTGATCGTTCGATTCGAACGAAAATCCTTCGATTTTAGCGATCAAAGGAATCGAATGGTCGAATGGTCGAACGATTTTTGACGCGAACGCCTATTGGCGAACGTCGCACGACGTTCGCGAACATTCGGCGGACGCGAACAGTCGAAGTTCGCGCGAACTAGTTCGCCGGCGAACAGTTCGCTACATCCCTAGTCAACTGTGATGAGATTTCAATACATAAATTTTTTTAATCAGTCAACTAATATATTAAATGTTTAGGGGCCAATTTATTAACATTTGTATATTTTAATTTCACCGAATCAAACTTTTTAGTACAAAAAATTATGTATTATAGAAATTACTATAAATCACAACATTTTGCTTTTTAAGTGTAAAAAGCATGAAAAACTCTAACGCAAAACTCCGCCATCTAAAAGCTGGTGAGGTCATGTAGAAGTAGTTTTAGTTCATGCATTTTATATTATGATTTTTAAATAAACAAGGAGACATTTGTGCTTTTTTTATACCGTCTAAAATGATATAAATCCAAATTTTGCTAAATAAGGCCCAAAGGGGCAAATTCACTAACCTGCGTAAATTCACCAGCAACGGCTTCGCTCACATCAACACACTTTGCCAGGCGAAAATTTGTTAGGACAATGCTAATTCGCTAAAATGCGAAGTTGCATCCAGGGCGCTGAAGGATGGCGAAGTTTCGCTTGCGTTAATTCGGCAAGCAAAGCGAAGTTGTGCTAGCGTTTTCTAATTTGCATACAGCAGGAAGTTAAATTTTAATGGACGTATATGTTGCAGCAAATACATTACACTACACAAGCCCAGGGAACCTTAATTAAAGAAAATAAAGTTGTTATAATGCCCTACACATGTGCCCAGTGTATAGTTTATGTGCCTTATGTTAGGAAATGTAGGGGGAAGTCGGGTACCCTAAAAAAAATTACGATCTTTTGCAGCCTATTACCCTGAAAAACTGAAAAGTCGCCAGCTTTTTTGGGACTTCAACATTTTCAACTATTTTTTGAGGAACTCCCATCTATTCTATTGCACTTCACCTGGTCTGAGGTGGCGAAGGCAAGTCTGGCGCAAGAGGTAACGTTCATTAAAATCCGCATCTTACTGAATTTGCGAAGTTACGTCCATTCACCAGAGTGAAAATTAACATGCCATTAGAGTGAGAAGTAGCGCTAGAGTCTCTCCTTCGCTAGCGAATTTATGCCTGCGTCCGTTAGTAAATTTGCAAAGTGCTGAAATGACGTCACACTTTAGTGAATTTCCCCCTTAGTATTCTCTAGGTATATACAAAATACCTTAAGTACACAGTATTTCTTCAATCTATCACTAGTGATGAGCGAATTTGTCCCGTCTCCATAAAAATTCACAAAACGCATTGAAGACAATGGGCATCATCAATGGGCAACAAAAATTTCCCACTTGACTATTTTTTGGTGTGTCCAACAATTCTTTTAGCTCCAAATGCATTAAAGTCAATGGGTGTTTGTTTCTTAAGACAATTTTTGTCCAAATGCAATAAAGTCAATGGGCCTTTTTTTTTTGTCAAGTGACTTTTTTGTTGCAGCGACTTTTGTCGCAGTGGATTTTCCAATTTTTGCCACACTTTTGCGAAAGAAATTGCAGATGGTGTAATAAAAATTTTTCCTGCGAATCCATGGCTGTCTGAAAATTCACCCATCACTATCTGTCACCTTTCCTTGAGCAAGAAAAATATTAATGTGTTGTGAATTAAATATGTTGTACTGCTTTAATGTTTTCTGATGATTTAACTTCACATTTATAAAAATAGCATGTTTCTATCAAATATGAACAGTGCCACAATATTATTTACTGATCTTAAATTACATATTAATTTAATTTTCAGAATCATGGGGGGGAGTGGCTAGCAGTTTTATGGAGTAAGTCGTGATGCAGTGCTCTGGGCCCAGATACCACAAACAGACATCACAGGGACCCAGGCAGATCCTGAATCAAAAGGAAATGTATACCAAAGGGTCCAACAAAGCTCCACGATGGGTAAATAAGAAAAAAAAAAAACAATCCCCGCTAAAGCTAACAACCTTTTATGGTAATCGAAGCTCCGACGCGCAGCAGGCCCAAAATTGTGTCGGAGATACTCCAGCACAATCTTTCCCGGAATCTGAAGAGGAAAGCAGAGATGCAAGTGAACCAATACTTACCGAGACAAAAATGAGAGAGCTCTTACATTCCCTAAAAACTGACATCCAAACTGATTTTAAACAGATGGCAAAAGAGATCTAAGCTCTAAACCCTAAGCTCAGGGCGGGGTTTATAAAGGGCAGGTGATTGGGAATAGAAAAACATGAGGGTAACAAGAAGGGATGAGACCAGGGAGGAGACAAACTGGAAACAGGCAGAAATACATGAACATCAACGACATGATAAAGACCAACCCCAGGAGCCTCCAGTGGCTCACATGGTAAGTGCAATAATGTCCAGAACAGCATGAACAAGAGTTCAAGTCCTGGGCTGGTCCTTACAAAAAGATACCTCTCTGAGGATTCTTAATATAGGTACAAATCATGAACAATGTTTTTAATTGTGTAAACATTTGCTGGTCAGTCTGCTTTAACTGTTTGCTTACTAACTTTCCATCTTTGGTTCTTTATTTTCTTCTTTCCTGCTTTCTTTACTTCTTTGATGTTATGGGATAGCTAATTCTTGACAACCTAATAAAATAAAGATTTCTTTAAAGTCCAGGACTGGAGGTGGTCCTTCAAAAACTACTTTTTGCACTACATATGAAAAAATGCTAATGCCTCTGATTCATGAAGATAGTGTGACAGGTGTCCCAGGTGTTTTTGATTCAGACAGGTAGGTACTACCACATTAATATACCTGTCTTTCTTTTCTTTTCCTCTTCAAAAGAAGCTCAATATTAATGTAATAATAATTATTTTTAACTGAAACATCAATAACATCTGTCACAAACAATCATTTAGTGCAGTGAATTGGTCATTTCAGAGGTTTGATATTGTACATGTGGATCATGCTGGGCTATATGTAGTCAGTTAATCTCATCACTATGTAGCAGTCTTGCAGTTATGTTGTCAGTTAATCTTGTACACATGTGCAGTCAATCTTTTAGTTTATGCTTGGGATGTGGATGTGTAAAGGCTGCTCCTAGTTCACTTATGCTTATTTGAAAAATGAATGTAGACAAAAGGCTTATTCTGATTTTCCCATGTTTTTTGTATTGAATTTCTTTTTTTAGAAAAAGAGAATAATACACAGGAAAATAAACTCCATCAACTTGCATGATAGTCATGTTGAACATGGTTCACATAAACAGTTTTCCTGTTTCCAAGACATGACTCAGTTGGAAGGTCAGCAAGACAGCTCTTCAGTGAACCTGAACAGTGTCCTGAAATGGAAGACACAAGTTTAATTGTTGATGCAACTGCAACATGTTCTGAAAATGTTACAGATGAGATTGATATTTCTGAATTTGAGGCTGGTAGTGATAATAATGCTAACCCCCTCTGAATGCTCACAACAAACACGTCACAATCGTAAAGTCATAGCCACAAGTACTAATTTTAGTGCAAAAACAGGTGAACAAGAAAAAATACATTTTCATATGTCTCTTATCAATTATCGAAAATCTCTCAGAAAAAAGTTGCATGTTGTTCATCTTGATTTGTGTATTGCCACAGCATGTTACAACAAGAGTCAGGGACTGAAAGTCTCCTATGAGGCCACTCTGTTAAAATACTTGAGCAAAACTCAAAGTACAAGGAACAGCAGATTTCTCTGTTGAAACAAAATGCTATTTTTGAAAACATAAGTAATTCTCAACAGGAGTTGAGCAAGCATTTGCTTAGTGTAATAGAAAGTAGTTGAGTAATGCCAACATGCTGCTGTGGGAAAGATAGATCTAACAGTACAGCAAGCACTTCTTCAGTTTCAACTAGACAACTTTGTAAAAAAAACAAGTTCCAAAATGTAATTTATATGCTGAATGATTTAGGTGAATTACCCTATATCTAAGTTGTACCGATTTGGTTAAATACATTTTAAGTGGTGTGAAATTAGAGCACACCTCTATTATATTCCACCAATATCTATTCATTCTATTAAAATGTGTAATGGTGTTTTTATCAATGAGCAAATGGTGAATTCATGATTCGATAAACTCACTTCCGGTGATGGCACTTGAGAGAGCGGGAGGGCAGGAGTGAAGCTCTGCGCTTTAGCACTTTTAACAGCTATTGAAAGTCGGCATTGGACTTCAAATACTTACCAGAAAAGGTTGGACTGTCCTTGTCATCCATGGTGAGTCTTCCGAAGGATTTTTGCTGCGGTCTGGTGCGGCTGAAGAGAGTCGGAGTTGCGACTTGCAACTTGCGACCAGTCAGTGATTCGGATGCGCTTGAAGCACAGTTTCGGAGATGGAGGCCTGAAAACCTGTAAAATTAATGAGCACTGGATTTTGACAAAGATTTACGTAAATATAAGTTTATAGTCATCGCTTTAATAAGAATTGTATAGCCCTATTGAAGACAAAATGGCTGACAGTTCTTTTGAGTGAGCATTTACCTCAGGATATATTTGTTTGCCAGGCTTCGTGTTTTGCTTGGCTAGGAAAAGCTTGGAAACTTGTGTTATACCATATAACTAAAGAAGTAATACTGCAAAGTAAGTGACATTTTGTGGAACTGATAACATCTGTTGTGGAGACACGGCTATTGGATTAACGCTCGAATATTTTTCTAGCAAGGAAACAGTTGGAGATTTATATAAGTATCTAACCTCAAGTTATATTTTATTCACATGTGGCTTTGGACTTTTCTCGGGACTTGGAGAGGCATTTCAGTTTGGTTCAGTCATTGCGAAATACTTTGCGACGTAGTTGTTGGTGGCACAAGATGGCTGACAAAGATTTATAAGATGCATTTACCTCACGATGTCTGTGCTTTATAAACCTTACAATTCTAAGCGTGACTTATAGTTCATGTACTGCTAATGTTACAAAACCCAGACTGCAGGTTGCTTGAGAATTCATTTGGAGAGAATATTTGTTTACCAGACAACTTTATGACGCAGTTGTTGATGACACAAGATGGCTGATAAAGATTTATAAGACGGATTTACCTCAATTAACCCTGCAAGTCTGAGCATAACTTATAGTGTTTGCACTGTAAACACTACAAAACTTAAGCTATAAGCTAGTTGTGAATTCATTCTGAGAGACTTTTTGACCTTTGCTCTATAAGTTTGCTGATATTTCTCCCTAGCCTGAGAGGTTTCTCTGCCACACATATAAATATCTTGCCCTGAGTTTTCTATACTTTGTTCTATAAGAAACTTACCGAATATTTCAATGAGAAAACATTGAATAGGAGAGTATAAAAAAAAACCAAAAAAAAAACCAAATAAATTAATTAATTAATTAATTTAAAAAAAAATGGATACTTCTCCTGCTGCCTCTCTTTTCTCTACAAAAAGTAATGGGAAAACATATGAGTGAAATAAACTGAAATTTCCAAAAAATTCGGAAAATGACTGGCTCTAATAGAAATGTACAACAAAAATCTACTGAACATTCTACTCTAGCAGCTGAGGTTGCAAAACTACTTAATCCAACGATTGAAAATGCTATTCAATCAGCTATTGGCAAAGCACTTGAACTTTTACAGGGGACCATTCACAATTTATCTGAGGGTCTTACCTCCCAAACTCGTCAGATACAGGAACTACAACATTTGGTCTCTGATATTCATGATGATACGATTTCTACTTCGACAAGATTGGATGACCTTGAGAAGAAAACAAGGGATATGAAATTAAAGATAGATGACCTTGAAAACAGAACAAGAAGAAATAATTTAAGATTTATAGGACTCCCGGAATCTTACAAGATAAATGACATAATTTCATTTATTACTATAACAATCCCAAAAAAACTAGGGATTGACCAAACTTTACCGAATATAAAATTGGAAAGAGTTCATCGTATTGGCTCATTGAGAGAACAGGTGCCTCTTAGACCAAGAGCAGTTATTGCAAAGTTTTTGGACTATTCTGAAAAAGCCCTATTGCTTCAAGCCTATAAAAAAAATCATACTTTGGAGTTTGATGGTTTTCGAGTACTTATTTTTCAAGACTACTCAGTTTTGTTATCTCAAAAGCGGAAAGAGTTCAGCACAATCTGCCAGTCTTTATTTAAGACGAACATTAAATTTGCACTTACATATCCAGCTGTACTAAAGATCTTTTTGGCTTCAGAAACTCACACTTTTGAAAATCCTAAAGATACTTCAAACTTCATATTTCAACTCGAGAAACAACATTTATCCACTTTTAAGGATAAGCCGAAGGATTCAAGCTTTAGTCTTTTGGCTAAAGAAAGAAGACAAGAATTGAAAGCTTTTTCACGCCAGTCTCAGAAACTTCAAGATAAGACTTCAACTACTAACTTGAGATCTAGATCTAGATCTCCTATTTCGCAGGAACAATTGATTTCTGAAACCGCAATGACTTAAGCTGGCTTGATTTAATTATTTGAAGGTACTATTCTTTATAAGTGAAAAGTGGTGCAGACTTTACCCTGTCACTTTTCTTGATAAGAGAGTTTACACTTTCTCTCTCTTTAGGAAAAAAGTGAAGTCACTTAACCTAATGCTTTTACTTTTGGTGCTTTATTTTATTATTTTAGGTTGGTTGTTAGTAACTGATGTAAAGGCACTGAGTTTCGAAAAATTTTCTGTCTTAAGAAATGTTCATATTCAAATTATTACTCTTATTATTATAAGGTATCTGTTTATAAGCCATTTATTTGTAAGTTATAGGTGGTTTGTTCAATTTTTTATCAGGATATTTTATGTTTTTTCTCTACTTTTTTGCCATGTTTCTTTGAGAACATTGACCTGTACTGATTTTTTAATTATTTTTTTAGACCTGACACTTTTACTATTTTATTTTAAGTATTTTGGAAACATTATTTCACTTCTCCTGACATGTTGCAATGCTTAACATAGTCACATGGAATGTGAATGGGCTCAATTCGTTCATTAAAAGAAAGAGGATTCTAGCTGAGCTAAAAAAAATTAAATCTGATGTGGTCATGCTTCAGGAGACTCATCTTTCAGAGGAAGAATCTCAAAAATTAAAAAAAGGATGGGTTGGCCAAGTAGTATACTCTCCTGCAGTTAAAAAAAAGGGGGGTGTAGCAATTTTGTTTCATAAATCCTTAAATTTACAATTATTGAATTCAGAAAGTGACACTGACGGTAGATTTGTAATAGCTGAAGTACTGTTGCAAAATAAGATTTGGTATATGGGTTCATTGTATGCTCCTAATTCAAGTAAGGAAGAATTTTATTCTCAGATTGCGCAAAAAATAGGATCTTATCCGCAGAATAGGTTTATAATTGGTGGGGATTTCAATGAATCTTATTTATGGCCTCTAGATAAAAGTGGTCCAACCCAAAAACAGTCTTTTAGAAAGTCCAAATTATTGTCCAATTTTGAAAATCAGATGAAGTTAGTAGATCTTTGGCGAATTTTAAACCCAACAGAAAGAGATTTTACTTTTTTCTCTCATCCTCATGGGACAGGGACTCGAATTGACTATTTGTTTTCCTCAATTGATGTACTTAATAAAACTAGATCAGCTCATATTGGGAATATTAATTTGTCAGATCACGCCCCGGTCTTGATTGAGATTGAATTAGGCCCTTTACCGAAATCTTACATTCCCTGGTCATATCCTATCTTTCTTAAAGACAAGCAAGAGTTTAATGTAAAGTTGAAAGAGAGATGGAATTTATTCCTTCGAGAAAATATGCAATATCAGGATGAGAAATCTAATCTACCATTATTATGGGATACATGGAAAGCTGTAATCCAGGGTGAGATCACTTCTTATAAAATTCATTTTATGAGAAAAATTAATAAAGAATTCATATTCCATTCTAAAGCTCAGAAAAAGGCTTATTTAAATTTTATTATGCATCCATCTAGACAACATAGTGAGGTGTATAAAGAATCTTTGGATAAACTTAAATATTGGACTAACCTGAGAGATCAATCTTCATTGGCTTATTACAAAGCTAAATTTAGTAATTTGCATAATAAATCTAATAGAATCTTAGCTAATATGTTTAAAAATAGTAAGAGTTCTCATAAACCAAAGTTGATTAGAAACCATTTAGGTCATTTAACTAATCTTCCGAAAGATGTGGTTAATATCTTTAAATGTTATTTTGAATCTATTTATTCCCCTTCACAAACAAATGACATTGAAAGCTTAACTTTTCTTTCGAAGGTCGATTTTCCAAAACTCTCTGAAGAACAGTTACAGTAGCTTCGCTTAATCAACCAATTACTACTCAAGAAGTATTATTAACCATTAATTCACTTAAAGATTTTAAAGCAGGAGGGCCTGATGGATTCACTTCTCCCTTTTATAAAAATATGAAAATGGAATTTGCCCCCTTTTTAACTGATTTGTATAACGAAATTTATTGTCATGGGAAAATTTTAGATTCTAGTTTGGTCTCCCATATTAAGTTAATTCCAAAAGAAGGTAAAGACCTTTCTCAACCTGCTTCTTTCAGACCTATTTCCTTAATAAATATTGACTTTAAGATATTAACGAAAATAATAGCTGATAGATTATCTTTATTACTGCCTACTATTATCTCTTCTCAACAAAATGGTTTTGTGAAAAATAGGACTGGGGTTAAAAATATACGTACTTTATTAAATGTTATTTATAAAACCAAGAAATCTATGGTTCCATGTTCAATTTTGAGCCTTGATGCCGAAAAGGCCTTTGATAATGTTTCCTGGAAGTATCTTTCTGAATGCTGTGACAGATTTGGTTTTAGAGGTCAATTTATTGGACTGCTTCATTCCATATATTCAAATCCTAAAGCGAGAATTGCTGTAGTTGGTGAACTTTCTGAAACATTTGGTTTGTATAGAGGAACTCGCCAGGGTTGTCCTTTATCCCCACTCTTGTTCAATATTTCTATGGAGCCTTTAATTAGATTTATGGACTCTTCTAATTTATTTCAAGGGTTGATGATTGACGGCAAACATATTAGGTCATTAGCATATGCTGATGATCTTCTCTTAATTGTGAGTAATCCTACACTATCACTTAAGAACATTTTTAATTTTTTTGATTATTATAAAACTTTTTCGGGGTACTTTATAAACTCTAGCAAAACAGATATTTTGAACATTGGTAATGCCATTCCAAGACAATTACTTGCTGACCTTCACATTAAATCTCCTTCTGGTACATTGAAATATTTAGGGTTGCTGATCTCTTCTGATCTCTCTAAGTTATATTCATTAAATTATAACCCATTAATTCAAATAATGAATACTCTTTGTAAAAAATGGATGGATAGTCCATTAAATTTAATGGGAAGAATAGCATTATTTAAGATGTTGATTTTTCCAAAGATTGCATTTCCTATTTTAAATCTCCCACTATTGTTAAAGCACTCAGATGTGCAGAAGATGGATCGAATTCTAAGTAATTTTATCTGGCATAACAAAAAAGCAAAAATTTCTTTATCTAAACTTAGGAAACCTAAATGCTTAGGGGGACTTAATGTTCCAGATTTTAGAAAGTTTAATGTTGCTGCAAACACTAGATATATTGTTGAATGGTTGTCTGGTAGAGAGAAATTCACAAATCTAGATTTGGAACAATTTTTAGACTCAAAAGAACATATTATTTCTTCTCTACATAGAGGTTGGTCAGAGCAAAATATTGATATTAAAAGAAACATTTGTGTGGGTGAGCATTTAGGGAATAGTGATCATAACATGGTCTCCTTTGAGATTCTGTTGCAGAAGCAATTCTATAAGGGAGTAACTAAAACACTAAATTTCAGACGTGCAAACTTTGACAGTATAAGGGCATCTCTGCAACATATTAAGTGGGAAATGCTTTTCACAGGGTTAAACACAGAACAAAAATGGGAAGTCTTTAAAATGCTGCTTAATAAATATACTTGTCAGTATATTCCACTTGTAAGCAAGGAACGTCGTTGCAAAGCAAAACCTTTTTGGTTCAATAGAAGCGTTGGTGTTGAGGTGGGTAAGAAAAGATGTGCTTTTAAGGCTTTCAAGTTAGCTTGCACAGCCGAAACATTTATAAGGTACAAGGAGGCCAATAAATCATGCAAAGAAGCTATAAGGCAAGCTAAAATTGCTATAGAAAAGGATATTGCAGCAAGCAGTAAAAAAAATCCAAAATTATTTTTTAAATATGTTAATAGTAAAAAAATGAAGCAGTAAGGGCTGGGACCCTTACTATCAGAGGGGGGTCAGCTGGTTGATGAAAACATAATAAAAGCGCAGATTCTGAACTCATATTTTTCATCTGTCTACACAAATGAGGAACCAGTAAGTGAAGGTATCCTTCTTAACAGTCCCAATTCTAGTAATACAACTAATGATGCATGGTTCACACATGAAGAAATTCAAAAGAGACTTGAACATGTTAAGATTAACAAAGGTCCAGGGCCAGGGCCAGATGGTATTCATTCCAGGGTAATTAGCGATCTTAGCTCTGTGATTGCCAAACCTCTTTACTTAATTTTTCAGGATTCATTGAGATCTGGCATAGTGCCGAGAGACTGGCGAATTGCTAATGTGGTGCCTCTATTCAAAAAAGGATCCCGTTCTCAGCCTCAAAACTATAGGCCAGTTAGTCTGACGTCAGTGGTAGGAAAGCTTTTCGAAGGGTTAATAAAGGATAAGATACTGGACTTCATAGCAAATCATAATACTATGAGTTTGTGCCAGCATGGTTTTATGCGTAATAGATCTTGCCAGACTAACTTAATTTCTTTTTACGAGAATGTAAGTAGAGACCTCGATTCTGGGATGGCAGTGGATGTGATTTACTTAGACTTTGCTAAAGCATTTGATACAGTGCCACACAAAAGGTTACTGGTTAAATTAAGGAATGTTGGCCTGGAACATAGTATTTGTACCTGGATAGAGAACTGGCTAAAAGATAGACTACAAAGAGTGGTGGTAAATGGAACATTTTCTAATTGGACCAGTGTTGTTAGTGGAGTACCGCAGGGCTCTGTACTAGGTCCCTTGCTTTTCAACTTGTTTATTAATGACCTGGAGGTGGGCATTGAAAGTACTGTTTCTATTTTTGCAGATGATACTAAATTGTGCAGAACTATAGGTTCCATGCAGGATGCTGCCACTTTGCAAAGTGATTTGTTTAAACTGGAAAACTGGGCAGCAAACTGGAAAATGAGGTTCAATGTTGATAAATGCAAGGTTATGCACTTTGGCAAAAATAATATAAATGCAAGTTATACACTAAATGGCAATGTGTTGGGAGTTTCCTTAAATGAAAAGGATCTAGGGGTCTTTGTAGATAACACGTTGTCTAATTCTGGGCAGTGTCATTCTGTGGCTACTAAAGCAAATAAAGTTCTGTCTTGCATAAAAAAGGGCATTAACTCAAGGGATGAAAACATAATTATGCCTCTTTATAGGTCCCTGGTAAGGCCTCATCTGGAGTATGCAGTTCAGTTTTGGACTCCAGTCCTTAAGAGGGATATAAATGAGCTGGAGAGAGTGCAGAGACGTGCAACTAAATTGGTTAGAGGGACGGAAGACTTAAATTATGAGGGTAGACTGTCAAGGTTGGGGTTGTTTTCTCTGGAAAAAAGGCGCTTGCGAGGGGACATGATTACACTTTACAAGTACATTAGAGGACATTATAGACAAATGGCAGGGGACCTTTTTACCCATAAAGAGGATCACCGTACCAGAGGCCACCCCTTTAGACTAGAAGAAAAGAACTTTCATTTGAAGCAACGTAGAGGGTTCTTCACAGTCAGGACAGTGAGGTTGTGGAATGCACTCCCGGGTGATGTTGTGATGGCTGATTCAGTTAATGCCTTTAAGAATGGCTTGGATGATTTTTTGGACAGACATAATATCAAAGGCTATTGTGATACTAAACTCTATAGTTAGTATAGGTATGGGTATTTAGAATTTAATTAAAAGTAGGGAGGGGTGTGTGTAAGGATGCTGGGTTTTCATTTGGAGGGGTTGAACTTGATAGACTTTGTCTTTTTTCAACCCAATTTAACTATGTAACTATGTAACTATATAGAGATACATTCAGTACTTGGAACATTTTATGTAAACAGAATAATTTAAATTTTAGGGGCACATTTACAAAGCTCGAGTGAAGGATTCGAATTAAAAAAACTTCGAATTTCGAAGTGTTTTTTTGGCTACTTTGACCATCGAATGGGCTAGTTCGACCTTCGACTACTACTTCGACTTCGAAACGAACGATGGTCTGTGTTTTTAGGGATAAACATTTCTTCCAAAGATCTTTTGAGATCGTTTTAGAATTTTAGAAAGAATGTACTTTCTGAGAGCTGGAGAGATCAGCAATTTAGATTCATTCACCTGGGTTATGGACAACTATTTCAAGAAAATAAAGATTCTCAGAAGGTTTCTTACTGTCCGAAATGCAAAGAGCAAAATGTTGATTTTTTTCATTATATGTGGGTATGTCCACTTATCATAACTCTATGGGAGAAGATTTCACGTTACATTAAAGGAGTGGTCAAGTTAGATATATTGTTGAAACCCCAATATGCACTGTTAGATCTTAAAGATTTGCTTCAGTTATCACAGAGTGGTTCTTCTGGGAAGATTACAGATGAAATACTGTCTTTTTGCTGGCTGGTTATGGCTGCTACTCGAAAGTCTATTTTTTTGTTTTGGATTAAAGATAAACCCCCTTCTTTGAAAGATGTAATTTCATATTTGCATAAGATATGTATGCAGGAAACTGTTAGATTTAGGATGGATGATTCTATTCAAAGAAATAAAGTTAAAAACAGATGGTCCCTGTATATTTCATCTTTAGATGTTTCTAAAAAAGATTTTATCCTTAAACTGATGGGACAAGATGATCGCTAATGAATGAATTTGGTAATAGTGTGTTAAAACTATTTGTACTGTTAGGGAATAATCCAAAGACCGGAGATCACCGAGGTAAAAGGAATAATCCAAGTTTATTATTTATATAATAAACATACACGAGCTCCGTGGGTTCTGATACACAAGTAGGTCAGAACTGAGAAACAAAAGATTGACCACACATTATATACCCTCTGGTGGGGAACTTCATGGGAATGGTATGTGAAAGGAGTACGGAAGGGAGTATAGGGAGTGAGGAGGAGTACAAGTCAGTGTGATTAGCTAGTTATGTGAAAATAAAGGGAGTACCACTATGTGCGAGCTTCAAAGATATTGCACCTTGTTACTGAGAACAAAAACATAACAGTAATACGAACCTTCTCACAGATGTTACACATAACCTTGAACAGTTTTTAGAAGGGCCTCATGGGCACCTAGAAACTGTTCACTCCATTAAGGGGGGCCAAGCAAGGCCTGCAAGACTTTTCCCCTACAACACCTCCCTTTTGTCAGTATTTCTGACAACAATAATTAAACATAGCATACCTTATAAATGCAATGCATACAACCTATATGAGAATACATCTGGTATATAATGTTCATACACTGTGGTGGTTCATTGAAGTCAATTTTTGACTTTTAGTGTTCTTAGGATAGAACAGAACAGGTTTAGAAGAACTTGCCTTTAGAAAAGAGTGAGACAATAAGGAGGTACAGCAAGAACAACAGCAACAAATGATGTTCGGTAGACAATAGATGACTAGAAGGATGACACCAACACAAACGAGGACATACAGAATGGTATGGAAAATCTAAGCACTGATATCTTGGAACCATGTGGATGGGTCCAGCCAGGGGAAGATGGATTGTTCCTTGTGATTGGTTAAAAAGGTGTCCTTCCTCTGCTAAACCTTTACCAGGTGCTTGTCATCAATGTAATTACAACTGTACCTAACCCTCCTTGACTAGCTGGAAGATAATCTAACACTAAACAATGCGGCAGAATTTCCTTCTTCAATTGTTGGAGTGCATGACTTACTATCTTCAAACTGTTGTCATATTCATTAGTAAAGTTATCAAGTAACAACATACTAGACATAAGGCTAAAGGCTTTCTTAATGCAACATCTATTTACCTCAGGGGAAGTTAAGGAGAGCTCTTGCCTTACCTTTAAAGATGCACGCTTCATTAGGAAGTGTGCTGGAATCTGAGCTATCTTAATATCTTTAGCTTCCATATACCAGGTGGGATGAAGCAATTTAGCAATCATACATACACCATGGGAGCCTTTTGGTAGCCACGGATAGGCACATTCACCACAAACAAAGTAATAAGGTGAAGGTAAAGTGTAAGGAGGTATAGATGAGTAGCGGAACTGTTGATACAAAGGCCATCAGAACATAAGTGTACCAACTTACCAATATCCTTGGGCGACACCGTTTTATGAAACTGGAGAAGTGTCAAATTACCTCAAGGCCTGTTAACTATATCCTGACAGGATAGAGATTCTGCTACGTATGTCATACTGCGAACTGACAAAGGATAATGTGTACATATCCATCAATCAGTAATAGTGTGGATGCTGATATAACATACATTTTAACAAAAGCATTATCATTAGGCTCAAACAGTTATGCATATAAGTCTCTTTTGACAACCTTAACCTGATCGGTTGACAACACATTAGCCTCCGAAGTTGGTGAGGCTGCTGTTTTTTTGTCGTTGCCTGCAGGCTTTATGAGTGCTATCGTCAGCACAGCAACGAAGATAATGATGTGCAGTACGGAGACACAGATGATAAGTCTTTTATCTGGCTTTGGGCCAAGGCATCTGGCACACAGAGACATGATGGTGCTGCTGAGGATCTTCACCCGATGGGGACCTACGTCTTTTGCGCTGCACGTTAGGGTCCCTGGGACTTAGGTGGTGGAGGGAAAGAGGCGTTATTATGTCCTACAATTCCCCCCCACTTACACCGCAGGTGGAAGTTGAGATTTCGGTTTCCCTTCAATAGGGATGTAGCGAACCGCCGTTTTGGTGTTCGCGAACGCCGTTCGCGAACACCGGCAAAAAATGCGAACGGTTCGCGAACCGTTCGCGAGCTTCGAACACCCGCAAAATCGTTCGATTCGAACGTTCGAAGGATTTTTCGTGCGATTCGAACGTTTGAAGGATTTTCATCGTTCGATCGAAGGATTTTCATTCGAATCGAACGGTCGAGGGATTTTAATCGTTCGAACGAATGGAAATCGTTCGAACGAATGGAAATCGTTCGAACGAATGGAAATCGTTCGAACGAATGGAAATCGTTCGAACGAATGGAAATCGTTCGAACGAATGGAAATCGTTCGAACGAATGGAAATCGTTCGATTTTAGCGGTCGAATGGTCGCGAACTCAAATTGCGAACGTTCCCAAACGTTCGCGAACATTAGGCGGACGCGAACGGTCGAAGTTCGATCGAACAAGTTCGCAGGCGAACTGTTCGCTACATCCCTACCCTTCAACCTTTACAGCTGTTTCTGTGACTAGGAGTACCTGGAATGGTCATTTTCAGCGAGGTTGAAGATCTTTGGCACTGTGTCTCCTTATGAGGATCCAATCTCCTGGAATGAGAGCATGTGGTTCCAGAACATCCGCTGGATCTGGTAATGAAGAATAAACTCGAGAACACAATTTGGTCAGTTCCTTATGTAACTGAGAAACATATGCAGTCATTCTTCCATAGTTCATGCAAAGAAGATGAATAGAAGGAAAGTACTGAGCCATGCGTGCTTGTCTCCCAAACAATATTTCATATGGGGAGAGTGTACTTAGCCTTTGGGGAGTGTGCATGACAGACATAAGCACTATATCAAGGGCATCTGGCCACACAAGTTTAGTCTCTGCACATACGTTACTTAGCCTGCTTTTAATAACACCCGTTAGACTTTCCCACTAGCTTGGGGATGATATGGTGTGTAACATTTGATGAATCCCAATGTCTTTGTGCAGATTAATTACATTACCTGTCCCGTGAAACGTGTACCTTGATCAGAGGATAATACCCCAGGCAGTCCATAACTGCAGACAATCTCTGCAATTAACTCTTTAGCTATAGCTTCATCTGAAGCTGTTACAATGGACCTAGGGAATTGGTCAACACAAACAATTACATATTCATAGGTACAACATTTAGGTAACTGTAGGAAATCCATCTGCAATATCTGAAATTGTTACATTGGTTTAGGTCAGTGTTTGATAGGTGTTGGAATAGTCTTACCTAGATTATATTGCAAACAAATAAAACATAATTATACATATTTGGCCGCAATAGACGAGAACCCGGGGGCAAACCACATTCCTGACACTACATCACATATCCCCCCGTAAAAAGTGTGGGTGAGATCATGTGAGGCAGCAACCAAATATGGTAACAGAGCACGGGGTGCAACAGGGCAATCACCTAAATGCCAAACAAAAAAAAAAAAAACATCAACATTCGGAGTATGTGTACATCTGGCTTTAAGCCAATGTTCCTTCTCCTCAGGTTCCATTTGGTCCTGAAGGGCTGATAAAAACAGCACTAGAGGGAACAGGTAGAGTTGGTTCTTTTACAACACATGCTTTAAACATTTTATAACACAATGCTGCTTGCTTTGCAGCTACATCAGCATAGGCATTATCTTGTGCTACAGGGTCAGAGGACCCAGTGTGGGCGTAGTACTTAATGACTGCAACCTGTTTCGGTAGTCTCTGAGATCCTGAACAAAACGCCACTCATTCTTGCCGGGCTTTTCAATTGGCAAGATGGGCATATTTACAGGGCTAATCCTATGGTTTAACACTCCCTTATCAATTAACCCTTGAATTACTGGGCAAATCCCCTATACCTTTGCCCTGGACAGTGGGTACTGTGAGATTTTGGGCGGGGGGGGGCCCTTTGGGTCTACTTGTATGGACACTGGTGGGATGGATGACATGAACCCAACATCTGTTGGTGATAAAGCCCACAAATCACTTGAAACACATTGTAATTTAGGAGGTACAGAATCTTCCTCCTCAAAAATTTCCTTTAGTGACAGAAGATTAGTAGTATCTAGTGCATTGGTCATCTCAGACACTTATGGAGGCAGGACAGGCACAAATACTGTATCCGGATTACAGTATATGGTGCACACTGGTTTAGAAAGGATGTCCCTACCTATGAAACTGCCAGGGATGGAGGCATTTAAAAGAAAGGCAGCTTTTGTGGATACAGGACCAATGGACACTTCCGATGGGCTTGTTTCTGCCATAGGGATAGGATTTCCTCCAACTCACACTGCCGTGACTACATTACCAGATAATGGCAGGTTTGAGTGAGTCTTTAAGACTGAGCGGGCAGCACCAGTATTCAGTAAACAAAGTTAGGGTCTTTTAATTAATAAACACTTCAATTAGGAGGTCTGGATGGTGATTAGAAGTGTTTGGAAATACTGGTACCGGGGCTGCGTTGTACCTCCAAGCAGGATTTATGAGGGATGCATTGGAATGTGAAGGGGCTGCATCTCCTGCCGGGAAAGGGCTTTCTTTGGGGATATGCACTTATATGCATAATGCCCTGGATTATTACAATTAACACAAACAACTGTCTTTTTGTCACGGTTATCTGACCTGTTCTGCTGTCTGTTAGTTATTGTTTCTGGAGTTTTGGGAATTATCCTGGAAGTTGTTAGACTGTTGCTGAACGAGTAACACCTGCTGGGGCTTAAGACAGGAGTTCTCAACTTGTGGCAATGGCAATTATCTTTTCTAACTTCTTATGCTTCCAGGCAAGACTATGTATGCTGAGGTTACTTTGAGGATCATTTAGTAGTCCTACCACAAAGGTAATAGCATACTGGACAGCAGACTCTTTGGCATCTTGGTTAAATTTGAAAAACTATTTCCCAAGAAGCTTCTGAAAAAATTGGAGCTTACTGTACTTTTCAGAGCATGTAAACAGACTCCGACTTGGGCTGGGTCAACAGGGTTCGTATCTCAATACATTTTGTCTAACATTTGGTAATCCCCTGGACCACACACTTTGAGTACAAATAATATATTGGTCTAATTAGGCTTATGAGCACCATTGACACACAAGAGTTCCTGTGCAAATTTGTGTGGATTAGTATGGGGCTGTGGAACATCTTGAAAAATCCCTCTAAGATCTGTGTGTTTTTAGTTAGACGCACTTCTGCAGCGTCCCCCGTCGCCCCCCTTTTTCTCTACTTTGTATTGTACGGGCGGGGCAGAGCTTAGCTGTGGGGCTGGGGACAGCCTGCTTGTCTGTATCTGAGCTATAACTTTCAGAGAACTTATCTCTGAGCTGTTTGTCTTTTTGGTGTCAATTTTTTTTCACTGTTCTCTATTATCTAACTTAACCCTTCTGCTATCAACTTTTCTTGTTCCTCTCTTTGCTTTCTAGCTTCCTTTGATTCTGAGGCACTTTCCTGACTTTCTAGGGCACATACTTGACCATTTACCTCTTTTGCTGCCTCTCTCTTGCTCTTAGCTATTACGGGAAAACAACCCATCATAGAGTGGGGAGGCTGACGGCTCTATGTATGCCTTATGAGTTACAACCACTCAAGTCTGTGGGGCTAAAGCTTCTGATATATCACTGCTGTGCTGCGTATGTACTTAAATGCTTGTACTCTTGTCTGGTGATCCCATGTATCGTTGGGAGGAATGGCAAATGACTTACTCTCTGTAAGTGTACTCCCACTTAGGCAAGTAAGCCACTACATCTTTGCCATATTCAACAGCAATCACACTACCTGGTGAATGCTCTACAGTCACTCTGCCTAGCGACTGTCTTGCGCTCACCCTCCTTGGTGAACGCGCAGAGGTGATCAGCCTCTGTTCACAATCCTCCCCGCTAGGGCAAGATGCTCCTAACGGAGTCTTACACTCATTCTGGCCAAATGCCTTAGTGAGCCTATTTCATCTCAACTAAAAAAATGCCCTCCTCCCTCAAGTACGCATACTATCTTGGGGTATACTGGGGTCTAACCAGGTAAGTTAGTACAATTCTTATAAGCAGCAATAGTATAGAAAAGTTAGAACTTTTTCACTTTGCAATTAGTCCCCAATCACATGCACATTCATACAGGACACATGGTTAAGACAAACATAGATACCTCGAGTGATCACCTTGGGTCAGGCTGCTTGCACAGCAACACCCTGTCCGTTTGGAACCGGAGAAGAAAGGAGACAGAACAAGGTATGCTTACCCTGTGTGGCCACTCCTGTCCCGTTAGTTCTCCGGGTCCTCACTGTGGATGGGTGAAGTCAGCGTCTTGAGCCTGCCCGCATTATCTCCACCATTTTGTTAGGGAATAATCCAAAGACCGGAGATCACCGAGGTAAAAGGAATAATCCAAGTTTATTATTTATATAATAAACATACACGAGCTCCGTGGGTTCTGATACACAAGTAGGTCAGAACTGAGAAACAAAAGATTGACCACACATTATATACCCTCTGGTGGGGAACTTCATGGGAATGGTATGTGAAAGGAGTACGGAAGGGAGTATAGGGAGTGAGGAGGAGTACAAGTCAGTGTGATTAGCTAGTTATGTGAAAATAAAGGGAGTACCACTATGTGCGAGCTTCAAAGATATTGCACCTTGTTACTGAGAACAAAAACATAACAGTAATACGAACCTTCTCACAGATGTTACACATAACCTTGAACAGTTTCTAGAAGGGCCTCATGGGCACCTAGAAACTGTTCACTCCATTAAGGGGGGCCAAGCAAGGCCTGCAAGACTTTTCCCCTACAGTACTGACTTCCCATGTCTTAATTACCTTTTAAAAAAAAGTACGGGTCTTTTTGTTTTTGTTTTGTTTTGATTTGTTTTTGGTTATTTCATGGTTTAGATTACATGAAAACATTTCTTGAACTTTACTCATATGAATTATTCTTTTATTCCATAATATGATTGTTCATATATTTAAGCCATTGTATTTTCATGAAAATTCAATAAAAAGAATTTTAAAAGAAAGATGATTCTATAAACTGAATTGAGCTATAATTTCACACTTTGAAAAATCTTCCTCAAACTGTACAAATATGAGTTGTTGTTTATTATATAATGTATATTTAAATATTTTTGTGGACAACATTGCCACTTACAAATAATGTAACAAAACAGTTACATTAGTCAGACATGATTGAACAACCATTTAAAATTTCTATTACAACTGTTTTCAAGATTTGGCAGTTTGAAGGAGATCAGTATTAAGCAGTTAGTGAATATACTGTGAATGGACAGGTGTTGCTTATTGCAAATCTTATCACCAAGTAAAACTATTATACTATATCATAAAGCAACAATACTGGACCAGTTATCAGAACTGAACCTTCCTCTGGGATCTAAACATTGGCTCGGCATTGAAAACTCATATTTACATCCTTGGACCCCAACTTGGACCCCACTCACGTACCTCTAACAGACCAATCAAATAAAGTAATCCAAGGATTATCCCGCCGCATCTCTGGTCGATTTTGAATAGCTGGCGATCGATACATAATTCTAAACATATTTCACCATTTCCATCACCACTTGTACCACTGGATACACTCTCAATGGAAATACCCTCTCTCCAACTCAATACTTGGACCCAGAATGGGGCAAACTCTCTTCTACAATTGATTAAAAACCAAACGCTTAAAACACTTGCCTCCATACAGAAGGACTTTAACCTCCCGCAAACGGAATTTTACAAATATCTGCAGATCTGCTACTACTCACAAAAATGCATTCAACAAATTAGTAGATCACCTACAATATGGGAATATATTTCCAAAACCCAATACACAAGAAGAAAGTTACCTTGACACTATTTAAAATACTACTTCTACCGGACAGCCCTGCTAAATATGGATTCATACAGAAAATGGGAAAAAGACTTGTAACAAACATTCACGACACAACAAGGGAACCAAGGTTTTAAATCACAGCTTCAATACTATAAGGGGCATATTTATCAAGGGTCGAATTTCGAATTGAAAAAACTTCGAAATTCGAATTCAATAAGACCAACCGAAATGAAGTTTAAGGCTTTTTTTTGGACAAATAGGTCAGTTTTTGATCATATGGGTCCGTATTCGGCCGAAATAGAATCGTACAAATTGAAGGAATAGCGCATTCGATTGAATTTGATTCGAAGTTTTTCCCAAAAAAAAACCATTGATTTTTCAAAGTCCACCACTTGACTCCAAATAGATTCTAGGAGGTCCCTCATAGGCTAAAACAGCAATTCAGCAGGTTTTAGACGGCGAATGGTCAAAGTCCATTTTTTAAAGAGACAGTACATGATAAATTTCGATATTCAAATTTTTGAATTTTTTTCAAATCTTTAATTTTTGTTAAAACAATAAAATAACTTAAATATTAAAATTCAGAGTCAGTGTCATCCCCTCAAAAACAGTGCAAGCCTAGCTGAGTGTCCAGTTAGCAGGGGCACTACAAAAAAAAGTTTGGTTGATTTTTACTGACCATTGTGCCAATGCATTCTGTAATTTTTTTGGGGATGCACAAATGACACCTGCATATTATGTGCTGGTAAGAGCTTAGTGTTACACCTTATATTTCTGTTTAAATCAATTTATAATTTAAAAAATGCATAAGTTACAGCTGTCACCCACACATAAAAAGCTGTGCAATAAAAGTAATTTGGAAATTAAACACAAACCCAAATTCTTTTTTTCTGTTAAAACATCCATACCCCCATTATAAATATATTTAAAAGCTGTCAATCATATATTGCTTGCCCCGTATCTATGCCTGAAACATAGAGGTAGGGCAGTCAATCATTTTCACTTTTCATTCAGTACTTCCTAGATGTTACTACACTCCACACATTCCAACTCCCACCTCACAGTCAATATTTGTGTATCCTGTCAATAGGCATGGTGCATACAGGAGATTTTGGTGTAGCTTGACATGATAGAGAGAGCACCTACTTCTTGAGAGCTTTGTAGCATGGGTGCATTAAACCCCAACAAATAGTCTACTCATCAGCCTGATTATCAGCCTGACAATGTCCCTTCACAAGTCGGGTCTAGCGGAAAGGCACGCTACAATCCAAGATTGTGCAGATGGGAGAGATACGCGTGGCTCTCTGTCCCTGGGCTCCTCTCCAGCAGTTTTGCAATGCTATGTCTGATCTCCCAAACAATCACCTACAAGTTGGTTGTTATTTTCAACCCAGCACGCACACTCACAGTTACCTCAGACCCTAGATCTCTCCACAAGCTCCAATGGAGCCTGATCTTGACTTGAACTGGTCACCACACAGACTCATGCAGCACATCTGTCAACCCTAAAAAACGGCAGCCCTAAAAAAAGCAATCACAGAAGCAGTGACTGGGGCTGTAAAAGAAATACATTCTGAATTTTTTGAATTGGGTAACTGGACAGACAAGTTTGAATATATCATCGATGACCTTATACAGAGACAATCCACTCTTGAGGAAGAGAATACATACCTTAGAGACAAGCTACAATACAACTGGTTATAAGCATGCGTGAAGACCTGGAAAATAGGTCTAGGAGGCAAAACCTCAGAATTCGGGGAGTGCCTGAGGATATACCAGTACAAGAAATACCAAACTATCTCATCTGCCTTTTCTCTGTGATATGCCTCAACACCCACCCAGACCAATGGACATTTGATAGGGCTCCCTAGGCCAAAAGCCTCCCCCAACTAAACCTCCCAGGGACATAGTAACCTGTTTACATTACTTTAAACAGAAAGAGCTGATTTAAGCTCATGATCGCTCCAATGCGGAAATGGAGAGATCTTAAGCCAGTTACCCAATGCCTCAGGGACATGAAGATCCCATATAGTTAGGGATACCCCTTTAAATTAATTGTGCAACAGAATGGACAGACATATATCTTGCAAGATCCAGATAAGGCACAGCACTTCCTTGCTGCCATAGGCCTGTAAGATAAGCCATCTACTAATTCAAGGGGAGATCCAACTCGGACCTCGATAGAAACATGTTCATAGACTGCCATCTCAACAACAAATGGTAATAAGCCCATCTTCTTCTTCGGACCATAGAAGCAACTCGCCCAGACCTGGCTGAGGAAAACACCACTGCATCACCTGATTGGAATTATAATTGATGGTTTTAACAATTAGCACCTTCTATGCCATGGACTCACACCATTCCTTGCAGAGACTTAGGGGCAGATTTATTAAGGGCGGAGTAACTAACATTAGCGAAAATTTGCCAGTGTGATGTCATTTCGTTACTTCGCTGATTTACTAACGGGCGCAGGTGTAACTTCGCTAGTGAAAGAGATAGACTCCAGTGGTAATTCGCTCCCTTACGCCTGTCTGACGAAGGGATGTAACTACGTAAATTCACTAAAATGCAGATTTTACTGAACGTTACCTCTTGCGACAGACTTGCCTTCGCACCTCAGACAAGGCAAAGTGCAATAGAGTAGATAGCAATTCCTCAAAAAATAGTTGAAAATTTTTCTAGGTCCCAAAAAAACGCTGGCAACTTTTATTTCAGGGTGATAGGCTGCAAAAGATCGCAATTTTTTCCTAACATTTCCTAACATATGGCACATAAACTATACACTGTGTAGGGCAATATAACAACTCTATTTTATTGTATTAAGATTTCCCAGGCTTGTGTAGTGTAATATATTGGCTGCAACATATACATCCATTCAACTTTAACTTCCCGACACATGCAAATTAGCTAATGCTAGCACAACTTCACTTTGGATTTTAGTGAATTGGCATTGGCCTGGAGAATCTACTCACGGCGAAGTATTGCGATGTGAGCAAAGCGGACGCTAGTGCAAATTTGTCGCTTAATGAATCTGCCCCTTAGTGTACTATAGACACATCTCTTCACAAGTGTTGACCAGAACCCCCCAAACACTCCCCAAAACCGCAATGTATATAGTATATATCCTTTCCTTCTGTGTTTAATATTGTTTATTTTAGTTTACTATACTATTTCATCTTTTTGATGGTTATACACATTAGTTTCACTACCACTGTTACTGCTCATTGCTGCAGTCACCTGATTGTTATGATATATATTTTAACTTTGAAGAAATCCTTTTATAGACAGCCTTTACTTGGCCATGTCTTTTTAAGTTGTTGCCAAGGCAAAGTTATTTTTACAAGTCTTAATTGCAAGGGTCTCAATAATATGGCTAAGCTTTACTTAGTCCTGCGAGAAGTGCAGTTCCAAAACTGACTTTTCTCTAGTACAGTAGACGCATTTCTCTCAGGACAAATTACAATCTAAGCATTACCCAAAAGGATATTATGCATCGGCCCATACTAAGAAAGCAAGGGTGGCAATTATCATACACAAAGACTGCAGGTAACACAGGTGTAAAGAGCACTCACCCTGGTGGTCTAGTGGGCAGGCGGGGATGCCCACCGCTCACCGCATGGTGCTTCTCCTTTGGCTGCTGGCGCCGGTCTGGTCTAGGATGCGCGCGGCGTGCACTTCCTGGTTTTACATGCGCAACATTTCCACTGTCATGATGTCATCTCACCGTGGCACGAGATTTGAAGGTATTTAAAGGGGTTTTGATTTTAAACTCATTGCCTCATTGCCTCATTGTTTGGTCTATCTCGTTTAGTTTCCTGGGTGTGATTTTGCCTGTCTGATTCCTGTTATTGATCCTGCCTGTCTGACTATCCTGAACTCTGATTATCCTGACCTTTGCCTGCCTGACTATTCTGATTCTTCTGGTTTTGAATCTTGCCTGCTTGAAATCCGCCTGCACCGACCCGGCCTGTCTGACCTTGCTTGAACTCTGCCAGCACCGACGCCTGCCTATCTGACTATGCTTTGTCTACTCCTAGAACTGTACCTTCCATCCAAAACCTTGCCAATAACTGTGCCCCTTTGCTCGTCCAGAACTTTTGCTTAGCTCCTCTCTTATAAAGACCTGGCTGTTATAGGCAGAAACAAGAGCCGAAACCAGGGAATCTAGCACTGGTTCTGGATTTAGGGTGCCGATCGTGACAACAGGTCACTTGCAACCTCAATGGGCCTTTTTTAATCATTGAAGGTACCATTTTTAACACACCATATTTTTGCACCCAACCCAACCAAGGCCAGATGAGGTTCCTCAAGAAGGTCCTCAATAGAATTTCTGCCTCCAGAATACCCTACAAAATCATTGGGGGAGATTTCAGTATTTCTAACACTTAATCCTGGGATAGGTCTACAACCTCACCAGATAAAAACTCCCACGTGGTATCTAGAGAATTCAGACAGCTACTATCTAGTATCTACTATGTAGCTTTATTTGACTCCTGGTGCATTGACCACCCACAAGGCCGACAATATACATTCTACTCAGCAATGTATAAAATTCATACATGCCTAGATTATTTATTTATCTCTCAACCCTGCCTTTAGACTCAATTATACCTTTGATATATCAGCAATTGCATGGTCAGACCATGCTGTGGTTATATTGACCCTTGACCTATATACCACTCCACCTAAACCGGCGCATTGGAGATTTGGAGACACTGGTGAAAGAATATTTCACTATAAATGAAAATTTAGTCCAGCCATTAGCTACTCTCTGGGAGGCCCATAAGGCTACCATGAGAGGACACTTTATAGCTCTATCTTCCTTCAGGAAAAGGCAACAAATTCAGCTACAATACAACCTGTTAAGTCAATTGAAATACCTAGAGTCTCTCCCATCCAAGACACTGCTTGATCAGATTGCAGACATAAGAAAATACCTTAAAATCCAAAAAGAAGCTATAGTTGAAAAAGCGCTGGTATGGACTAAGCAAACTTATTATGAAAATGCGATCAACAGCATACCCTTCTAGCATGTAAGCTGAGAGAACAAAAAGCCCACTCCAACATTGCCGCAATCAAGAATGAATCTGTTGCATTGGTCTACAATCCTGATCACATAGTTGTTCAGTTCCATAAATATTACACCACCTTATATAATTTAAGACAGAATCAGAAACCAGACTCTTCACACAAAGTTTCTCTGCTGTCAGGATTTTTCCAACAAGCAAACATGTATAAGTTTCAAGAGAATGATCTAGAAACCCTTAACGCAGAAATTATACAAGAAGAGACCACTCTTAAAGCCCTTCCCAACAATAAAGCTCCAGGCCCAGATGGGCTTCCTTATCAGTATTATAAACAATTCCATCTTATCTATATATGCTTTTCAAATGGTCAGAGAGCTTTAAGTAGTGACTGTCTTATTCAATGTTTCTTTCTTTGTTTCTTTTTTGATTGTGTATTTCTTGCTCTATATGCAGTCCAACATATGTGCTATTGGACATGGAAATAAGCAATCTACATTTACTTGTAACGAGTTATAAACAGTGTAAACAAAATGGTGCCTGCTTACTGTGATTATGAATTCCAAGACTAAAGGAAACAAAATCTAAATAATTAATAAAAAAAATCAATTTAACCAAACTCCCAACATCAGAAAATTATTCGGTTTATCAAACAAAAACCAGCAGAAACAGCTCGGAACTATAGAGAATTCTGAAGGTAAAAAACATGTTCCAATTGTTAAACGGATCACCTGCCATTGACTTCTACATGATTTTGACAGGCTTTAGCTGGAGTATTTTCAGATTTTTAGAAGCTTCAGAGCATTAGAAATCTTGAAAGGTTTGAGGTTTTTTTTGTCTAAAAATTAGAATTTTTCCCCTTTAAAAACTTGACCAGAAAAATTTGAGGTTTAATAAAGAGGTCCCTAAATCTTATCAGTGTATTGTTTGGGAATCATGAAAATTAGAAATAATGAATTCAAAAACTTTGCAATGAGCAGCAATTTCCAATTACACCTTGTATTGTGTAATTGGTACTGTATTTTCTAAAGATATTTACATTTGCAGAAATGTTCTTTGATCATCAAAGATTCACAAGGCCACAGACCTACTGTATTCAAAAATTTTAGAATTTAGAGGTAATCATTAAAAAGTGCGTTAGTTATTATTGAAAGCACATTGTTAAGTTTCATAAAATATTAACGTACAATAGCATTTTTTGTTGTTAAAACTATTTCACTAACAAGTGATAAAGCTTTAATTAGTTGATTCAATTAAATGGAGTACAAGTACAAATTATAAAAATACTTCTGTATCCCTCAGGTGTTGTTTACTGAATTTCTTCCAAAGCCTTTCATGTTATAAAAATAGCCCACTATGGGGCCAAGATACAAAATATATTTTGTTCAGAAATTTGAAGTGTCTCAGTGACCCAAGAAGCTTCTTTTGAATAGTAAATTAAGCAAGCAAGGCATAACAACAAGACTTCTGCTTCATTCTCTAAAAAAAGAATAATAATCTCTATAAACTGAGATTTTAAATTTGAAAAATGCATTACATGAACTATGAGAATATGTCAGAATGACCTCTTTAATGTCCACTTTTTTTTTTAATGTCATTTTTTTTGTACTGTACATTAACACGCAACTGATCAAGAGGTACAGCTAGCAGCATATTTACAACTATGTTTGGGTTGCCCTCAGTTCAGTGCTATTAGGTGACTCACTATGGGGTAGAACTTGATTGACAAGGATCTTTTTTTTACTCAAATAAGTTATGTAACCTGTAGCATAAAAGTTATGAAATAGTGGCAGGAGGAAGAGAATTAATAGCATTTTCTGTCCACAGCTAAACCTCCTGTATAATAAACCCCTCTCATTTAACTGCAAGCCCACCAAACAGTCTACTGCTGGGTACACAAATATACTATATGTGTTTGGCCAGTGCTGACATTGTCCAACTCTCTCTCTAATTATATATGGTGTTTCTAGCTTCTTGAAGTGGGGCTGGGTCTTTTATTAAAGCAGAAAAAAGAATGGATTGTGCAATAACCTGTTCAGTCTACTACAAGAAAACTGAAACACAGGCCTTAGTAACATTAGAGTAGCTAGAGGACAAAAATAGGAATATCCCAGTCAAGGCTCTGATCTCATTCCAACTAAGAATTGGCTAACTCGGGGGGCGTGGCCAATGGCTAATGGAGTGAGACGAGTTGACGTGAGACGGTGCTGAGCTCCGGGCACACATCCTGAAATAAACCCTGAAATACCTGCGCAGGATCGATAATCCTTCATCCACCAAGTGAGGGGCACGCAGTACTACCGCACAACGCCTTGCCATGGGCAAAAACAAGCCTGCACAGACGCGCGGCAAAGGAACCGATCCGCAGCATGGGCCCTCGCAAAATGGCGGCGCCGAATCTGCAGCACTGGAGGGAGACGCAGGTGGGGAAACTTGCAGCTCCCGCATTACCAAGGTGAGCGCCACTGCGGCACAAACATTGGGGAAATTCGCCCGTTACCCATTAACAGACATTAACCAGACGCAGACCCCTGACGCCACGTGTCATGATATGGACCAGACGCAGACCCCTGACGCCACGTGTCATGATATGGCTGACTCCTTAAGAGATAACCCCTTCCCTCCACAACGGTCAATCCTGAACCGACCCTGGGGGAAGTTATCCAATTACTCCACGCTAACCATGCCACAGTCCTTAACAGACTGGATGCAATTAAAATGGACTTTAATATTATGAAACTAGATGTGCAAAAACTGAGAGAGCGCACGCAGGAAACAGAAAGACGCATCTCAGAGTTAGAGGACAGAACACAACCTCTCCACAAAACTGCAAGTGCGCACTCGCACGACATAGCGGCCAAAACCAATGATTTGGAGAACAGGCTTAGGCGCAATAACATCAGAGTTGTGGGCATACCTGAAAGGGCAGAGGGGCGCCAAATGGAACTTTTTCTGGAAAACTGGCTACTACATACATTTGGGAAAGACACTTTCTCACACAGCTTTGTACTGGAAAGGGCGCATAGCGTACCTGGGAAGGCCCCACCACCAGGCTCTCGACCTCGCCCGATTGTAGCCGTCTACTCAACTACAGGGACCGTGACAAGATCCTGCAACTGGCAAGAACCCTGGGGCCCATTCAATTTGAAAACCAACGTGTCTCGATCTTCCCAGATTTTTCTATGGAAGTTCGCAACCAAAGGCTTAAGTTTACGAACATAAAGGAACGGCTCAGAAAATTGCAACTCCCATACTCGATGTCCTTCCCAGCACGTTTGCACAGAACGTATTTCTTCACATCACCAGAGGAGACACTGAAATGGCTGGAGTCCTCCAACCTCTCATCTTCCCCACCGGCTGAACCGGAATCCCCTGCTCAAGCAACTCCGGAAACCTGAAGTGGCATGTAATGGATATGCCTATCATCTCCCTGCACAGGTCCTACTGACATTCCCGGATAACGGCTACGTCCGACTACATCTGAATCGAGCTCCTACACCAGAGCCCTGGAATCGAGGAACTGAAGCTAACACTCTTTGATTCCCACCCTCTTAAAGTTTACCATGTTTTTTTGTTAAAGGGTCAACACCTGCTTAAGTTGGGAACAAGCAGGTAGGGTGGGCCGGGTTTCAAAATTTCTTCTGCAACTGGACACATGCACTGTTGTTTCTTTCCCCTTTTGTTTTCTAACAAGTTTTATGCCTACAGTGGGCCGGAACACAAGCTCTGACAGACAGGAACTTCTTAGGACCTTGTTCGGTGTCATGCCATCTTTTACACTTACCTCCCTACCCGAGGATCATGGCTAAGGTAAAATTTCTTTCTTGGAATGTAAGAGGTTTGGGTAACCCCATAAAACGAGGTTTGGTGTTTAAGCTAATTAGGTGGGTTAAACCTCACTTGATCCTACTCCAGGAAACACACCTGGATGGGAACAAACTTAGATCTCTACGTAAGCCGTGGCTGGGATCTTATTTCCACTCCACATACTCCACATTCACCAGGGGTGTATCTATTCTGGTTTACAAGCAATGTACGTTTACTCTTATTAAGGCTATCTCTGACTCTGAAGGTAGATTCATAATACTGTCCTGTTTATTGAATAACAAAAGTTATATTGTGGTCAACCTGTATTCACCTCCCCCCTTTACTGGGGCACTGCTGTCTCTGGTAATGGAAAAAATGTTGACACTGCCCCTTAACCCGATTATACTACTTGGTGATTTTAATGCTGTAATGTCTGAACAGGAGGATAGGCT
The DNA here is from genome assembly GCF_017654675.1 of Xenopus laevis. Classification (NCBI taxonomy): domain Eukaryota; kingdom Metazoa; phylum Chordata; class Amphibia; order Anura; family Pipidae; genus Xenopus; species Xenopus laevis. The sequence goes on along the minus strand of NC_054378.1, from coordinate 31,297,016 downwards.
TTACCCGAGAACTAACCCTTCTACAATTCTCCCTAACTGGGCCTCCACCTTTGGCCTCCTTGACCTGTGGAGGTAAAAACACCCTGGGGTTAAGAAATATACCTCAAAACTCACATAGACATAAACCTACATTCTACTAGCCTCCAAAACATGTGGGACGCTTTAAAGGCATACACTAGGGGTCTCTTTGTTCAACAAATTAAGACATTTAATAGAAATGCTAGTAAAGAAATTGTCACCTTAGAATCCCAACTGCTCCAGGCTGAGAAGGAGTTCTGTACGAGACCCACCCCCCAATCCAGTCAGAAATTCAAAGCTTCACAAGTCGCATTGCAAACTGCTCAGTTAACGCAGGTTAAAAAGTCACAACTGTACTATAAAGCTAATATATTCTCAGCTGGGGACAAAAATGGTAAATTATTGGCTATGTTAACCAAAGACACCTCCACCTTGACAAGTATTCCAGCAGTTCGAGATGCAACAGGGACGGTGGTTTCTGATCCCTTAGAAATTACCCGAGTTTTTGCAAATTATTATAATAATCTTTACTCCTCCCGAGCAAGACATACTAGGAATGATCTGGTCTCCTACCTTAAATCTATTCCATTGCCATCTCTTGAGACTCAAGATAGCTTACTCCTAGAAGAACCAATTACGGAATTGGAGATAAGTGCAGCCATTTCATCTCTAACTGCTGGAAAAAACCCAGGCCTAGATGGCCTCCCCACTGATGTACCTCAAATATGAAACGTTACTTGTACCTTTACTGTTACCTCTTTTTAATGGGGTGCTGGAGGGGGCGGACCTGCCACCCTCTATGAGCAAGACTTCAATTACTTTGATCCTAAAACCTGAGAAAGACACTCTTAACTGTGCTTCATACCGTCCAATTTCATTAATAAATGTGGATGCAAAAATTTTAGCTAAAATTCTGGCTCTGAGACTTAATCTGGTAATAACTAAGCTTATCTCTCCGGACCAAACGGGATTCATCCCGGGTCGAATGACAGACATCAAAGTTCGTAGACTTTTCACTAATATGAGCATTGAACATGATAACACCGGGCATCGGGTCATAGCGGCCCTTGATAATGAAAAAGATTTTGATTCCGTAGAATGGGATTACCTCTGTGCGACTATGGAAATTAGGGGAATCAAGGGCAATTTTCTGAAATGGACAGCTATGTTATATAACAATCCAATGGCACGTATTAAAACTAATCAAACGGTCTCCTCCTCGTTCTCACTTTTTAGAGGCACACGGCAGGGATGACCCCTCTCACCCCTATTATTCGCAATTGCGATGGAACCACTCGCCTCCTTGCTTAAAAGCAATTCCGAGGTCCAAGGGCTAAGGATCGGTCCTATCACTGAAACAGTTGCTATGTATGCTGATGACACCATACTTTTTTTTTTAGAAAACCCCTATAGTGCCCTGAATGCAGCTCTGACTATAATTAATAGACACACAGAATACTCTGGTTTGACTATAAATTGGGGGAAATCCATAGTTTTCCCGATTGATGCCTTCCAACTTGACGAAGGGAGATATCAGGCAGCTCTTCCTTGGGCCTCCACTTTCAAATATTTAGGGGTCCTCATTCACAGGGATTTAAACCAATTTACTGATCTTAACCTTAACCCCTTACTTTCACTGCTAGAAAAGAAAACTAGGATTGGAGCAACCTCCCTCTGACCCTCCTTGGTCGTATAAACCTTTTTAAGATGGCTCTTTTACCCAAATTCACATACTTATTTTTACAGGCCCCTATTCAGGTCCCTAAACAATTTTTCCGTAAACTAAAGTCATTATTAAATACCATGTACTGGGGTGCAACCTCCCTTAGGACTGCTTTAATGACACTACAACACCCGTCTGACAAGGGGGGCCTGGCTGCGCCAAATATGTTCTATTACTATTTGGCTACCAAACTAGTTACAATCTGGAGATGGGCATCGCCATCCCCCGACATTGCTGTCACAACACTTGAAGCTCAAGTTGCTACCTCCTATGAAGCCCTTAAAAATTTGCTGTATAGAGGTGTGGAGGACAGGTACCACTATTACCTTTCACTGTCTTACGTAAAAAGTCTATTTTACTGTTATACTGTGTATTTTCTATATTTCCTTGCTCAAGCTATTATGCAATACATATCATATATCGATAAAAGCTAGGATGCAACCAAGAGGAACCTCTCCACAGAAACAGACTTGTGCTAAGAAGGCGTCACAACAGTTTGTGGTCATGCTACTCTGCCCCTGTTTCCTGAAGACGACTGCTGAATCATACCGAATAAGGACATGTTATGATTTCTGTTATGATCATTGGCTATGCTGCTAAAACTCTTATATCCGGAGCTGCCAGTCGACACCCCACTTAACCTATATAACCCTTTGTACCTTAGAATAAAGCAGAAGAAGCATTTTGTATACTGAACTGTCTGTGTCAGTGTCATTCTTCCGGTCTAGACCTTTGCACAAACTAATTAGGACGGGAATAGATACTCTCAGGACTGATTTTGTCCTTATCAATTGGCGCCCAACGTGGGGCACCAGGTTCTGGCTGACCATTAGCCGATGCCACGGACAGCAGTCGCCCAGTAGAAGAAAGGACGGAGACTGATCACCGCCGGGACACAGGTAAGACCTATGTTATTAGTTTCTTGCCTGTGTCATACCTATACCTACTACTGATTGTGCCTGTTGTCGATATCGACTTTTAGCAGTCAGCAAAGACAGGTAACATCTTGCCTGGTGCCATTTACCTGACCTGTATAAGAGTATCTATTGCCCTGTTTATGTTATGTGTTATTTCGTCTCTGGGTGATTTGGATAAGACAGCGGGGATTGCCTAGAGAGAACAGACATAGTGGATATATCAGGAGATATAGATGTATGACAGAAGATCCCCACTGATGAAACTCTGGGAAGTAGTCAGTGAGAGGCGGTCATTCTCTATATAAATATATAGACATAAGACAGAAGATCCCCACTGGTAAACCTCTGTGAAGTAGTCAGTGAGAGGCAGTCATTGTCTATATAGATATTTACGTGAAAAGGACAGAAGTTCCCTGCTGACTGAGCCCTGTGCCAGTCAGTGTGTGGCGGTCCTGGCACTCCGGGAGTGCTGGTGCGCGTATCATACTATTTCTGTTCATATCTGACTAAATCCAAAAGACATCCCACCAGAGTCAAGGTTATGTCATGTCATGTTGTGACTGTGTGTGTGGGTTGATGTTTGCAATTTCCCCAGAAGGCTGGAAATTAACAAGAATTAGGAAATACCCAAGGGGTTACTCAATAGTCGATTTAGTATATAAACCAGTGGTCTGGCAATACCCCCAGATTTTGTGTTATCGACTTAATGCCCATTTTCCAGTAAATGCAGACTGTATTGGACTTAGGTTGTCACAAGTGTGTGATATAGTGAAGACTCGCACAGGAATAGAACCCACAGTCTGTGAGGTTTGCCCAGCGGAAGGTTTAGTAGAGTGTGAACAAGCCGAAATTAATAGACTGAGGGAATTACAACGACGTTGGTCATTACCACCGCCTACGGCCATACCACCCCCACAGTAAGCCCATAGTATAAGCTAGACCACCACAGTCCAAGGGGGGGTTATGTCATGCCCTAATTGCGTGTGTGGTCTGCTCTTTGGAATTACTCCGTTTGGGTGGAGACTAGCCAAAGTCACGCCAGGGGGCTACCCCGCAAGTGGATTAGGTATAGGGCCGATTCTCCCGGGTTTTACGGACGTTTTGGCGTACCGTCTCAACGTCCATTTCCCTGTGGATCAAAGTAACCTGGGTGATAGTTTGTATGACATAAGAACAAGGGCGCTCGGAAACGACCAACACCCAGTTGTGTGCGACAGTCATCCAGCAGCTGGGTTGGACGAGAGTGAGGCCGAAGAAATAGACAGGGTTAGAGACCTTCTGTCATACCCTTAGGCCCACCCATATCAAAATGGGGAACACAAATAGCAAACAGACCGAGGGGATAACGGCATTTGACCTAGTTAAACGGCGGGAAGGGAAAAAGGCAGTTAAAGAATACGACAAACTCGCCAAGTTATGTGATTTAACCTCAAATGGCCCCAGATTGCAGCTAGAAAATTGGTGCATACTATTAACGGAACGTAGGGGTCTTCTATGAGACAAGGGTCTACTAGAGAGTGCAGAAGCATGGTTTAGAGTGGCAAAGGACCTGCAGAAGGAACTCTGGTCCGAACAAAGGGTTATACAACCAGATGGTAAAATCAAGTTTTTGTACCACAAAGAACCACCTTTCCCTTGTATGGCAAATGTGCAGCCACCACCCTATAATGGTGCCCCTAGTCCTGACGGCAGACATTTTGTAAGCCCAGCCACCGCCCCTAGTCCTGACGGCAGCCATTGTGAAAGTCCAGCCACCACCCATGTGACTGGTGGCGGCCATTTTGATACAACCAACGTCCAAGTTACTGCCCGCGACATTCTCAACAACAACAACCCTTTCCACCCCTCAGCCACTCCATTGTATCCAGTGTTAACTGCCGCTGGTCAACTATATACACCTACTTTAAAAGGTCCAGCCCCTATAATGATTTCAGGAGAGGAGTATGAATCGGAGGAGTTAGAAGAAATAGTAGTGACAACGCAGACTCCTGTCTCCTCCACCACTAACATAAGACCACGGGGGGGGCACTAGGAAAGTGAAAGGTCGAATCGCAGAGATACAGGCAGAAGAGGGGAGGCCAATTTCCCAGATAGTAGACGATGCGTATAAAAGGCAGTTCTCTAAATACAATCCCTGGCTTACTATATCCCAGGCAGAGTCAACCCCACTGAACGCTCCCGACACACAATTATGCTCAAATAATAAATACTTATTGCCCAAATTTGACCCAGGGGTTACTCAGTCTGATGATGATCAACTACAAACAACGCATCCCACACCCACCCCCATAAGAGGGGGTATGAAGGGAATGAGGGGGCCCCAGTGTTATATGTAACATTCACTCCATCTCAGGCATCCACCCTAATCGCACAGTTACCAGACCCTGACCGTCAACCCATGCCATTTTACCGTAGATTAGCCCAAATTCAGAAAAATTACTCAGCGGCATGGAGAGATTTAGAGAGTCTGTGTGAAATAAAGACGGGGGACGCATATTGGCCACTAATGAAAAATTCTTTGGACTCTTGCAGCGCCACTAACGACACATCTTATGAGTCGGGTGTGGAATTCTGTGATCAAATTAAAACCTGGGCACAGAATAGGCTGGCTGATCAGGCCGTTAATATTCACGATATAGTACAAGACAAAGCCGAATCAGTGGAGAAATTCCAAGTTCGGCTGTTACAAGTGTTCGACGACTTGGGATTTAATCGTTATAACAAACCTCATGCTCAAATGCTGTCCTCCGCTTTTGTTGGTGGACTAAAGGACCACATTAAGAGGGGGCTCACCACTGCCCGCCCGGAGTACCGCACGCTGCCCCTCGACACGCTGGCGCTGGTCGCAAAGGGTTTGGAAGCCTCACAGTCAAAGACAAAACCCACTCCTCTCATGGTGGCTGATGCCGTTCCTGCTGGGAAGAAACAAAAAACCTGTTTAAATTGCGGACAACCTGGTCATTTCATGCGTGCGTGCAAAGTCCCCCGACGTGCTAAAACAATGCAAACCAACAACGATCTTCCACCGCCCCCACCTGCTCCTATTCCTAACTACCCTAATGCTCAGCAATAGGATCTCGGCAAGCCTGTGTCCCTTATTCCTGTGATGGCGGCTACCTCCGAAGGCAATCCTCCGAAGGCAATGGCCCGCTTGCAAAGATTACCTTACCTATACAGGGCACCCCCACCACATTCCTGATAGACACAGGCGCAGCCAGAAGCGTAATCAGGACCCAAGACCTCCCCCATCAAGCTACTCTATCTGACATGGATATCTCCTGTGTTGGGGTCGACGGCACTCCACGGAAGAACACTTTAACCTGCCCCCTTCAGGTAGGATCCTTCTCTGGACTTCTAGCTCGATTTGTGTTGTCCCCCACATGTCCCCTGAATCTTTTGGGCACGGATTTGCTGTCCCGACTGCAAGCCAAGGTGGTTTTTCTCCCTGACGGTTCCGTGACGGTCTCAACCCCACTGGATCAAGATGAAACGTCTACTCTGTGTTCCGTACCCCTACTCCTTTCTGCTGACCCGGATGTACTCACAACCTCCATCCCTGATGACGTAATTGCACGAATACCTCCAGCCCTATGGTCACAAGGCCCTGAAGATATAGGGCGTCTCCGCGTACCCCCTGTTGTAGTCCGCTTAAAGGACGGCGCCTCTCTGCCCCGGAAACCACAGTATCCACTTAAACCTGCACAGTCACAAGCTATCACTAAACAGTTGCAGACCCTTCCCGCAAATGGGGCAATCATCCAGCGCGCTTCTCCATGCAACACTCCTCTTTTCCAGTTAAGAAGAGAGGAAAAGAGGGTGAACCTGACAAATACCGCCTAGTTACAGGACTTGCGGGCAGTCAACGAAGCTACAGTCATGGAAACACCCTTGGTGCTTAACCCTCACACCATTCTATCTGGAATTCCTCCATCTTCCACTTACTTTACGGTGGTCGACTTGACCAAAGCATTTTATTCAATTCCTCTGCATAAAGACTGCTGGTACCTCTTCGCCTTCACCCACGAGCACCAACAATACGTCTGGACGGTCCTCCCACAGGGGGCGCAGAACTCGCCTACCCATTTCTCACTGGCACTGACTTCAATCTGAGGGTCCAGGGTTTTTAGGGGGGATTGTGGAGGACAGGTACCACTATTACCTTTCACTGTCTTACGTAAAAAGTCTATTTTACTGTTATAGTGTGTATTTTCTATATTTCCTTGCTCAAGCTATTATGCAATACATATCATATATCGATAAAAGCTAGGATGCAACCAAGAGGAACCTCTTCACAGAAACAGACTTGTGCTAAGAAGGTGTCACAACAGTTTGTGGTCATGCCACTCTGCCCCTGTTTCCTGAAGACGACTGCTGAATTATACCGAATAAGGACATATTATGATTTCTGTGCTATGCTGCTAAAACTCTTATATCCGGAGCTGCCAGTCGACACCCCACTTAACCTATATAACCCTTTGTACCTTAGAATAATTTTGTATACTGAACTGTCTGTGTCAGTGTCATTCTTCCGGTCTAGACCTTTGCACAAACTAATTAGGACGGGAATAGATACTCTCAGGACTGATTTTGTCCTTATCAGAGGGACCAAATCACAGCTTAATATATCCCCCCTAATGAAAGCAACTATGTACAACTGGAAATCAGCAATGCTCCACTTTCCCAGTAGTGGCACCCATGTGTCCAGTTATACACCCCTATGGCATAACCATTATCTCCCTCACCTCATGACATTACCAGACCCCAAAGTCTGGGCAGACTATAGGATCAAGTACATAGGTCAGGTTTTAGTACAGGGTGAAATACCTAGCTTTGCAGCCCTTAAAGATACCTTTGACTTGCCCATTAAGATGCTCTTCCGTTTTCTGAGACTGAGACATGCTCTCCAATCTCAATTAGGCAGGGATAAAGTAGACACCACCCCCAGGAAGCTGGAGACCTTGATTTTTAGCCCTACCTTACTAAAACCAGTCTCTCAATTCTACTCTATCCTGAATAACCCCAAAGAACCAGTCTTAGATAAACTTTACAAGAAATGGGAGGTAGATATCCCTCTCTTAACCCCTGAAATGTGGCAAGAAATACTTGAAACGTACAACTCTGCATTAATTAGCTCAAAAGACAAAATGATCCAATTCAGATACCTCCATAGAACTTATCTGACCCCACATACTGTAGGCTACATCTTATTAAGCCTTCTATCCCAGATATAGGCCCAAAATGTCTAGGCTCCCCGGCTGGGTTTATCCATATGGTGTGGCAGTGTCCACAAATCCAAAGATTCTGGAGTAGGATTGCACAGGAGATTAGCTCCCTCCTAGTGCTTATTATACCAATGGACATCACCCTTTTTATTCTCCACCAAACTGTAGACACTGCTCCTACTGTGGCGGAAAGGACACTGATATGTTTTTTACTTATACAAGCGAAAAGGCTGATAGCCCTAAAATGGAAGTCTGACCAACCTCCAACGAAAAGGCAATGGATAGCATTAGTAAACAGCTCAATCCCCCATTATCGACTGACCTATTTTAACCGTGGTTGTCCAAACAAATTTGTAAAGGTATGGTCCCCGTGGTTAACTGAACATATTCCTTCACTTCTAAGTCAGAGCGATCACACACAATAGAAGATCCTTCCAACTTTACAGGGTCCCGCCTCCCCCCTTACTGAGAAACAACAGCAGGCATAGTTTATTGGGAAAATTTATTCAATTGTTTCTTATATATTACAGATGGCTAACTGTACCCAATCTTTCTCTTGTGACTCTACTATATGCAATTTTCTTGATAATACATTGTACACAAGAACTTTTGTTACTCTTCCTTAATGTCATCTGATATTTAATGTACACTCTCTTTCTGATGGATGTTATGTATCAATGGCTTTGATTCAAACAAAAATGTCAATAAAAAACAAGTTTGAAAAAAAAAAAAAAAAAAGAATTGGCTAACTCAGGGAAAATTTGCCTGGAAGATTGTCCCAAAATCTGGTGTATGGAGCTGGTATATACTTACACTTAAAGAATAAAGAGTTTCAGTGTTTTGAGTTAAAAAAATCTTAATTTCACTTAAAGTGATACTGACGCTAAAAAACTACTTTTTAAAATATGAATGTACATTAAGGGGGTTATTTAACAAACTCAGAATGCAAAAATCACATTTTTATAAAATCGGAATTTTAAAAAGTCACGAATTTTTCAGAATTTATTAAACCCAGAGGATGGAAAAGTCCGAATCTGAAAATCCGGCATCTCAGACCTGTCAAGTTGCATATAAGTCGATGAGAGAAGGCCCAATGATTTATTGATGTGCGCTGGGTTTCATGCAATACCCCGAATCATGTTTGTACCGCACACAATTCAGTATATGCATATGTTCTTAAACAGCTTGAGGACCACATCCAACACTTCATTTTATCTTAACCAGTTTAAACTATTAGAATAAAACAAGCGTCTCTTGGGTAAGATTTATTCTGAAGGTATAGTTTTCCTTAAATTATGTTCTAATAAGAGTGAAATTGTACTACAAGTTTTGCATGACTTATAATGCAATTCTTAAAATATTTTTTAAGCCACTTTAAAGTGTTGCACTACAAAAATATAGAATGCCAAACTTTTCTTAGCAGCACCATAGTTTTTCAGTTAATATTGGTTTTCAAACAACGACCATCATGTTTACTATCAAGTTGGTAAAACAAAGTGACTTGCAACACATTTTGTTTGAAAACCAATATTAACTCAAATAATATCTTTTAGTCCACTGTTGTTAAGTCTTACTCACATGTGATTCATGATTTTCTGTACAGTATGAAATAGCTAAAGCTAAGTACTGCACAACTCAACAGTAACCATTTTAGTAGAAATATTTACTACAATTCGTGTTTTCATGCATGCAATGTTTTCATGAAAGTGGGGCTCAAAAATATAAATTTTCAAACAAGCTATAGAATTTAGAAATTATGACAAATTTAGAAATGATGATACCCTAACCTAAAGCTTGTAGTGCACTGCCCTGCAGTTATAATAATTATAATAATTATATATATATTAGCCAAAAAAAGTATATTATTGCTCTCTAGGAGGCAAGTTTCTCTTGTCTTATTGCAGATCACTAATAATGAATGTTCTGCTGCTCTCTTTTAAAGGCAAAACATTATTCTTCTCTGCTATTTCCTTGGACATCATTGTTCCAGATTTTTCCATGACCAATGATCAAATTATTTTCACCATTTCTGTGCTAACTGTCAAGTACTTTCCAGTGTCAGTACCCCAAACAATACCATGCTAATTCCAGGGCTGCATTCATCTGTGGCAGTTGATCTAATGACAACTTTACACCCAAATAAAATGACCACCCAGAAACTTGATCACTTACTTAATACAAAATCAGATAATATACTTGCCTTTAACCCATTTTTTCTGTTTGGCCAATGCCTGTTCTATAGATCCCCTTAAAGACATGTGGCAGTTATTAATTTTAAATCAGCCATGTGTGTGTAGTCACTACAAAAATCTAAAATCAGTTACTCCCTTGGATTTATTCATGGCAGCAGTGACTGTATAAACTATAGATTTAAGGGCTTATTTATGAAACATCTCATTTGTGAGGTGAGTGAGGTTATTTCTACTTCATGTATGTATGTATATTTTTATTTGTAAAGCGCTCCTTGAGGGCAAAGCACTGTACAGCAAAACAACAAATTAGTAGTAACAAACAAGCGGTCATTGGAATAAAAAGTAACAATAAGTGCATTATTAGAAATACAATTAACATAAATATAAAATATAATTACAATACAGATTAAGTGCTCAGTGTCAAGGAAACAAAAGGCTAGAGGACTTCATACATATTCACAATTTAAAAAAAACTGTTTATTTATGAAACAATAATGTAAAAAACTCGATTGCATACAATCATAAAAAAACTAGAAATTTTTGAGTTTATAGGCTTGAAAAACTAGTTTTTCAAAAACTCCAAACAGCAAATTTAAAAAATGGATTGAATTTTGCTCCCTACATGAACTCACCAGCTTTATGATGCCGACTTCTTCGCATTCTAGTTTTCGAAAAAAAAAAAAATTTGCTTAATCAATACAAGACATTCGAGTTTTTTAAAGTATAATTTGCTTTTGTGTGAAAAAATTCAAATTTGAACTCAAATCATGTTCCACTATGGAGAAATCCAGTTGTAACCAAAAAACACTTTTACTAAGAAAGCATTACACAGTTAACATAGTGGCTTCTGCCATCTACCAATGTACCATCTCATGTTACAGGGATGGCTCAAGCCATGGACATATCCTGATTTAACCCACCAGAACTTTATAAACTCTCCAAAGATATAATGCAAGTTGCCACTATATATCAAGCTACAGGATAATTATATGTCTTTGTAAGTCAAGTGAGTAGATGTTTTGGTGAATAATTGGGCAACCTGCTATTATGTAAGTGTTTATTAATAAAAAAAAAGTTTATCTTTATTTAAGACGTAATGTGCAATCCTTATATTTTTTTGAGCTTGTAAATGTTAGGAGGCTTCTTTTGAGCGGCCCCCTCAGGTATTAGCACCTCAGCATTTCTTTTTGGGTGTGCGCTTTCCAAATTGTATTTTGTTTTGGTGAATAAAGCTGAAGTATTAGTAGATGTGTTGACTGATGACATCTTTACATCTATTTGTACTTGCACTAAAAGTTTCTAGTGAACCAAACTAGATAATGGTCTATGAGAGACAGGCTCTCCTCATGGGTGTGTTTCAACATTGTGTTTCCATTGTGTTACTTACCTGGAATTTTATTGGTTAATTTTTCAATCCTTGTCTTCTGATTTACCCTGATAGTCCAGTGGGCCATTGGGGATGCACGCCATGCTCTTGGCGGGGACGCCCGCTGCAGGCTTCCTCCTCTTCTTCGCACCAGTTCTCCTATGGTGCGTGCTGCATATTTAAAAGGGCTTTGAAGGGGCTATGAACCCAAAATCATTGACCCTTGTTATGTCTAACTTGGTAGTATCCTGGGTGCGATTTCTGTCTAGTTTGATTCCGGTTTTGACCCATGCCTGAATATTCTGAACTCTGCCAATCCTGACCTTCCTGCCTGACTATTATGAACTCTGCCAATATTGACCCTTGCCTGCCTAACTACTCCTTGAATGCTGCCTGTACTGACCCCGGCCTGTATGACCCTGCTTGAACTCTGTCTGTACTGACCACAGCCTGCCTGACTACACTTTTCATCTACTCCCTGACTTGTTGCCTTTCGTCCAAAACCTTGGAAACGCACATGCTCCTTTGTTCAGAACATCTGCTTTGCTCCTCTTGGCTGCATCCGAGTAGCTGAGGGCTCCTCCTGAGGCCAAAGGTGGCTGCTACAGGCAGAAGATTGAGCCCTGACCGGGGAGCTTAGCACTTTTTCTGAATTTAAGGAGTTGTACATGACAACCTTCCACCCAGCCAATAAAAAAAATGTATATTATCGCAGCTGTAAATGATGGTAAGTGTATTGGAGGTATGCCCCTGGCTTGAGAGTAAACAGGCAGGGAATTAATGCTTCTTATTTAAGGTGGCCCGCTGCAGAGAAAAGGTTCAGGGGCTGGCTGGAAAATTATGTACTGAATAGTTCTTAGTAATGGTACTGTTTTGATTGAAATGATAGTTAATTAATAATAAAACAACAGCTGCAGCCATGTACATGTCGGTTTTTTATTATTGAAATGTTTGGTTGTTGGTAAGTAGGTAAATGCTGGCTACAACTATCAAGACTTATTAACTATGTCAACTAATTCCACCATCCCCATAGACTGATGGGAGGTATTAGTAAAATGAAGCATATAATGAACTATATTTCTGCTTGTAAGGTCAACTCTTTAAATTCTGTTTTTTTGTGTACTAGAGAAGTAGAGCAGGTCTTCCTTAAACAGGAGGCAATATTTAGTCATATTTAAGTCTTTGAAAATTGAGTCCCACATATTCTTTGCAAGGTATCAGAGATAAGCATTGGCATATACCAGTTATTTATTAGATAAAATTAGAAACTACTTGTGCTTTATTGTATATTGAGGTGTACCTTTCACTGTGAATAAATTCAAGTCTTCAAAGCACTGTTGTCTTATCACATTTACACATTAACAATGACCAGTAATTTTCTAACTGAAACTTTCAATTCATACTAATTAATTAGAGTTAGACTTCTCTTAGACTTTTCATCCTTAGAAATGTATAAAGTCACAAAAGAACACTTTGCAAAGCCATAAAACAATCTGTATTAATGCTAAATAATCACATTCAGGGTTCTTTATCTTAGCTGTACATGGCTTTCATCTGCTTTACAAAACATTAAAACTCATTGTAGAAAGAAAGGATAATATTAAAAGGACATATTCAGAGCTGGTCACATAACGTGTTATAAGTTATAAGTGTACTCAGATTTAATATTTAATGTACTTAAAATCAAATTAACTGCAAATATTAGTACTGACATAGTGTTTATAATTACTTTTTAATCTTTGCAGTCTGAACATGTTTTCATTTTAGAAATACAGGCAAACATTTTCTGAACCAAATTGCATGTTCCAGCAGCAAGATAGAGGCACTGTGTCATTTATTTTTGCTTAGCTGTAATGCATTCTTTGTGTTGTTTAATAATATGTGACAAATGAAATGTCGGTAATGGAAAGAGGTTGGGACATTTCTAGCATTATTTTCCAGTATTTGTTATCATTCTTATTTTAAAACAGACACAGAATTGTATATACCTCATTATATTTCCCACCATTAAATCACTAGCAACATTGCTTCAAACTACCTTGATTCAGTGAAGAAACACTGAAAGTGTCTATCAAAGCAGAAATTGGCTGACTGATAAAAAAATGTTATGTGTCTTGGCAGCAAAGGATCAAGATGTTAGTGTACTCATTGTGTACTCTGATAGTGCCCCAATGATTTCCTTTCCTGGTCTAATTATTATACCACTGATTCCATTTGTAATCCAGGTGGTGGAGAAACTAGGAATTAATTAAATAAAATACCTTTGTTGGGGTATGAGATTAGAAAGATGTTTACATTTATTTGTGCAGCAAAGAAAAGTCTGAACATGGCATTTTTATAATAGCATTGGTATGAAGAGCCAGCAAAAAGACATCAAGTCCAATTTTACACAGACCCCATCAATAATCATTAAGTTCAAAGGAAGTGTATCTTTAAAGAAGGGGATGATATTGTTCCTGATCCTAAACTAGCCAGTCAAAGAGCATCCATGATATGTTAAAACAAATTGTGAGCTTGGAATATTGCACTCTCTCCCAGTGTAAGACATTTCTCCAGTTCTTTGCAGATCTGTCTTGTGCACTCACTCCAAAGACTCTTCAGACGCAGTGTAAGATTAAATGAATAATCTTTATTCCACAGGTAACACCTTACGCGTTTCGTGTGTTTCCTGTGGAATAAAGATTATCCGTTTTGATCTTACACTGCGTCCGAGGAGTCTTTAGAGTGTGCCCAAGGCAGATCTGCAAAGTAACGTGTTCTCCCCAAGCTAAGGGTTTGGGGCGCAGCACCCGGGCCACCAAAGGAGAGCGGTGAGTGCACCTGATTTTAAAGATTGTACTTAAAGGGAATCTGTCGTCATTTTAAACTTTTTTTTTTTTTTTGCATTTTTATAAAAAACACACATCCATAAACACTGTCTGGCAAATAAAATGTTAATCCACAAATCCATGCATAAGTTATTTTAGTTTGTATTTTGTCATGGGGGCTTCCATTTCTGCTCATTACACATTCATCCTGTGCTGCTCTAACAGCAGGCACAGCATTACCTGTGTGCTTGGAGGCAGCCACTCTGTAATGAAAAGCCAGGTCGCACTACGACATGAGAATCTAGCTGTACACTCCCCCTCCCCTCTCTGCCCATGCGTGTGATGTTTGGAGGAGAGAGGTCACATGGTTTGCAGGGAAGCAATTACTTTCATTTTCCTACGTTCTGCTCTACAGCTGCACTAGCAGCCCCTCCTCCCACAGACACTATCAAAGCTCCTGCCGTTCTGTAAGTTTGATCTCTGCATTCCTTTGGTGAGGGGAACTTTCTCTCCTTGCTGCCTTCCTAGTTAGTTTTACTGGTTACTAGATGAGGTAAAGGAGCTGTGAGTTCCCTCTGCTATCCACCTCACACACACCTTGCTCCTTTCCTGCCTGCAATACTTCTTTTTTCATTAACTACTTACTGCCTCCTTTCTCCTGAGCTATTTTAACCCTTCCTAAGTTTTCCTGGTTTTCAAGTATGTCCTCCTTATTTTCTCCTTTTTTTCTATTCCCTGTCATCAGTCCTGGGAGTGTACTCCTGTGTTTCTGCCATTCATTTTTGTGTAAACAAATATAATAAACTATCTATAGAAAATATTTTTTCCAGTGCCCAAAATGAATTGTGTGTTTGTATATATATATTTATTTTTGAAACGTAAGTGGGGGCAGTGATCACAGGACTATCTTATTTCAATCCTTCTGAAGTGGTGTCAGTGGGAGCTTATCTTGATTCCTGCCTATTGTTCAATTGACAGGCTCAGCAGACAAGGCTCTATTTACATTACAGCAGCTTGTAGGAGGGAGGGGAAATTACATCACTCCAACTTGCAGTGCAGCAGTAAAGTGTGACTGAAGTTTATCAGAGCACAAGTCACATGACCTGAGGGCAGCTGGGAAATGTCAAAATGTCTAGCCCCATAGCACATTTTAAAATTAGATATAAAAAAATCCTTTTCTTGTTTTGAAAAACGGATTTCAATGCAGGATTCTGCTGTAGTAGCACTATTAACTGATACATTTTGTAAAAAACATGTTTTTCCATGACAGTATCCCTTTAAATTAGCGACGGGTTCAGGGCAGTGGCACCCAAACCACATCCATTACTTGGTGAGCGCAATTTAAAATGTATAAGTACAAGCGACTAAATAGTAAAGTGAATAATTAAGTTGGCAGCACCTGTTCCAAATTTGGTATAAGTATTTCTCCAGTTCTGACACATTATTTCTAGTACAAGTATAGGATCCCTTATCCAAAACCTATTATCAGGAAAGTTCTGAATTACGGAATGTATATATTATATAATGTATATATTGGTTTGATAAGTTATATGTTTGATTGAGGTACATTTTATTTTCATAGTATCCATGAAGAGATTATTTTTTATACCACCTGTTGTTTGTAATTTTCTGAGTGTTCATACACAATATATTCGATATAGAGTTTTGGGTAACTAAGGGGGTTATTTACTCAGCTCCGAAATTCACAGAAATCTGAAAAATTCTTGATTTTTTGTGTTATAATAGGCTTAAAAAAAATCACAAATTTTTCGAAATTTATTAAACCCTGAGGGCTAAAAAGCCTGAATATAAAAACACGGCATCTCAAACCAGTCCCATTGATTTTTGGTTTTGTCGGGGGTTTCAGGCAATTTCACAATGTTTTCAGAGCTTTCGGGGGAAAACTCCGAAAAATTCTGAGTTTCGGGAAAAATTCACGAAAAAATCGTGAATATCTGAGCTTTTCCAGCAAAGATAATTTTCGGGAAAATGTAATAATAAATAAGTGCTAAAAACCCGAGCGGGTTAGATCGGAGTTTGTGGCAGCGATATTGAGATAAATTCGGACCTTGATAAATAACCCCCTAATTGTGGGGGTGCCCTTGGGTTGTTTGCACCATGTATAAAACTTTTGCCCCTTTGTTGTTGTGTTAGTTGGAGTGCCCTCTGTAGATCTTTATTTTTCTACCTTAAATGCTTTGTCACTATATAAGACTAATTTAGTTATATTTTAAGGTATATTTATTCTTTGGTTGGAGATGATCTACTATTATTCTGCAAATTTAGTTATGATGGCCTTCATTTATCTCTTTGCTAATCAGTGTTTTCTGTTTTCTTAGTATAGGTATGGTCTTTTATCCAGAATGCTTAGGACTTGGGGTCGTCCAGATAAGGGATCTTTTCATAATTTGAATCTCCATACTTTATGGGGGTTATTTATGAATATTCAAAATTTTCAGATTTTTAAATAAAAAAAGTGTGATCAAACTAAAATCCTTATTTATCAATAAAAAAACACAAAAAATTGGAACGTTAAATAAATAACTCCCTAAGTCTACTAAAACATAATTTACACATTAAATAAACCCAAAAAGATTGTTTTTTGTCAACTAAAGATTAATTATATCTTAAAGGCTTATTTATTAAAGGTCAAATTTTAGTGGTTTTAAAGGTTTTGGAAATTACTAAAATCACAAACTGTAAAACCACAAATTTCATTAAATTTAATAAAAGATCAAAATAAAAATGTGCAAACAAAAAAAGGCTCAATGATGCCCCAAAAAATACAAATACCTCAAAAACCTCTAAAAATTTTAGTTTTTCGGATAATTCCTAGTGAAAAATAATTTGAAAACTTTGAAAAGTCCGAATTGATTTAAATAGATCCAATAATATCTGTGTAGCTCCCAATGTCTTCTATAGCACATTTTACTTTGCAAAGTTTGGTATTAAAGGTTTTCATGGTTTTTTCACTTAATACATTTAGATTTTTTTATATATATATATATATATATATATATATATATATATATATATATATATATATATATATAAATTGAAAAAGCATTGGCATTTGGGTATTGGGTATTGAAGGTTTGCCTCAATGCGGGAATTGTGCTTTTTACCTATTAGAGAAGGAATTTAATATTAAAAAAGGTAATATGTATGATATGCCATGTTTAAAGTTTGGCTGTATGCCTTTGTACAAAACAGAATATACAAGTGACGCAGGCAAGAGCAGTCAATATATACAGTATATCAAAGGACACAGAGCAATCTGTTGCAGGTATCTACCATGTATTACAATGGAAAAAAGGATATGTGCTGAGGTTCTGTGTGCATCAATAAGGCATACTGTCCATTTGCATAAGTGTAAAGTAAATATATAGCAAATAAACAAACCAATAGTTGACACAGGAACTTATTCATTTACCTTTCAGAGGCAAGGAAGTACAGTACTGCTGGTTTTTGGCTGTTAATGTTTCTTTTCTCTGGAAAACTTTTACATAGGTCCAACTAGATGTTTTTTTTCTTTTATGTTTCTAGTATGTAACTTTGTAAATAAATGTAACATCCACGATTCCCAATATATTGTTTAGCTTATAAATTATAAATAAGACATACAGCATTTTTGTTAAAATTATATTCACCCTCTTTTTAGATGGAATTTTCAGAAAAAAAGGCATTGAAATAGGAAACTACTTTTTATAGACATCAACATTTTTGACATTTTGCAAACCTTTATCAATATGTATGTGAGTCTTTAGAAAGAGTAGATTCCACAGACGTTACAAGTCAGGCAGAATTGAGATTTCATTATTATGCAGTACGCATGAGTGCATTAAACATCAGGAGGATGAGGTAAGAGTACTGTAAGTTAGGCTAAGTCATCCTTAAAATGGTAATACAAACAGTTTTCTGGTCAAATTGCAATCTACAAATGCATAGAAAAAAATCAATCAGGGTTTACTTGCATCAACTGGATGAGACAAAGTGACATTTGACTGCCTTAAATGATTCCTGCAAAGTGAAGATTTGTTATATATTAAGATGTGATTTTATTCCCTTTCTTCATGTGAATAAGCGTATTGTAGTAACACAATGCATAGAAAAAGATTGCATAAAATGTGAGGAACTAAAACCCTTTTTTAACACAATCACTCCACATAGCCAAAAGCAAACAAGGAGTTTATTAAAGCAAATAAGTGGAATTTTCTGGAATGGCCAAGTCAGTCACCTGATCTGAACCCAATTGAGCATGCATTTCACTTGCTGAAGACTAAACTTGGATAGAAAGGCCCACAAACCAACAGCAACCGAAAGCTGCTGCAGTAAAGGCCTGGCAGAGCATTAAAAAGGACAAAACCCAAAATCTGGTGATGTCCATGAGTTCAAGACTTCAGGTTGTCATTGCCAGCAAAGGGTTTTCAACCAAGTATTAGAAATGAACATTTTATTTTCAGTTTTTTTAATTTGTCCAATTGCTTTTGAAGTGATTGTGTTTAAAAAAGGCTTTAATTTCTCACATTTTTATGCAATCTTTTGTTCAACTCACTGATTTAAAGCTGAAAGTCTGCAGTTCAACTATATCTAAATTGTTTCATTTCAAATTCATTGTGGTAATGTATAGAACAAAAATAGTTGTCTCTGTCCAAAGAATTATGGCCCTAATTGTAATTTCACATTTTTATGTAAAAAGTTTTTTTTCTGTAATTTTCCCACTATTTATAGATGGGAACCCAAACCTGGACCCTTGCAAAGTTTTTGAAATTTAACATTCATATTGCCCCCTGTACCTGTGCCAGCACCTATCCTATTGCCCCCTTTTGTACCTTTGCCAACAACAGTCAATCCCTCAGATTGCCCATAAACCCACAATCTGTACCTATGCCAGCAGGAGCCAAAATCCATCATAATGTCCCAAACATTTGTGTACCTGTGCCAGCAGCCACCATATTGCCCCATGTACCTGAGCCAGCAGCAGCCAATCCCTCAAATTGCTCCCAATCTGTACCTGTGCCAGTAGCAGCCAAAAAATCCATCATATTGCCCCAAACATCTGTGTAGCTGTGCCAGCAGCACCATATTGGCCCATGTACCTGAGCCGCAAGCAGCCAATCCCTCATATTGCTCCCAATCTGTACAAAAAATCCCCAATAATGTCCCCTAATATGTACTTGTGCCAGCAGGAGCCAAAAATCCATCATATTGCCCCTAATCATCTGTTTACCTGTGGCAGCAGCTGCCAAGAGGGAGGTGATGAGTGCTTCTGCCGCAGTATGAATCACAGGCAATAGGGGGTTGAAGCAGGCGGTTTATACATTTGAAAAACTAAGGCCAAGCAAAGCTAAAAAAAAATATAAACCCATTGAGGACATATTGCTTTCCCATTTCCACTAGAACAAATATAGGGCCCTGAAACATTAATAGATTTTTATTTGTAAAGATGAAAAGATAATATTATGGGACAAATATCCTTTATTAAACATGAAAAATATATATTGCAAATATTAACCTATTACTGGACATTGAAACAACAATTCCATAATTCAATTTCTTTTTAATTAGACTTCATGGAAGATACTACAATTGTTTGGAGTATAAGAAATAAGCCAGTGAGACCACTGAACTAGACTTGTTGTCTTATCCAGAAAATAGCATAGAAGACTAATTAGATAATATAATAAAGTATAAATAAGAGATTTGAATCTTTAAGTTCCTGTATAACATTGTGTTTCAAATCTATTAATTTTAATTGGAAAATTACTTTATTACTGATATCATATCTAGTATAGGTAAATCGAAAACAACTGGACTCGCTGAGTAATCATGAAAGATGTTTCACTACTCATCTGAGCAGCTTGTTCAGTTCAACTGACTGGTATGGGAAATTCTTGGCATATAAACTCTTCCACTAATCCAATCACAATGGCACATTGTAACTCTTCAAAGAGGTGACATCTGAAATTTACAGAGGTGTTGATTCTGTGTAGTTACTGTGATAGGATTATCAATGTGTCATGCAAACCGGTGTTACTTGTGAGAGTTGCATGAATGGATGTGTGAAATCCACTGAAGTACAGATGTTAGAACAGCATTGTATGTATCAGACAGGTGGTGTCAAAGGCCCCCGCCTCTGTTCAGGGATGGTTTCTCAACCTTGACATGAATTGCCTCTTCCCCGCCTCATTCAAACCAGCGGTCTTCTTTATCCAAGATCTGGACCTTGCTATCTTGCTATCTTCAAAGGAGTGTCCCTTGTCTTTTAGGTGTAGAAAGACAGCTGAGTCTTGCCCTGTAGAGTTTGCCCTCCTATGCTGAGCAATTTGCTTGGTGAGCAGTTCATCATCATCATCATCATCATCATCATCATCATCATCATCATCATTTATTTATATAGCGCTGTCAAGATACGCAGTGCTTTACTGCAGTTATGGCAAACAGGGAATAAATGGTGGATAACAGACAAGGATTACAGAGTACAATAGGGTTTACAAACTAAAAGGTTAGGGTACAATTGAGACATTAGGATTGTATAAACACTGTCATTTTTGATACAGCAATGATTAATTAAGGTACATCGAATAGGCCTCTTTAAACAGATGGGTCTTTAAGGAGCGCTTGAAAGTTTGGAAGGAAGGAGAAAGTCTGACAGCTTGTGGCAGAGAGTTCCAGAGAAAAGCAGAAGCCCGAGAGAAGTCTTGTAGACGAGAATGGGCAGAAGTGACCAGAGGAGAAGTGAGGCGTAGATCTGAAGCAGAGCATAGGTTTCGTGAAGGAGTGTATTTGGAGATTAGAGATGAAATATAGGGAGGGGTTTCATTATTAAGGGCCTTGAATGTGAGTGTAAGTAATTTGAATTTGATTCTAGAAGAGATTGGGAGCCAGTGAAGGGACATACATATGGGAGCAGCTGATGTTGAGCGGCGAGCTAGATGAATGAGTCTATCGGCCGCGTTTAGAACAGATTGGAGTTGTGAAAGGTGACTTGTTGGAATACCTGTGAGGAGTAAGTTGCAGTAATCAAGGCGGGAGATGATGAGAGACTGAATCAGTGTTTTAGTTGATTCTGAGCTGAGATAGGGTCGTATTCGAGCAATGTTGCGCAGTTGAATACGGCAAGATTTTGCAAGTGTTTGAATGTGTGGTGAAAAAGACAGATGAGAGTCTAAGATGACTCCTAGGCAGCGTGCCTGTGTGGTGGAATGAAAGGAGGTGATGTTTACGGTGAGTGATATCTGAGGGACAGGGGAAGATTTTGGAGGAAATATAATGAGTTCTGTTTTAGAAAGGTTCAGTTTCAGGTGGCGCTGTGACATCCAGGAGGAGACAGCAGAGAGACAGTCTGTGACTTGGGAAAGGACAGAATTAGAAAGATCAGGAGTAGACAAGTAGAGTTGGGTGTCATCAGCATAAAGGTGATACTGAAGTCCAAATGACTGAATGAGTTTTCCTAGTGAAGTTGTATAGAGCGAGAACAGCAGGGGGCCAAGAACAGAGCCTTGAGGAACTCCAACAGAGAGTGTGAAAGTAGTAGAAGTAGAGTTAGAGAAGGAAACTTTAAAGGAACGGTCAGACAGATAAGATGTAAACCATGAAAGAGCAGTGTCCCGAATGCCAGCTGAGTGTAGAATGTCAAGGAGGAGTGTGTGGTCAACTGTGTCAAAGGCTGCAGAGAGATCTAGAAGGATTAGAATGGAATAATGACCTTTAGACTTTGCCAATAGAAGATCATTGGTTACTTTGGTGAGTGCAGTTTCAGTCGAGTGTGATGGGCGGAAGCCAGATTGCAAGGGGTCGAGGAGGGAGTTGTGAGTGAGATGCTGGATCAGGCGTTTGTAAACAAGCCTTTCTAGTAATTTGGATGCGAATGGAAGAAGGGAGACCGGTCGATAGTTAGTATGAGAGCTGGGATCAAGGGAAGGTTTTTTGAGGATAGGAGTGATTAGTGCTTGTTTGTATAATGATGGAAAGGTACCAGTAGAGAGTGAAAGATTGAATAGGTGGGTAAGTGCAGGAGAGAGTGTATCAGAGATTGGGTGGAGAAGGCGAGAGGGAATGGGGTCAAGGGAGCAGGTGGTGCGTTTTGAGCTGGCTAGAAGTTTGCTAACTTCATCTAGAGTTGCAGGGGTGAAGGAGTGCAAAGTAGATGTGAGTGGACTGCACGTTGGTCTGAGATTGTTGTCGGATGGTATGCTCAGCCTAATGAGATCGATTTTTTTCATTAAAGAAATGAGCAAGGTCTTGGGTGGTAACATTAATAGGTGGAGGAGGTGGAGGGGGGCATAGGAGTGAGTTAAATGTGGCAAACAGCTGCTGTGGTTTGGAGGACATAGTAGATATTAGATAAGAGAAGTATTGTTCTTTGGCTAATGATAGAGCTCGGTTATAGCAGGAGAGCATGAATTTGAAGTGGATGAAGTCAGGATCAGTTTGTGACTTTCTCCACTGTCGCTCAGCTGATCTACTACATCTTCTGAGGTACCGTGTTACACTAGTGTGCCAGGGTTGGGGTTTAGCTGGCCGGCTGTGACGGGTGGTAGAAGGTGCAAGGGAGTCAAGTGCTGTTGAAAGAGCATCGTTGTAGAGAGAAGCTGCCATATTGGGACAGGAGAGAATATTAATATGAGATATGGATTGTGCTGATACTGTTGATAATTGTTGTGGTTCAAAGGCATTAAGGTTTCTGTACGTGTGGGTAGAGAGAGATGGTTGTGAAGGTGCAGGTGAAAGCAGTATCTGAAAGGAGAGTAGATGATGGTCAGACAGAGGGTAGGGAGAGTTAATTAAGTTGGATGGGCAGCATGAGTGGCAGAATATAAGGTCAAGAGCATGACCCTCGATGTGGGTAGGTGAGTCGGTCCATTGAGAGAGACCAAATGAAGCTGTTAGAGAGAGAAGTTTAGAGGTGGCAGCAGAAGCAGAGTTGTCAATGGGGATGTTGAAGTCCCCTAAAATGAGAGCAGGTGTCTCACTGGAGAGAAAGTATGGAAGCCAGGCAGCAAAGTGATCCAAGAAGGTGGAGTAGGGACCTGGGGGGCGATATATGACAGCAACACGCAGAGAGATTGAAGAAAACAACCATATGCTGTGGACTTAAAAAGAAGTGAAGGAGAGAGAAGTCGGTGTAGTTAGATTTTGAAACCTAAATTTGGGGGAGAGAAGAAATCCCACCCCACCGCCATGACGGCCATCCAGTCTAGGAGTGTGAGTAAGTGAGAAGCCTCCATAGCAGAGCAGTTGTTTTGTCTCCCCAATGTCTCCCCAATCTGTGCACTCCTTGATACACTGGACTCCATATACCACATTGCTTTGTTTTCCTTTTGGTGTTTGATCCTTTGGGTGTACCAGTTTTTGTCTCAGTGAGGCTCATTTATTAACGCATCACAGCGCAGAATTGTACGCAAAATAGTGACTGCGCCATCAGGAGCGCGATCACAAGTATATTTGCGTGATATTGCACATTCAACAGAGCTTTTGCACTGGTTTTGTTTCTGCGCATTGCGGAAACGTTTGGGCAATGATGTCGCAAACTAAGCCGTGTTGGAGAGGGGCGTGACTGGGGGTGTGGCTAAAGTGCAAAAAGTTTGCGTTTGTCGCACATCTGCGTCCATACGGGCGCAATCGTGCGCTAGGAAACCAGCACTATATTTTTTACGACTGTCTATTCCTGGCATAATATAAACGCTCATTAAAATGCGCACAAAAGCTGCCCTACGATATTCGCATTTTTGCATTGATGTGGCTGGGATGAGAATTTA
The DNA here is from genome assembly GCF_017654675.1 of Xenopus laevis. Taxonomy (NCBI): domain Eukaryota; kingdom Metazoa; phylum Chordata; class Amphibia; order Anura; family Pipidae; genus Xenopus; species Xenopus laevis. Next base: position 31,273,010 of record NC_054378.1, on the reverse strand, counting down.
AAAAATGTGTGCAGGATCAGACAGGTAAATAGGGTTGTGGCAAATACTAGAGGGCCTGATGTAGGTGCGGTTGTTTGTTTTTGAGTTGTGTTGGGTGTTTGTAATGACATGGATTATTTAGAATTACAGTACTGACCATTATGAATAATAACTGAAATTAGTGTAATATGTAAGATTAGTGTACAGACAAATGTACACTTGTGTTAAATATTAAAAATATGTTATTGAGATCTCCCATATACTTTGCTTAATGCAATATATTAACAGTTTGTGTGTAATTAGGGGCATAATTATATATTAATAAGACCATGCATCTGCAGGGTGCCCAGGAGGTATAGGGGCCCTTTAAGGGCAAAATTTTTATACATTTGCCAAAACATTTTTTAAAAAAGAGTCAACCGGTATCGTGGACCTGATAAATAATTTGCGGTGGGGCGCAGTAATGTCTAGTTACACCACTGCATGTAATGATAATAATACTGCAGTTGGTGGTAAGTTTCATGCACTAATGAAATGTGTAAATTTGCATTTTGCTGTATGCAGGCTAGTTGATAAGGTCAAATTTACAATAACAACTATACATTATTCTTATTAACTTGAAATTGCATAGGCAATAAGTGTAAAAAAAAATTGTACATATAAATGCATAAATGTTTCCAGTTTGTCCCTACCAAAAATAATCTGAACTTCATGAAAGGCAGATGATTGAATTGTTACATTTCTGTTTCCACTGATAATGGTGTAAAATATATAAAGTATTGTTGCAACAAAATGTATCAACTTCTTATATTTCATTTTCTACACTTAGATCATGTAGGTAATGGAAATAGCATATGCAGGAACATTAATCTATGGTAACTATATTGGTTTATGTTTTGTTACTTACCACTGGAAAATAGTTTGCTATAAGTTGCCTGCGTAAGAGCACACCCTCTTGATTTTGATCTCTATTTTGAACTATGATATCATCTATTTGTGGAGTCAGATCATTGGCAACTTCAATATGTTCTTGAAGTGCAAAATTGTGAAGAATGCAGCAGCAATAAATTATTTGGCAAACTTTTTCCGGTTTGTAAATTAAAGCACCCCCTGTTTTATCCAGGCATCTAAAACGGCTTTTTAGTATTCCAAAAGTTCTTTCAATGATGCATCTCGTAGCTTTATGGCTGGAATTAAATCTTTCTTCTGCATCAGTTTGTGGGTTGATTACGGGTGTAATAAGCCATGGTTTCACAGCATAACCACTGTCACCTTCAAAGTATAAAATGTTAATGATTAAGTAGTATCATTTAGTTGACCTGTTACAAACTGCTAATGTGTGCTTTCCAAAAGACATGTTTCCTTAGGCTAATGCCACCAATTATTTCTTTACCTTTCAAACTTTACAACTGAAATTACATATTTATAATCCACATAAAGTATTCACACAAATTACATAACTAGTCATTGAATATCAAAGCATCCATTTGAAAATGTTCCTAGGAGAGAGAGAGAGAAATAGATAGAGACATCGATAGAGAGTTATAGAGAGAGTGGTATTGTATAGAAAAAAATATTAGAATTTCATAAATGAAAAAAAAAACAGTCACTTAAGTGCATGACATTTCCCATATTTTAGGTACTAACCAAGGAGCCATCCACTTCCAGCTTGTCCTGCTTCAAGCAGTTGATGCAAGTGTGAGTTCCGGAAGATGAATGAATCATGTGTAGATCCCGGAAACTTTGCCACAACATCTATAATCTTACTTGTTGCATCACAGACAGCATTGTTAAATAAAGTTTAGAAGGTGTCATGTGCTGTGATTCATATTGTAAATATTAATGAATAAAATATTACACTATACATACTTGTACATTAATTGAATGGAAGCCTTTACGGTTGTAATAATAACGCTCTTTATCAGCAGGCAGAATCAATGCGATATGAGTACAGTCAATTGCTCCAATGACATTTGGCATTTGTGAAATGTTGTAAAAATCACTTTTAATCTTTGTTAAATTAGCTGTACTCATGTCATAATTTATCAGCTCCGGTGATAAGCTACAAATGCCAGCTAAAACACCTTTTAAAATGTGCGAAAAAGTCGGCTGACTAAAATCACTACATGCACTAACAGTTATTTGAAAGGAGCCAGAAGCTAGAAAGTGCAATGTAGCTAGCAACTTTGACACCCCTGGAATAGCATGGCTATGTTTTGTCGATGGTTCAATGTAATGTTTGATTTGCTGATACAAATCTGTTATTGCTGTACGACCCAGCCGGTATCTTAACCTGATTTCTTCATCTGTTAAGTTTGCCATAATCGTGCGAGCATTACATTTTCTGGGAACCCTTAAACTTGGCCTTTCAATTGTTTCTGCATTCTCAAAATTTTGATGTAGTATTGCTAATAAGGCAAGCTGATAGTTTTGGGTTATAGCCATTTGTGATGAGATAATTTTTTTCAAGCAAAGCATTAAAGCATAGTTTGCGCTCTGGCTGACGCACATATACGCTACGATGGACGCAAACTGATGTACGATGGACGCAAACTGACGTAGTATGTAGACATTATACGTTTGCCTCCTTCAGTTCGCATTATGCGTCATAGTGCACAAAATGCGCCATTAAGCACCCTTATATGCCTCAATGTAGTCGCATAATCCAATATTGAATATTTAAGTAATTAGGGAAAAATAATAGAGCAGAAAACTTAAAAAAGTGTATAGATAAAGTGGTATGTATCTATGACTTGGGTTTGCATTATTGATTATCGGTCCTTTGCTATTTAGTAGGGGTATTGTTACGTCCTTTGTAACTCTTTGCTATCTACAATCCCAAAGTGTGGATTGTACACGGCTGATTGTGTCTTTAGCGACGGACTCGGGGCAGCAGCACCTGGGTCACATTACCGAAAGGGTAAGCTTATCCGTATTATTATATATGTGGAAAATAAATGCACTTTGGATACGAGTGTTGTCCCTTTTTGGGACACCAATAGGAGCAGGGTTCTGGGCATATTGCACCCGAACCACTACGTCTGAGCGAATTAAAAGCATAAGAGATGTGTAACAAACTAGATGGATAGAGCTTATAGAAAATTTATAATCCCTCGTATTTTGATGCATGGTGGAATATTGTTCGAAAAACTCTTTGCTATCTGCCTGCCACTATAATTTGTACTTTGAATTAGAATGATTTGCGTGCTTTTGTGTGGCCATTGTGATCACTACATTTACTTTTCCTTTATCTGCATCCTTTAGATAATTTAATGCTGGGGTGTCAGCAAGAAAACTACTGGCAGGGAAGGTGATCTCAGTGCCCATTTAATTAACTACTTCGGTATTGTACTGGAAATAATTTATTTTTTGTAAACAAAGGAACAGATGATGTGGCAGTGTATTTTAAGTTCTTATTTGTGTGCAGTTTAAATCAATAAAAACATCCGCAGTCAAGTATTTATTGTAAAAAAAGGCTAACCTGTGGCTTCTAAACATGGATTTCATAATTTTGCACAATGATGTCTATAAATCTGCTAATGCAATGACCGGAAGTAACATAGTTGAAGATATATATATATATATATATATATATATATATATATATATATATATATATATATATATATATATATATATATATATATATATATATATATATATATACAAGCAACAGTATAGCAAGTGTGATTAAGCAATGCAAACTTGAGATACACAAGGAACTACAGCCACATAAACAGTACATGGGTTGAGGAGAGAAATGTTATATATCTGAATTTTATTTATTGTTTCAACTTATAAATACAAGTTTCTTTACTAATAGCTATATCATTCACAACGGATTGACTGTAAAATAAATAACATTACAGAACATATTGGGGATTAGTGTAATTTTTGATATATTTCATTAGTTTTAATAACTATGAGTAAACAACAACTAAACATGTTTTTATCAACAATACTTTCAACTGGACTTTTTTCATCTTTAAAAACCTTCAACACTTCAGTTGTTTTTTAATAGATCAGTCAGATTTTTTTGCATGTATTAATACTAATCAATTAGCATTGGAAAATGTTATACATACATTACATTATGAAAGTCTATTAATCTCCATATTCTGTCTTTAGTGTTTCACTTTTGTAGCACAGTAATACATTAGAAGACTCTGTTATGATATTTGTTATCGAAGGTTATACTTTCTAGACGTTTTTGTGTTTAATTACTAGCAAAAAAATTAACTATAACACCTATTTTAATTTCAAACAGCAAAATAAAATCAATGGTATATTGAAAAATGTTGTGCCCAAATTACTACCTATTAAGAGCTGATTTTTATTAAGAAGAGGCATTTCAAAAACTATATATTGAACTCAATATAAATAAAAATTGGAAATTACTAAGTACATGTAAATGCAATTAGAAAAAAGTGTCTATTCCTAGTTAACTATATTATAGCTAACTAATTAAAGCAATGAGTATGTAGTGTAATAATCAATTAAGATACAGCTAAATATGTTTCTGGAATGTTTAAAAGATCATAGTACTGATGTTAAATATAAAGATTAATATATCTTTTACAATGTTCAACTATGTCTGTTTAAACATTTACTTATACATTCTTCATTTTACCACTTATTTTCCCTAATTTTTTACATACTGCTGGAATTTTTTCACTCTTGCTTTTTCCACCCCGAACGCCTGGGGGGTGGTGTTTCTATTGACAAGTGTTCATTTTGGACTGTGGAGCTTTGCTCAATAGCACTATCAATGTTTTCAACATTCTGTTGGCTGTCACCTTTGTCAACAATACCTGCATCATCAACTGTATGAATGTTTGAAGGAAGTGGCACTGATGATGATTTAGGAACACTGTCATTAACTGTTGCATTACGTAACTCTGCCATGTCTGCCTCAAATAAATTGTTTGCATTTTCAATTATATAATCTGTTGTGTCTGTCTCAACTGCTAATACTAATTGTCTTTCCATTTTAAGGAAACCTAAACATGCAGACTCTATGGTCTTTACACCATTATTGATTGCTTTTAAGGAATCCTTGTTCTCTTTTGTTAAAGTTGTGCATTAGTAACAGACAGTATTTCCTTCAAAACATTCAAACACTCTTCTTGAGCCGGTCGACCTTCTTTACACATTTTGAACAGCTCATCCTGAATAGCTTTTTTGGAAGTATCAACATCTTGAGGACTTTTGTGTTTTAGATGAACTAGCTACATCTTCTATATCACTTAGATCTATGAAGTCTTCATTGTTGATGATGTTATCAATATTTGCTGCAAAAAAGAGAGATAACATAAGTTACAAGCATTACCTATATAGTGGAAATTTAGATATCAAATGTTTTCACAAACAGCCTTTACAATTTTTTTTATTTAAAAAGGTTTTCAACTTGCACAATCTGTAAAGCTCATTAGCTTCTTCTTAATCAAGCATTGCAAGTAGTAAATTTTCCAACACACTAAAAGGATAAATTTGCCATTCCAGTTAAATGGTTTTTCACACTTTTAACAGCTAACCACAGCTAACCACAAGGAAACACAATTAAATTGCTGTGCTTGATTCCTTTTACATTTAGTTATGTGTCTCTACATTATGATTTAACAGTGGAAATCTAAAAAGTATTGCCTGTACTACACTATGTTTTATAAAAAATAAAAAATATCGATATATATGTGTCAAAATTTTTTTCAGATTTGTTTTTGATGATTGCATTTATTTTAGTATGGTCTTTCCCAACCTATATATTTGCTTTTCACAACATGCAATTAACTATGGTAGAACTGTTTGGAATATAAGCCTTGCAATTCCCTGATGTAAAAAAGAATGTATGTGCAGTAAACACATATGCAGTCACCAAGGTATATCCTATGCTTAAATAACCAGATAAGTGGGTATAACTAGAAAGTCATATTGTGTCACTTAAAAAGCAATTGTCTATTACAGAGCTGTGCTAGGAGAGATGGTTTTCTGAAAGATGTGTTTAAATATGCATAAGTAAAATTACATAATATAGAAAAAAAACGACAGTTATTGTATCTCAATAATTCCTGCAAGTAGTTTGGTGAGGCCTTTACTCCATATTAGTAGCAGTTATTATTGGTATAAATTCATATATATTTTTATTTGAAAGCAAATGTCATTCAGAGTTACTATAATTTATAACATGAGTAGATGCAATAGTAAATACATTTTCAAAGTACGTTACCATAATTTCTGACGGATTGCACATCACTACTATAAAACGCTGAGTCGCCTTTAATTAAAATTTCTGGTATTGTCCCTTGAACCTTAATAAGAGTCAAAAATATTTGTAATGGTTGAACTAAATAAGCAACGATTTGAAATTACTTATTATTACATTTGTAACTTGGTAATCAATCTTTGTTAATATTAATACATAAAATGATAAATGTGTCAGACATTTAAACATTATGGGGCCGATTCACTATCTTCGAGTGAAGGATTCGAAGTAAAAAAACTTAGAATTTTTGTGCTCCTCGACTATCGAATTGGCGTAAATTCGCCTGAGTAGAATGATTCGAATAGATTGAGCGCAAAAACGCTGCGACTATTCACCATTCGATAGTCGAAGTACTGGATCGAGCGCAAAAATGCTGCGACTATTCGCCCATTCAATAGTCGAAGTACTGTCTCTTTTAAAAATACTTAGACTGCCTACTTCGCTACCTAAAACCTACCAAATTGCTTTAAAAGCCTATGGGAAAGTCCCATAGGCTTGTTTTCCAAGTTTTTGATCGAATAAAAAGGCATTTGATCGAATGAAAATCCTTCGATCGAATATTCGATCGAGCGCCTATTCGCCTGGCGAATAGTCGCCAATTTGACTATTCGCCAGCGCGTAAATTCGCCTGAATTGCCTATTCGATTCTATTCAATTCTATTCCCCAGTCGAATTTCGAGGGATTTAACCCCTCGAAATTCGACCCTTGATGAATTTGTCCCTATGTGTTTCAAAAAATATCATTTATGTTGTTTGTGAAATTATAAGTATTTCTTAGGATTAATTGGTTCATTTTCTTTAAAAAAGTAGCCTTAGAAAATTTTTGCCAAAGATTACTATATGTATCAATTTGTTTGCCATTAAAATATTTATATTACTGCCATGCTGCTTTACTCTTACATTTCTCCATAGTACTCTTGTAATAGTTTGTTTTTGACATAAAAAATATTATGAATAATAATGTTTTTTAAAGTCACACTAGTTTACGATTAAAAGTAATTTAAAAGTATTACTTGTGCTTCAAATGGATTTAACGATGCAATTTTCCACCAGTTTTTATCCTTTTTTTCTCTATTTCACTTAATTTATCTTTTGTACGTCTTACAATGAAACATAAAAATTAATATGTGTTAAAAATCATCAATACAGTGTTCATAGTAGATGAAAGAAAGTATGGCATTACTAAAAAGCTATATTATAATCCATTATTTATATTGTATTTTAATTGTCATCTTGAACAATTTTATTTTTCTATTGAAAACATATACATTTTACATATATCATCTGTCTTTTTGTTTGATTAAAAAAAATTCCCTTTAAATAAACATTTACCGTCGAATATCCAGCCATCCTTTCTTTAGCTGTATGACTGTCCTTTGACCTACTCCTACTGAACAAACTTTGTTTTTTATGCTTTCCCATATTTTATTTTTCCTTTGGTTTGATATTTTAGATGCTAGAGATCCATAAAGTAGATTATACTTTTCTGAAATCTGTAAAATAAAATTAAAATAAAGTCTTTCAGTTAAGATTGTAATTATGACATAGTAAGATAACTCTGTTTAAATATTAAAATGTATAATACTTGCATCATAAATACTGAATGTAAGAAATTGTAAAGTGCTACTTCATCCCCTGACTGAATTTTAGGATGATGTAAAGACTCATATGTTGATACAATGGACAATGAGTTTAAAATTTTGACTTATTCACTTTTAACATTAGTATAATTTATAACTCACTATTGTCTATTTACATTATTATAGAAGAAAGTGTTGACGTTAATTAACTATTAAGGGGTTATGTTATAAAAAGACATTTTGGTGTAGAATGAGCAATCTGCAGTAAAAAATAAACAGAATGTGCTATTTACTGCTTATCTGTTTTAATGAATACAAAGAAATGATTATTATGGATTTTTGCTTCCATTGAAACCTATTTTCCTTTTATGAAAAATCAAGTTCTATTATTCAGACAATAAATTGGAACATTTTTAACATGGTTAAAAAACAATGACCAATAAAATGGCTCATATAAAATGGCTCATATAAAATATTTAGCAATTAGATGTCTGCTATCACCTACAATGTAGAAAAGTAAAGCAAGGATTGCAGTAGTTGCTTGGCCTAAATCATTGGTCTAGTTTATCTACATACTTTAACATGGTAATTTAGACCTATATGTATTCCTATATGTATTAGGCTTTAATGATTTCCGTTATCTCATTTGATAAAATTTAGTTAAAGTACTAAGCAACAGTTCCAGCATTTAATACAAGTAAGCCATAAACCCACAATTAATTCTACAACAGTAGATCATTATTAACTTTGTGGATTTACATTTACATTTAAATATTAATGAAATAAAACTGAGAACTGCAACTAACAACTATATAAAAATATTATCAAGACATCACAACTAGACTTACTGTACTTCACAAATTAATAACTCTTCATCAGAGAATATGGTCATTCTCTTATGGTTTTGATCATTCAAAGCAGATTTAGACTGGACGTTTGTATCATCTTCAGAAAGGTCACTTGAGGAAAAATTTCCAACGTCTTTCTTCTCACTTATGTTGCAGTGTTTAATTTCAAATTCTTTATTTCCACAATGTTTACTTTTACATTTTTGTTTACCATTTGGCTTCTTACGATTTTTCACACTCTCAACGTTAGTAGTAATAGTCTCTGAAGTATTTTCACATATAACTTCAGTTATAATGCTTTCTTGTGACCTGCGTTTCTGTTATAACACTTTGAACAGACTCCAAATTGACAGAATGTTGACTTGTCACAGGCAAATTTTGTTAATTTTTTTGTTACATTTTTATGAATGTAAGTAGCATTAGAATTATAGGCAGGATTTTCATTTCCTAATTGTGTTCTCAAAAAAGGCAAAAACTGCAGCAACTGCCATTGTTTTAAATACTAAGTTTGTTTGCAATAATTTTAAGAATTACATATTAGCTAGGTGAACAGTTGCTCCGATCATAATGCAGTAAATCTTCGCGCCTTTTCTTGTGCATATCCGCATCAGCACGTCACGCACGCAAGCACACCACCTGCAGGAATTCAATGTCTGCATGAGCGCAAAATGAAAACAACATGCATGTTTTAACAGTTGCGCTAGTATTGGCGTTTTACGCGTCCATATTGATGCTTATTCGTCAAGTGGAATAGGTGTGGTTACATGATTACAGATTCACGCAGGAAAGCACCTTATATTTATTGCAATATTGAAAACGAAAGCAACCATGGCATGCCAGCAAAGGATCAAGTCTTTCTCAGGAAGAGAACTTTATTTTTTAGTTCAAGTGCTAGATAAAAAGATGTAAGGCAGTATAATTTTCTTATGTTGCACACACAACATTGTTGGCCATCATATTAAGTATTAAGTATATTAGGTAATATGTTTGATTAATGCTACAGGGGTATATATTGTAAATATTTTACAATCATGCTATAAACATGTTAATATAGTTAACTGAGTATTACTTATTAATACATTAATGATTAAACATTTCGCAACAACACTAAAGATGTATTCATGATATATACACATATATTTTATAGTATAGCTGGGTTCAAAAAAAGTGAGGCCTTTAATGAAAATATTAATTTAGGATTTTGTAATAGTCAGTTACAATAGTTATTTATAAATATATAATACTCAAAACCCATGAATATCTTGTAAATTATATCCTTATAAACAGTGAGTTCTGATTTCATCAGTTATAAACGGTGAGTTCTGATGTCATTTCTGTCACATGACTCACTGAAACTTGTGTATTATAATAAATAAAGCACCCCCAGTTGCAAAATACGAGGATATTAGAAGTTACCTCGGAGTTTCATGACCTGTATAAAAACACTCGCCCTTTGGCCTTGTGTTTTTATATGGTCATGAAACTCCTCGGCAACTTATAATATCCTTATATTTTACAAGAGGGGGTACTTTATTCACTATATATATAATAGTATGTAACAGGACCTTATTTGATTAACACACATATAGTGATAATTTTAGTAAAGGGCAAGTTAAGAAAATGTTTAAGCAGCATTATTATATCGTTTTGTTGTTGTTGTTTTTTTTGCTGCCCAACCAAAAAATAAAATTGTAATTGCTAAAACTAGTAATTGACGGAATCTGTATCATTTAAATTTTCTGTTATTTTAAATAAATACATAAACAAATTTATAAACACAATTGAACTCAATGGACGGCAATTTCGTGTTCACAGATACTTATTTTATTTTTATTGTGGAAATGTTTGCCATTTTCTATAAATATTTATAAAAATAGAGGTATTTTCTCCATGGCTACTAGGAGTATGTTATTATTGTGTTATTATAGATGCTGTGAACTAGAACACAACAATGTTATATATATTTTTTTTTTTCAAATGACAGATATGACCATGTGCCAACATATGCACTAAACTAACAGTTAATGCGGAATTGCATAATACAGGAGGCAGAAAAAATTATTGCACAAAAAACTGGTCGCAGGAGAACAAATACAAAAGACACTGGATTGATTTAAATCATTGTGAAACAGAACTTAAACTTGAACTAATCCGACACAGAATTCAATTAGGTAATTATTATCTATATGTGCAATGTATTAGAAGTAACATTTATCTATATACAATGTCTAATGTGGGTCATCCCACCAAAGTATAACATTACAAAGCACCATTTACTGCACTTTTCTCGACTTTATAAGATAAACATAGCATATCAGTTTAGTCCACACTCAGATTTATTTTCTGACATAATATATAATATGAAAACATAAATGTTAAACATATATTTGTTATAGTACAATGGAACTATTTCTAATCACATCTATTTTATGTAATTTACATCAGCATGTTTTTATACATAAATAAGAAATGGTAAAATACATGTTATTGATTAAACAAGTGTTTTTAATTCACTTATAGTTGCTTGTTAATAAGCATTATTTAGCATCATTATACAGTAGACTCAATATTTAATAAAAAAATTACTCAACTACTAATGACATATATTTCATTTTATTTAATTTTTGCACTCAATAGCTAAACAAAGAAAAAAGAATAAAATGACTACACACAAACAACACCAGCCCCATGTTTCACTACCACAGCAAGCGGCACAAGCAGGATCATCCCACTATATACCTCAACCAATCGATACTTTCAATACTACACAAGAAGCAAGAGAGAATGAGCCAACAGCAAAACCATCTGGCCACCAACTTCAGGCCCCAACACAATCCACAGCACCTCCTAATCTACCACCTAACCCACCAGTACATGGTCAAGATCCTTCAGAGACTGTTTCTCCACCACATGAGCTGCAGCCGGAATCTCCACCTGAAAATGCTTCACATAATGTCTTCAAGAAATTATCACTGCCAGCAGGACCAGACCTCGAAGAAGAGGTTTGCATTACATTTTTCTTAGCAGTAATGTACAAACATATTATTTACAATTATTTATTTATATTACTGGTAATTTGAAGAAATAGTTGGTTTAGAAAAAGTTGCAGTAATGTTTGAATTGTATGATTGTTTAACAAAAATTTTCATAATTAAAATAGAACATACATTTCACATTAAAGAGAACATGTTAAACAAATTGTGGTACAGGTATAGGATCCCTTATCCAGAAACCCGATATCCAGAAAGCTCTGAATTACGGAATAATTTTATAATTTTATCCAAATAATACAAATTTTTAAAAATGAATTCCTTTTTCTCTGTAATAAGAAAACAGTAGCTTGTACTTGATCCCAACTAAGATATAATTAATCCTTATTGGAAGCAAAACCAGCCTATTAGGTTTATGTAATGTTTAAATGAATTTCTAGTAGACTTAAGGCATTAAGACCCAAATTACGGAAAGATCCGTTATCCTGAAAACCCCAGGTCCTGAGCATTCTGGATAACAGGTCCCATACCTTTATTTGCAAATTTTGCAGTACTTTTTGAAATGTCTAGTCATGTTCAATAAAGATTATTTTTTAATTTGCAGATTTCTGTATGTATTATGTTTTTTAATTTGTTACATTTCATGTACAATTTACAAATAACAAATTATGTTTTATATATCAAGAACAGAATCTCTTATCAATAAAACAATCATTACTAATATTTTAACTTAATGCAATAATATGTACTAGTCAATCAAACTAATAATGTACATTACTGTGTATTATTTTTAAAATGTGTTACATTTAGTCAAAACAACTAAATAGCAATCTAAACAAAAAAAAATACCATTTCAGTTTTTATAAAAAAGTACAATATACACAGCAGATAACAAATAAAATCAGTACTATACAATAGGACTCTTCATAACGTATCCATTATCTTCAGTGTATCAGCCCACCTGATATTTTACATTACACATTATTGAAAGGTGCACATTATGGAGAGTCAGAGTTCACAGTCTAAAAGTTATCAGGACACAATTCACAATTGAGTGTGAGCAATGTACTTTAATACTCAGTGCAAAGGCCATCAGGCAGGGAGACACAAGTGTTTATCAAACAAACATGATGAGACACGAATTACAACCCAATACTACACTTATACAAGCGGTAATAATAAAGGTATATACAAACATGAATTTTTATACTCAATTGCAGTTCATATGAAACCCCCTTCCCCCTATAAAGTTTGTATTAAGCAAAGTTAATTTATAGATGTGTTCAAGGTAACCTAAAAACCTTTCATATACTAATATTAGAGCAAAAATGAACGCATCGGCGACACATAGTTAGCGCATAATGCGCCGCAAGTAATGCAACTGTTTAAAACAGCGCATCCATACACGCACAACAAAATTATTCGTTCCTTTTTGCGGTTTATGCACATCATTTATTACAACCATTGCGACAGAAAATGCGCAAATTTAATAATCGCATTTGTTTGCGACGAAAATAGCGTGCACATAACACTTTTCAAGTATCGTGCACTACATTAATAAATACACGCATGCGCAAGGCAAATGTTGAGCCTCTGCGTGTATTTTAGCCCTGCAATGTGTTAATAAATGACCCCCAGTGTGTTGCTAGGCTTGAAAAACACAGGGACGTGGTGTTTGTTGAAAATTCTCCTGAGTATCTCTGACACTCCAGCTACATACAGGATGACTATGTTTCACCTACTATGTGTCTCCGGACGGCTATTTCTATTGGTGTTCCTGTTCGGCTTGGTTGCTGCTGTTTTGACAAAGGCCCAGTCTGGGTAGCCAGACACATTCAAAGCTCCTCTAAGATGTTTTTGCTCTTTGTCTTTAAACTCTGTATCAGTTGCCACACTTTCCGACCTGTGGTGCAGAGTTCTAAGGACACCCAGTTTGTGTTCCAGTGGATGGTGGGAATCAAACAACAGATATTGATCCGTATGAGTTGGTTTACTGTACTTCCTTTTTCAAGTTACTCCCCTCTTGGATACATATCAAACAGTCCAAAAAGGCAAGTTTGTTCTCATGGACATCTTACCTTGTGAACTATGTAATTGTCCACTGAGCTAATGTGTTCTGTAAAGGCCGCCACTTTATTTGGTCTGATTTTGACCCAGGTGTCACCTGAACCAGTGACTCTGTGTAATTTCCTGGAATGTAAGTAAGGCCCTCCTTTCCACTTCCTCCAGGTACAAGTTAGCTACAATTGGAGAGACTGGAGAACTCATTGCATAGCCATGTTTCTGTCTATAAAAAGGTCCTTGTACTTGAAGTACAGTATGTGTTGTTAAGGCACAAATCTAGCAACAAACATACTTGGTAAGGATTGAGCTTCGTTCTGTTGCTTGTTGCAGTTGTTTTCTTACAGTCTCAATTGTCTCTGTCGTAGGTATACATGTGAACAATGAAGTAACATCATATGATACCATTGTTTCTTCTGCTTCTAGTGTAATGCCATGAGTCTTGGTTACAAACTCTTTGGCATTCTGGATATGATGCACTGTATTGCCTACCAACGGGGCTAAGATGTTAGCCAAGAATTTTGCAATGCTATATGTCACTGAATTAATGCTGCTGACAATGGGTCTTAGTGGGGCTCCTTCTTTGTGTATCTTGGGGAGTCCGTATAAGCATGGTGTGGCTTCTCTGGGGTACAGGTGGCGGTATAAAACTTGATCAATGGCTTTCTCCTTTTCAAGTTGTAGGCAACCTATCACCTTTTTCTTGTAACCGCTGGGTGGGTCTTTCCTTAAGGGTTCATATGTATTGCTATCACTGAGTAGTGTGGTTATCTTGCAGTGATATTCAGTTGTGTTGAGCACTGAGACTGAGAGCTCTCTTCTCTTGTGTAGTAAGGTTAGAGGGAGGTTCTGGCACTTGACAAGGCAGCAGACACTTTTAGCCGGAGTTGCTCCACTTCTTCCTTTTTCATGTGATTATTATTGATAGCAGATTCTGTCGGCTGTGATGAGTTCCACTACTGGGATGTGTTGTGGTGTCACTGTATAGTTTAACCCCTTGGCTAAAATGTCCTTTTCCGGCTGAGTTAGTACCGTATCTCATCACGTGTCTTCAGTGTTCTTTGGTGTCTCATCTTTCTGCCTCCAGGTTAGTTCTTCTGTCCTTTTCCAACTGCTGCTTTGTGACAGTATGGTGGTGAATTTGCTTACTTGTCTCTCCTTACTCTTAATATGTTGTGCAATCTGTGCATGTTCAACAAAAACAGCCACCCTTTCCAGAGTTAGTTCTTTTGACAGACTCTGTTTCAGATGTTCAACTTTCTGCTTAAGGGCATCAATGGCAAAGTTGATCTGTCAGACCCTTTCATTTAGTATATGTTTTTGGGCTTTTTGTAAAATCTTGTTGGCTCCGTGACCTTTTACAGTGGAACCCAGGTGTAGGCTACAAGAGGTGAGTCCCTGATGTCTGCATCTGAGATTATAGCGTTGATGGTTTTGATTGTCCGCCAGTTTTTCAGAGAAACTTAGGAGGATTTTCAACAAACACCACTTCCCTGTGTTTTTCAAACCTGCAACAGACTGAGACAAAAACTGATACACCCTAGAAAAAATAAAGCAATGTGGTATACAGAGTCCATTGTAGCGAGGAGTGTACAGATCTTTACATTGTGGAGACAAAACAAATGCTCACCAAGCGGATGACTCAGCATAGGAGGGCGAACTTTACAGGGCAAGACTCAGCTGTCTTTCTACACTTAAAAGGGAATTCCCCCCCAAAATTTGCAAAATGGCAAAAAATCGTGAAATTGGAAAGTTCACTAAAAAAATGTAAAATTCCGTTTTCAATCAAAAATCATGAATTCGGATGTTTTCACTCAAAAATCGTGAAATTTGAAGGTTTTCACAAAAAAATTGTGAAATTTGAAGGTTTTCACGAAAAAATTGTGAAAATCGGAAATTGCCGCAAATTCATGCCAGGCGAATTTATTCGCCCATCACTAATAGCAAGGTCCAAATCTATAGCCTATAGACACAAATCTTGATTAAATTATTTTGAGATCACCCAGTTCATCAACAATTATTAAAAAATTAATTAATATATATTTACAATAATCAATAAATCAATTTACTCATATTCCTTCATAAATAATTCACTTGTTATCAATCAAGATAGTATAGGATGGAGCACACAGTAGACAGACTCTGCTGCATTAAATTTTATTCGGCTCACAACATGTTTCGGATCTGCATGGATCCTTTTTCAAGTGACCATGCAGAACCAAAACATGTTGTGATCCGAATAAAATTTATTGCAGCAGAGTCTGCCTACTGAGTGTTCCATCCTATACTCTCTTGAGTGATTACATGTTGGTCTACTGGTGTGGCCCAGTTGGAAAGTGAGCACCGTACACAGGTGGAAGCGTTGGACTAAACCTATTGTATTATCTAATTTACTTGTTAGACCTGCACAGAGAGTTAATTCCAATAAGTTATACAGTGCATATGTTTAAATTAATTTACTTAGAAATTCATATATTGGCACATATACAATCATCATCCAATTCATATGAGATATCTCTTCTGCCCTCGAAAAAAAAACGGCACCGACTGGCTTAAACACACACTAGAGAAGCAAAATGTTTCATCCATATTTAGAACATACAGATATTGTCTTTCTTTAGCCAAATGTGAAACATCTTTCTGCATATATTGTGAATGTTAAATGCCTGCAATGGTAACACAGATGTTAACGCAGATGTTGTGCTGTACTCAAACACAATTTCTGAACTGCAGTGTGCTTATGAAATGTATTGTATTAAGTGAACTTAAGGGCAAGTTGTGTGTTAAAAGGAACATTTGTGTGTACAGACATGCATAAAAAACATGGCTCCTTCTCACTCAATATGCAACGACACATTTAGGGCCATCAACTTGAACTCGTTTCCTCTGTTTTAAAATGTGCAGAGAAAACAAATATGTGTTTTGAAATACCATATTTTTAACATTATTATGCACTTTAACTATAATGGTCCTCCAGGACTTGAGTTTGCAGCCCAGCACTGAGCCTAAGGGCAGCTAGGTAAATGCTTCCTCCTTCTCCTGGTGATCTTATATTTTTCGTTGGGCAGCTCCAGAACATCCTCCTTCTACTTTGCTTTCCAAAATGCAAGTCCAAGCCTTAAAGGGCAACTGAATGTTGTACTACTACTATGCACTTTAACCAGTGATGGTCCTCTGGGGCCTAAGTCTGCAGCCTAGCACAAGGGCAGCTGAGTAAATGCCTTCTCCTCCTCGTGGTCTTAGATATTTCAGTGGGCAGCTACAGAACGTCCTCCTTCTCCTTTGCTTTCCAAAATGTAAGTCCAAGCCTTAAAGGGCAACTGATTGTTGTACTACTATGCACTTTAACCAGGGGTGGTCCTCCGGGGCCTAAATCTGCAGCCTAGCACTGACATCATGTATCTGTGGCTGTTGAGAAAAAGCTCACCAAATATGTTTACAACTGTCATTAATGTAAAGTATTGTTTATGATGTTTCTATTTTTACATAATGTCTATTTTCAAACTGAGCCGTGCCTTGTTACCCTCGCGTGGCTGTTGGGCCACATCAAGTCTCATGAAATAAGTGGGTAATGTAAATATCAATGGACCAGCGCTCAAGACAGCTTGAGGTTAGACAAAAGGGACAATTTGGCTAATATAGTGTAGTATTGTTTGTTTATGGGTGGTCACACACTCTATAAAGGGGGATACTCCTTCTCATTCACCTTTAAAGTTGTTACCATCACCTTTTATCCAACCATTTTTCTATGTGGGTACTTACAAATGTTTAAGATTTTTATGGGCTTCTGGTATAGTGCTGGCCTTCGCAGACAGTCTGCTCTTTCCCCTCAAATGTTCCAATAGTTCTATAGGAATACGCTTAGAATAGTGTAAAATCCTCTTTAATAATAAATATATATAAAAAGATCATACTCACATTTCCACAATGTTTAAGCATATATATCAGAGTCCCTGTAGTGCCACAGTGCGGACTTTTCACAATGCGGTCTGTTGTTTTTTCGCTGGCGACCTGTCGCAGCGTGTGGTCCTTAGGGACACACAGGTGACGTCACAGCCTGATGCATTTCGTCTTACGACTTTCTCAAAGCCTTTGATCATTACATTCGAAGGAGAACGGATTTTGGGCACCGGCAGAGCAAGTGGACCACAGGATCCTAAAACATTTTTTATATTTATTGCGGTCTCATGAAATAAGTGTTTGTTGGCAACCAAGTAACCATTCCATAAAGGAGAATTGAACCCTGTATAAAAAAAACCTACCCCCACCCCAGGTAGACCCCCTCTCTCTTCCCCCCAGGCTAACTGCCCCCCCCCCCCGAGAAATGCCCTATACTTTATACTTACCCCTCGGCGCAGATTCTGCTAGCGGAGTTCCACGCATCCATCTTCCAGGTCCTCTGTAAGCTGACTGGGAGATAGGTATTTTGGCGCATGCCCAGTTGGAGCAGTTTGCCATTTTGCGACAACTGCACATGCACCGTTTTGGACGGAAATTGCCAATCTCCCAGACAGCTTACCGAGGACCCAGAACATGGATGCGTGGAATTCCGCTGGACAATATCTGCACCAAGGAGTAAGTATAAAGTATGGGGCATTTTCCTGGGGGGGGCAGTTAGCCAGGGGGAGGAGGGAGGGGGGTCTACCTGGGGTGGGGGTTATAGGTTTTTTTATACAGGTTGAATTCTCCTTTAAAGCACAGTGGTCAAGGTGGCCTGTTAGAGGATTAAATAATGCTCAGACCAGGTTTATGATGTGCCCTAAGCCTAGGGTAGCTATTTCTATTTCTTGTACAATTGTTTTATACACTTTTTTCTGGAAATATGACACATTTGTCATAAATACATCTTATTGGATGTTTAAAGTATTTTTTATTATTGATTAGTATATTTCATAAAATACTTATACTTCAAAATGTTTCATGTTGTATTTATTTTGGGGAAAGGTGATTTTTTCAAGGCAATTCCTTGTGAAAGGCAAGAAGGTGTAAAAGATCTTGGTAAAAGATCTTAGTAAAAGATATTGCCTACACATAGTCCCATTTGACCTCAGTCTTCCTTACAGTCCCGCCTCCCCCCCTCCATCTCCCTTCCTGTTCCCCATCCCTCCGTCTCCCTCCCTGTGTACGTCCCCTCCCTCCCTGCATCTCACCCCACCCCCACTCTTTTTCAGCACGTGCATGTGGTGGGGGCTGAACAGCCGGCAGGGTTACCTAGGGTGCTCGGTCTGCCAGACGCGGTCCTGCAGGTGGCTTAAAAAGGACAGGGAGCACAAATTCACTAAATAAGAGCTTTTGATGAGAGACTGTTCCCGGGGGCCAGGGGCTGCCTAAACGGACATGGCCACAAATCTGAGCTGAGTTACGCTGCTGTTGAGCAATAGTTTCACAACTAGGGTTGCCTCCTGCCCGGTATTTTACCGGCCTGGCCGGTAAAAATTAAGCTTGATCCCAATGGCAAATCCACAAAACAATAGGAAGTCCGGTATCCACAAAACAATAGGTGGCAACCGTATCCAAACCTTATGTATAAACATTAGGGTTGCCACCTTTCATGTGGTGGGAAGCCGGTGACATTGAGGGGCGGGTGACGTTGAGGGGCTAGTGACGTTGGGGGCGGGTGACGTAGAGGGGTGTGGCGGGTGACGTTGGGGGCAGTGCAGATGACATTACAATCAGCCATTAGCTGATCGCCATGTCAGTCAGGCAGGTAACAGTACAAACAAACTTTATTGGCAAGCTATTCTTTTATTAGGGTTGCTACTTGTCTGATTTTCACCTGGACAGCCCAGTTTTTGGAAGGGCTGCCTGGGTGAAAAGTGCCTGTCCGGATTTCCAAATTAGGAAATCACCTGGGCAGCCCTTCCAAAAACCGGGCTTTCCGGGTGAAAACCAGACAAGCAGCAACCCTAATAAAAGAATAACTTGCCAATAAAGTTTGTTTGTACTGTTACCTGCCTGTGTGCTTCTTATGTTCCCATAAACTAGTCCTGTGCACTGGGACATCACAAAGTTTGGTTCCATATCTTACCATCCTATATATTACCTTTACTTCGCGTTTAAAAAGTTAATTCCCACATCGGAGGGTCAATCCCCCTTTAAAAAAAGTGCATTCCCACATCTGAGCCTCACTTCCCCTTTAAAAAGTGCATTTCCACATCTGAGCTTCACTTCAACTTTAAAAAGTGCATTTCCACATCTGAGCCTCAGTTCTGCTTTAAAACGTGCATTCCCGCATCTGAGCCTCACTTCCCTTTTAAAAAGTGCATTTCCACATTTGAGCCTTACTTCCCCTTTAAAAATTGCATTCCCACATCTGAGCCTCACTTCCCCTTTAAAAAGTGCATTTCCACATCTGAACTTCACTTCAACTTTAAAAAGTGCATTTCCACATCTGAGCCTCAGTTCTGCTTTAAAACGTGCATTCCCGCATCTGAGTCTCACGTCCCCTTAAAAAAGTGCATTCCCCTTTAAAAATGTGTTCCTGACAAGAACAAATCCTGCTCCAGTGTGTAAAGGAAAGGCCTATTTTGATTAATGGACTCAATGGTCCTCGGCAGGTCAAACCTAGTGAAATTTTTAATATACTTAAAAGTCTGAATTGAAAATTGATAAATCCCGATCACTTCCACGATGTGCGATTTTTGTGGATTTTGCTGTTTTCCACTAAAAATATTGTATTTTTTGGCGGTTTAATCAGAGAATATTGTGGAAAACTTCCCAAACATATCGGGAACCTTTAATAAATACCGAATTTATTGTAAGCGGATTCATGTTTTTAGTTTAGCAGTTTTGGGGGGGTTTCAATCGTGCTTTTTAAATTTGGATTTTTAAATAAATATCATGAGATTTGTGGTTTTAGAGAAAGTGGGTTTAGTTGTGGTTTCATAAACCACTAAAACCAATAAACAAGCTTCCATTTGAAGCTCTATGATCTGTAACATGTAGCAAACTAAGGAACATTCTCCAAAACATATAAATTGAATGTAACTTCATCCATAGTTAACACAAATTTGATAAGCAAAATTATTTCTAGTGCATGGTGAAGGATTTTCATTTAGTGAATAGTTTTTGTTAAACTTATGCAGAATTACATTTAGAGGTCTTCTGAGCTTTGGGATTTAATAAAATGCTAGTGTACAAAAAGGTATCTGTTTTATATATTTTATAAAATACTTTATACTTGTTTTGCAAAACTGAGAGTGCAACCAAATTAAACACAATTACTATATTTAAAAAAAAATCTGTATCATTAAATAATTTTTTTATAACCAGTATAACAATTTACAAACAGGTGAATATTTAATTAAAGTATTATCTTTTTTTAAAAAAACAAACAAACAAACAACAAAAAGGCCGTAATTTGTTTTATGTGTTAGTGACTATGTAAAAGAAACAACAAAGAAAAATATCTGTATATCTCTCATTTATCTTATTTAGCAAATTGAAATAGTTTTGTGCTGTTCAGCAGTGTTTTAAACTTGATGTAAATATAGATGTTTATGAATAATTTATCATATAGTTTTCATGCTTGAAATAAACAGATACATTAAGATAAAATAAGACTAGGACTTCAAAGATGAACAGCTAATTTAACCAAAAGAATAAATCATTATTTTAAGAAACCATAGCTTGTTAAACCTAAGCAGTATAGCACCTGCAACAAATACAGTGTGATTGGCCAATTAGCATAAAATAGCAAAAAAAGCTTTGATCATTGTTGGTATTAAGATATACTGTATTATGTATTGTTAGCCGAAATAGTTTGCAGCTAGTTAATTTGTCCCTTGCATATGAGTTTTATATTCAGCTTTTAAAGTAAAAATGTATGATTAGAATAAAAAGAAGTAAAGTTTAAGATAAAAAAATGAATAAAACATAATTAAATGTTGAGCAAGGAAATATATATACAGTATATAATTTAGCACATATTTTAGAGCAAAACATTTTCAGTGACAGCCAATGTTTCCACTGTCACATAAAGTAAATGGGGAAAAAAAGGAATGTCACTTTACATGACTGAAATGTTGGATTTTCAATAAAAACAAGACCTTTGAGTGTGGTATGGCATGGGGTCACTTGCAGAAATGGAAATTACATCCTCCATTATGTGCTGAAGTGAACATTTGGCTGGAATTTAACAAATACAATGTGATTCCCAAACACAGTGTGCTCCCAATCCAGCAATCATCAGGCTCTCTTCCGTCAGTAGCCAGAACCAGGAGCCTGGAGTCGGCTAGTTCGCACTAGTGCGTAGGCGCTAACAAAAACTCTCTTCCGGAAGGGGGGCGGGGGGCCCGGCTGCACAATCTGCACCCGGGCCTGACGCGATGTAGTTCCGTTACTGGTGGCTCTGTTAAAATACACGTGCGCAAACTCGCACACTCCTTGCACCCTGAAAAGAGACTCTACCTGCGGATGCTTCCTCTGCTTGATCTGCGGCTTGTATTGTCACACATCAAATCAGGCGCATGTCCAGTGAGACAAGGTACGGTATGAGTAGCTACATGAATGTTCTGGTAGCTGCTGGAACTGTAAAGAAGACACGCAAGGAACATTGGGGGAGTTTGGAAGCAGTAAAATAGAAGAGACTGGCAGATGGGGCTACATTACGGGAACAAAATGGACATAAGTAATTGTAAATGGAGGACATGGGGACATGGCACATGGGGACAGAGGAAAGGATGGCAGATATGCAGAAAGGAATAGGAAAAGAGACATGGGGCATATGGGGAAATAACAACATTCTGCATTGGAAAATGGGGAATGAAACATTACATGAAAAACTAAAAGATAGCCTGGCCAAGAGAAATGGAAGGCACATCAGGAAATCACAAGAGGAATGAGGAATAAGCTGGCAGCAAGGAAGGACAGAAAGGAGGCAATGAGAGACACAGAGAAGCTAACAGGAAAAGAATGAAAGCTGAGAGGAAGAAAAAATCTAGAGGAAAAAAAGATGTGGAAGGATCTGAGACATACTAAGCAGTGGAAAGGTAGGCCTGAATTTTAAAAAAAGTTTTGGCAGGTGGGAGTTACACATTTTGTGGGCCCTGGAGCTGAGGTTCTCTGGTGAGCCCCAGGCACCCCAGTCCGACACTGAGCGCATGTCACAATAAAGGTTCCATCTCTAAATCAAATACTCCTCTTTTTTTCTCTCTCCTTCATGGGCAATAAAAAAGCGGCATGTGTAGAAGCGTAGATAAATTTTAATAATAGATAAAATTACACTCACAAGCATATAGTGTTCCGTTTGCATTAAAATCCTCTTTAAAATCAAGTCGGCAGCTGATAGCGATACAGTGTCCCTCTCGTGTCTGCTGAGCATTCGCTCAAGTTCACTGCGCCTGTTCCAGCTTCACAGTCCATACGCTTCCGCACTTGCTCGTCACCACTGATGCGTTTCGCCTGTCCGGCTTCTTCCAAGAGAGGTGACGTCTTTCCCAATAGTCTCTCTTTATTGGCCATGTGTTTGAATCATTAAACTTTACTCATTTTGTTAAAAAGCGCATAAGTCCATAAAAGTTCCTTTAAATTATAGCATTCAAAAGGTTAAAATATTTACATTTTCGATTTGCAAAATTCGTTGTGTTAATTTAAAAAAGCCCTCAAATTAAAATCCACGTTCAGGCCTGAAGGGCAAAGTGATTTCAACCTATGTATCCACCAGTTCTCCCTATGTAGTGTGTTGGTTACTAAATCCCCTCCCCTCCAGTGCTCCTTAACCCTCTCAATTCCAAACCATCTCAAACCTAATGGACATTTATTGTGCTTTTCGCAAAAATGTCTTGAAACCGAATGTTTTAAATTTCCTTTGATTATATTATTTATATGTTCACCAATCCGATTTTTTAACTTTCTATTCGTTTTTCCTACATATTGGAGGCCACATGGGCATTCCAGTATGTAGATAACATTGGCAGTATCACATTTTATTAAATCCTGAATTTGGAAAATTTCCCCAGTTGAGTGTCTTTTAAATGTCTTACTTTTTGCCCCAAACCTACAGGCTTTACATAAACTGCATGGAAAATAGCCTTGAAAAATGTCTCTTTTGGGTTTTTTATTTCTATTTGTATATATCAACCTATGTTTTAAATTGGGTGCTTTTTGAAAGATGGTTCGAGATTTAGTTGGGAGGACACATTCTAATTCCTTGTCTGAACTAAGTACATTCCAATGTTTCTCAACTGTTTTTCGAATGGCTCCTGCCTTAGAGTTATATTGTGTGACGAAACATATATCAAAGTTTTCATCCTTTTTCGCTTTATGTAAAGTTTCTTTTTTATATTCTAACATTTTATCTCTAATTTCTCCTCTCACTGTGTTTCATACTTTCTGTATATCCTTCTCTTGATAGCCCCTTTCTAAAAATCTGTCTTTTAAAACCTTGGATTGTGTATCATATTTTTTTATATTGCTACAGTTTTATCTTATCCTTCTGAATTGTCCCTGTGGTATGTTTCTGATCCATTGATGATTATGGTTACTTGTGGCCAAAACATAATTGTTAGTTTCAACAGTTTTAAAATAGGTGCTAGTGTGAAGTTGTCCCTTTTCTATGCTTTTCTATGTAAATTTGTAGGTATAGAAAATCAATTTTTTCCGAACTGTAGTTCAGTGAAAATTCTAAATGAAATTCATTATTGTTTAACTCATTAATACATTTTAGTATTTCTGCTTCCCCTTTGTCCCAAATTATGAGGACATCATCGATGTATCGTTTCCATAGCAATAGGCCTGCACCCAGTTTCATGGGTATGAAATAAATTATGAATTAATTATGAATAAATTAGCATAAAAAAAAGTTATGATTTAAAATAAATTATATTCCTGTTATAATAAACTCCTTACACCCTTGGTCCAAAATTTCATCCTGTGTTCTACTGCTTTAATGCCTAGTTGATGCTAAATTCAGGTATAAAGTAACTTGACATCCAGGGTAGCTAGGATCCAACTTGAGTCCCATTTTAATTTGTTAAGGATTTTTAAAACCTGTGTCAAATCCTTTAAATATGAAGGTAATGTATTTATGTAGGGCTGTAGTTAAAAAATGTCACACGAGGCAATGACAGAACTTACTTTGGTATTTCTGAGCAGTAGTTAACAACACATCTCCATTTCTATATATCACAATGGGAACAGATGACAGGCAAATACCTTGCAACTGTTTTTACCTGATTAAAGTGCTGGTCAAAATGCCCAATATGCAATAGAACAAAAACACAGTGGCAAATAATTAACAGCAGTAAAATAAAAATGAATGTTTTTTCTAGCAGATGTTACTTACGTTTCAGCTGTGGACATAGAATAAGCATTAGAAATAAATATGAAGTGTATACATGAAACATTAATGTCTCCTTGTTTTATATTATTTTGTTACCAGACAGAATAAAGAACACTTTATAAAGGCTTTTTACATGGTTCATATTGTTACTATGGCATCCAGTCAATATGATTTGATGCAAGTGGCCTAGTCTCTGAATTCTAAAAGAAATTAGTATGCTGTGAATAGAGAAAGGGAACAAATTGACCAACTGTACAATGAATGTGTGATTGCTTTGAACATAATAGTTGGTTACATAAACACGTTTTACTTTGGATGGATACTTTTTGATGGTAGCCCTTAGAAAGCTCATGGGTCACAGCAAATTAGTTCATGTGTAAATTGCTTTTATAATGTGCATCTCTGTGTATTGTATTATAAAATATTTATAATTTTCTTTTTATGATTGCTGTGTTTTATAATTTATCACATGGGACATAAAGTTGCTAGAAAATATGGAATACATGATAACAAGAATCAAAATACCAGTTATAATGCATTTCGTAAAGTAATAATGTAGCATATTGCAAATCAGAATATAAAAGCTGCTAGAACGCAAGCATGATATGTTTTAGTTCCTTATATTCATCGTACATGTATGGGACCTGTTATGCAGAATCCAGAAACTGGGGTTTTTGCAGATAAGGGGTATTTCTGTAATTTGGATCTTTATACCTTGTCTTCAGTATAACAAAAATTAATGAATAGGCAATAAGATATATTATAATAGAATAATTTCTAAGTTTTAACTTTTAACACATCAAAAAAAAAAAAACACTTTTCTGTCCATCATTAAAGTTTACATCCCAGATTTTTCAGTTTTTTTGTACTCTCTAATGGGGTAATATAATAAAAGCAGCAAAGAGAAAAACTATTTGCACAAGTAAGAATACATTTTTTTTATCGCAATGTAATATTCTTCCTTAAACTGTTATTGCATTGCAATTTTGTGCATTGAGCACTTCTAAGAAGTGCTTGCAAGCGTCATAATCTTTTGGAACAAACATTACAACTTTTTCAGTAAGAAGTTTTATTACATTCACTGTGCACTAGTGCAAACTATAAAAATTCATAAACCTTCTTCCAGGTTGTCAAACAGTTTCCGGGTTCACAAAAGCTATATAAAATTTTGGCAAAGAAAAATTTGTTTGTGCAAAGGAATGACTTTTCAAATTGGGAATATTTTTCTGTTATTGACTTTTTATTACATTCCCCCATCAGAGGAGTATTTATCATAATTCAGAAAAGCCTACGTATCCATTAAAATTTCTAAATATAGATAGCAGGAAAGAATGAAAACACAGAATGAATCCAAATAAGAAAACAAAACATAAAAATCTTTGTTTAGGGGCGTGGCAAGATGGCGTACTGAGTAGGGATGTAGCGAACTGTTCTGCGGCGAACTTGTTCGCGCGAACATCGGCTGTTCGCGTCCGCCGCAAGTTCGCGAACGTCGCGCGACGTTCGCCAATAGGCGTTCGCGTCAAAATCGTTCGACCATTCGACCATTCGATTCCTTCGATCGCTAAAATCGAAGGATTTTCGTTCGAATCGAACGATCGAAGCCATTGGATTGAATGAAATCATTCGATCGAATGGCTTCAATCGTTCCATTCGAACGAAAATCGTTCGATCGAACGATTAAAATCATTCGATCGTTCGAATCGAACGATTTTCGGATGTTCGAAGTTCGCGAACAGTTCGCGAACTGTTCGCATTTTTTGCCGGTGTTCGCGAACGGCGTTCGCGAACACATAAACGGCAGTTCGCTACATCCCTAGTACTGAGAGGTCGCACCTGATACACTCTCCCGTCCCGAACTGCCAGAAGCATCTCTCTAAGCAATACCTGACCCGCACTATTATGGGGAAACACAGCAAGAAAGCTGAGCAGACAACAAAAAGTGCCTCACAGTCCGCTCACCGCTCAGAAGGACGCACATCCAAGATGGCGGAGTCGGCCACGCGCAGTCCAAGCCCGGTCGGGTCAATGGTCTCCGGTTATAGCACAGCCTCAACGCGCACTGACATCCGATCCTTGTTGTCTGCCTTACCGACCAAAGACAATTTAAGGGCGATGGCGAAAACGCTACGAGAGTCGCAGAAAGCAGACCTTGCGGAAATCAAAGCAGAGCTGCGCAGTATCGGTGAGGCCTACAGTAAAATTGATGACAGGCTCGGCAAAGCGGAACATGCCCACAACCATTTAGTACACAGATCCAATGACCATCATAGGTTTATCTACCTACTCCGGAAACATATGGAGGATCTGGACAATAGAGGCCGCCGCAATAACCTCAGGATTAGGGGTATTCCGGACTCCATTACCGCAGCCGATCTTGGCGACACTGTAAGAGCCATCTTTAATTCTATATTGGGCAAAGAACCCTCCAGCCCACTTGAACTAGACAGAGTCCATCGTGCTTTGGGTACCCTGAGGTTCAGAACAGAATGACCCCGGGACGTAGTATGCTGTGTCCACAAATTTACTATTAAAGAGGACATTACCCGTGCATTGCGGAATGAGGAGCTTTTTAAATACCAGGATTATGAAGTCTCCATCTTCCAGGACCTGGCGTGGTTTACAATCCAGCAACACAGAGCCCTTAGGCCGCTTACCATGGTCCTACAAGCCCAAAATGTTGCCTATCGGTTGAGCTTCCCATTTGCCCTCGCTGTTGTGAAGGAGGGCAGGCAATACAGTCTGAAGGAACCAGACAGCCTGGAGGACTTTGTGAGAGCTTTAGGATTGCCTACTATTGACCTTAAAGAATGGAGGGAACTGGCTTACAATGGAGACCTTGTGGACACCCTTGCTCACACAACGCGATGCTGGCCTACAGACAACATTTTGTCGCACTTACGCACCTCTGTTTTCTAGGAGGTATACGTTATGGAGAGAACTAGGAGAGGTGATGAGAGGGGATAAAAGGAGAGAAAAAGAAAGAAAGGGGGAGGGGAAAAAAAAACTTTGGATTTTCACGACGGAAGACTAATACCAGAACTCCAGAGATCTCCAGACTTCATAGCATCATCGACGGCTGAGCCGCTTCGGACATTGTTACAACCCTTAACAGTGTAACTTTTTGAGCAGTTTATGTTCCAGTGCTGGGACTCATTCCTTCTACGGATCGTTGGTCATCCTAGCCATCTCTTGCTATACGGAGGTCCAAAACTTACCTGTCACGCAAGTTGCACTTTTCTCCTGAAATCAAGGCTGCCGGAGCAACTTTGGACATTGTCGTACATCCCAATTACTCCTCATTTTGAATGATTTTTGTTCCGGCGCAGTAGACTCATTCCTTTTGCAGCTCATCGGTCTCCTCAGCGAACTCTTCTTATGAGGATATGGTGGCTCCACTGCTTGTCCATTTCCACATGTTGTTTCTATTGGTTTTACTTTAGGCCCCCAACTACCCATACCCCTCAATCACTCTCCAGTCCAATGATTACCAATCATATTAGGCCTACTTCTCTCTGACAACGGCGGAGGCCAGACTTACCTCATTGATTATTGCTACTGTTGATATTTTTATTGATTTGTTGTTTCTAACTTTGTTTCTAGAGACATTTTACAGGGTAGACTGGACATTTTTACGAGCCACCCTACAACACATAAACTTGGGACCTAGAATGCTATCGTGGATAACTACCTTATATACCAATCCGTCCGCTAAACTCAGGGTAAATGGAGAATACTCACAATCATTTAGAATCCAAAACGGGACTCGCCAAGGCTGTCCGCTATCCCCACTCCTCTTCATCCTCTCGCTCGAGAGCTTTCTAAATAGGGTTAGGAATGACCCAAACATTAATGGCGTCACAATCGGTTCCAAAGAACACAAAATCGCTGCGTACGCGGACGATCTGCTATTCTTTTTGCGAAACCCCAGGATCTCGCTCCCGAACTTAAAAGTAGAATTGGATAAATTTAATTCAGTCAGTAATTTTAAAATAACGACTAAATCTGTCGCCCAAAACATCTCTATTCCCCGGGAAGAGTCCAGTCCAATGATTACCAATCATATTAGGCCTACTTCTCTCTGACAACGAGGGTCACCACCTAGCTTAGCTCCCTCCACCCTTAGGCAGCTCCTTCCTTGTCCTATGTCTGCAGTCTCTCTATTGTGTATCAAGGGATGTTATCTGCATATTTTTGATTGCTCTCACTTAAACATGCCTTCCCGATCCCCGTGTGGCATTCCTGCCGGCGGAGGCCAGACTTACCTCATTGATTATTGCTACTGTTGATATTTTTATTGATTTGTTGTTTCTAACTTTGTTTCTAGAGACATTTTCACCATGTTTATATGGTAGTTCGGGTACGGGAGGATGGCTGATGCACCTTTTGCGCGCCGCTCTCACGTACTCCCAACCTAGACCTTTGGGTTTACCACGAGTGTGGGATGGGGATTTCCCCTACTCGCTGTTCAGTCAATCCCACCCCAGTTACATTTTGCCACTATCTTGCTTGTTTTGATTATGTTTACCTTTTATGTACTTCAACTTTTTCTCTTTACTTTCCTTTCTTGGCATCCGACCTGGGTCTCCCTCATCTCTACACCCTTACTACACCCTTCAGTATCCACGATGAATGATGACAGACATCCGAGTTGGATCACTAAACATGAAGGGGCTGAATGCTCCCATCAAAAGGTACAATCTCGCACGGGACATAAAACGACTTAAGCTAGACATAGTTTTCATCCAGGAAACCCACTTTAAAAAGCAACAAACTCCGCTCCTCAGATTTAAAGGCTTCTCGATCATCTTTCATAGCACACCTTTAACCACCAAAACAAGGGGGGTCATGATTATGGTAGCAGACTCTTTAGGCTTCACTTCCATAGCAACCAAATCAGATAAGACGGGCACTTACCTTTTAGTCAAGGGGAATATTAATGATTGCATGTACACTCTGGCCTCAGTTTATTTCCCTCCCAATGAGCAACTACCAGCCCTAACACAAACACTTCAAGCTATGAAAGATTTTGAGGAAGGTATGCTCATTATGGGTGGGGATTTAAACATGACGCTTGAACCATTACTGGATTCCTCTACCGCACGATCTAGCATACCACACAGGAAAATTTAAGTTTTTAAAAAACAGCTTAGATC
This sequence comes from Xenopus laevis, assembly GCF_017654675.1. Classification (NCBI taxonomy): domain Eukaryota; kingdom Metazoa; phylum Chordata; class Amphibia; order Anura; family Pipidae; genus Xenopus; species Xenopus laevis. Next base: position 31,242,856 of record NC_054378.1, on the reverse strand, counting down.
CCTCACTTTAGTGGATACCTGGCGCCTCACACAACCCTCTGTACGTGACTACACTTTCTACTCCCATCCGCATGATATCTATAGTAGACTGGATTACATTTTCATACGCCATGCAGATATCGATCTTCTCAAAGATGCTACAATAGACACTATAACTTGGTCGGACCACGCTCCCATTACATGCACTCTTTTGCATGGGGTCTCCACTCGTAGAGTCTTCTCCTGGAGATTAAACGATTCCCTTCTCCGAGAGGAATCTGCGAAGAAGGACCTTACCAAAAAGCTTCAGAATTATTTTAAAGAAAATAACCTAGACCAGACCGAGCCCTGGACTTTATGGTTAGCACACAAATGTGTTATTAGAGGGGAATTGATACAATTGGGGGCGCGCAAAAAGAGAGAACGCAACGCTAAAATACAACAGATGATAACTAGAATCCGGTCTCTCGAGGCGCAACACAAATACTCCAAATTCACACACATACTTGCCGAACTGACACAAGCAAGGAAAGATCTCAGGGACACGTATTCGGCATTTATGACTAGAGTCGTTGAAATTCATAAAAAACTCTATTTCAAACACGGCAACAAATGTGGCCGTCTTTTGGCTGCTGCATTAAAGAAAAAACAGTTACGAAACTATATACCTAAAATTCAAACATTAGATGGGAAAACAGTGCACACTTCCACGGACATTGCGGAAGTCTTTCGTCAATATTACACTAAACTTTATCAGCTCCATCCCCCAACCACTATACAAAATAAAACCTGTAACATATTGACCAAATGCACTGACTATATTGCAGACTCCAATTCCCCGAGATTATCAGACGATATCCGAAAGGCCCTAGACTTCCCTTTGACTATAGACGAGTTTACAGCAGCCATCAAGACTACCAAAGCCGGAAAGGCCCCGGGGCCTGATGGCTTTTCAATATCATACTATAAGGAACTGAGTCACTGCCTCCTACCGTATCTGGTTGCCGCTACTAACTCTATCACAGCCACTAACAATCCCCTCAGAAGCCCTAGAGGCTCATATAACCTTAATTCATAAAAGAGGTAAGGACCCCACAGATCCTGGCAGTTTCCGTCCCATTTCCCTACTGAATGTCGATACCAAGTTATATGCGAAGGTTCTAGCAACCAGGTTAAATCAAGTCCTAACCACCCTGATATCACCAGAACAGGTAGGCTTTGTCCCACATAGAGAGGCCAGGGACAACACGAACAGACTCTTTAGCATCATCCATTATTGTAAAAGCCGCTCCATCCCTGTTATGCTCTTATCTACTGACGCCGAGAAGGCTTTCGACAGGGTAGACTGGACATTTTTACGAGCCACCCTACAACACATAAACTTGGGACCTAGAATGCTATCGTGGATAACTACCTTATATACCAATCCGTCCGCTAAACTCAGGGTAAATGGAGAATATGCGCAATCATTTAGAATCCAAAACGGGACTCGCCAAGGCTGCCCGCTATCCCCACTCCTCTTCATCCTCTCGCTCGAGAGCTTTCTAAATAGAGTTAGGAATGACCCAAACATTAATGGAGTCACAATCGGTTCCAAAGAACACAAAATTGCTGCGTACGCGGACGATCTGCTATTCTTTTTGCGAAACCCCAGGATCTCGCTCCCGAACTTAAAAGTAGAATTGGATAAATTTAATTCAGTCAGTAATTTTAAAATAAATCTGACTAAATCTGTCGCCCAAAACGTCTCTATTCCCCGGGAAGAGTTTTCAGCTGCTACTACTTCTTTTCCAATCAGAACATCCACTACATGCTTCACCTACCTTGGCATAAAAATATTCAAAACGGACTTAAGAGACTGGACAACTAAAACGTTATAGTGGTTTGGCCGCGTTAACTCCCTTAAGATGAACATCCTCCCCCGCTTTCTATATGTTTCACAGGCCATTCCATACCCCCCTCCCAAGGGGACCTTGCAAACACTGCATATTCTCTCGAAAAAGTTCATTTGGGCGGATAAAAACCCGAGATTGGGGAGATCGACATTAACCGCATCTAAAACGCAAGGTGGTCTAAGTCTTCCAGATCGGCAGATGTACCATCAAGCCACGATTATAATAGATATGGACTGGGCCTTTTACGGGAAAACCAAATTATGGATAGAGATAGAGCAGGAATCCCTAGCAACCCCTTTATGGGCGGCCCCCTGGTTATCTCCGGCTAACAGAATATATAGAGATAGAACAGATGCTAAACTTAAATACACATTAGACACGTGGGACAACCTAGCCAAATCAAGCAAATGGATCAACTCCCCTTCCCCTCTATCTCCGGTACTTGGCAATCCTAATTTCACACCAGGCTTGAATTTAGATAACTACAGGGGATGGGACATTCTCTTACACGCAGGAGCTGATTACTTTTACCGTAGAGGCAAATTGAAAGACCTTGACGAACTATTACCTAATATCACGCCGTCCGACCTAGATAGATTTAAGTATCGGCAAATCAGGCACTTTCTACAGGCAACATTTCCGACCCATAAAGACAGGCCTACCCTCACCCACATAGAACATATTTGGTCCCAGAAAAACCCACCAAAACGCGCGATTTCTCGGATATACAAACACATCACAGACCTTAAACCGACCCCGTTCCCTATCCTTAAAGATAAGTGGCAACGAGACGTGACCATGACTATCTCGGACGACCAATGGGCAAAAATCACTCTGTTAGTACACCAATCCTCTAAATGCGCTAAACTCCAAGAACTTAACTATAAATTACTAACTAAATGGTACCGATACCCTACCAAACTGAGCAAGATCTATAAAGCAGTCTCCCCCACATGCTGGAGATGTAAGGAACATCCCGGTACCCTAACACATATTTTTTGGGATTGCCCTATACTCAACTCTTTTTGGACCTCAATACGCAACACTATCAAAACTGTTACAGACATAGAAATCCTTGATAACCCTTTGGCTGTCCTCTTACACGACACCTCATTGCCACTGAAGACATACAAGAAGTCTCTTGCTCCCATACTGCTAGACTCCGCCAAATCATTAATTCCCCTTAAATGGAGACAGACGGAAAGCCCGTCCGTGAAAGATTGGTTGCTCAAGATCAAAGAGATACATAAATTTGAGAAGCTGAAGACTGAAACTGCTAGCGATTTCCAGAGTTTCATGACTAAATGGTATCACTGGATTGTATTTACCAATTCAGATTCTTACGTCCAATTGTGCACCGTGTGAGATTCGACCTGACATTTTCTGTATAATCTTGCATTTGCTCTTTCCTGAGTTTCCTGTGGAGGGGATGGGATCCAGCGGTACCTACCCATGTGACCCATTCAGACCAGTCACGTTGTTATAATGCTTACATTGGATCTTTTTCTACCCCCTTCAGGTTTCAATTAGTAATAAGTAGACTCGAGCTCGACCATGTCTGTTACGATTTTGAGTATTCCCAGGCCGGTATGCCATTTCTGTTATCTTTCTCTCTCTTTTCCCCTCCTTTCCTCCCTTTCCTTCCCCTCACCTTCCCATACCCAGACCCCCTCCCTTCCCTCTTTTCTCTCCTCCTTCTCACTGTACCCTCTACTTACTAAATCCGAAACCAGGTACATCGGCACTCTATGGTCAAACTTCTGACACCCCAAGCTATATGTTACCCTGCGTAACCATGTACAAGAGACGAGCGAGACTCGACATCTGCTGTTGATGCTTATTCCGGAATAATCTCCTTAGATTATTGATGTAGAGTCATTTTGCGTTTGTGCATGGCTAATTGAAAGCTGCTATTTTCTGTATTGTTCTTGATGCTCTATCTCTGTATCGAATGTGCGGTTGTATACCTGTTTTTTCTTTTCCCTTTTCTGAAAAACCAATAACAACAGATTTATAAAAAAAAAAAAATCTTTGTTTACTCTGAATTTTTCAGTAAAATTTAGAAAAACCAAAGTAACTAAAATATACTAAAAATATTTAATAATATTTTAAATACTAAAATATTTAAAAATTTGCTAGGAACTGCTCTCATTGACATCTACATGACCTTGACAGCTTTTAGGTGGTGTAGTCTTACATTAGAGTTTTTACACTTACACAGGATCTATTTATTAAAGGTCAAGTTTTGTTTTCTCTAAAAATTTGATTTTGATTCACCAAAAAAAAAAAAAAAATGTTTAGTTTGTATTATGCCCCAAAGCAGAAAAGATACAAAATACTCCAGCTAAACCCTGTCCAGTGCATGTAAAAGTCAATGCCAGAGGTTCCTTTAACCATTTGAAGAGGTTTTTTGCCTTTCACACATTTTTTGGGGGGGTTGGGTGTCTGACGCTGGTCCTATAAACTCGAAAAATTCAAGATATGAGTTCATCTGTTCAGCATGCGAATGGAGGCTTTACCCAATTCTTTAGGTGCAATTGTGCTGCGCCTATTGACATAGGCACTGAGGAAGGCCTGGAGCTACCTGGTCAATAGACTGCACTGTAGATCTGTAGCCACAGCAGTGCTTAATTTAGAAAAGAAGATAGGAAGGACTGATTGGAATGCATTTGTATGCATGACCATTTAAAGTTTTAGACACAACTGGGGGAAAAGTGCAAGTTGCTCTGTGTATGTAAATGAGTCCTGAGAATTTTTGTACCAATGCATTAAACTTTTGTAGGGGCTCCTACGGGTTAATCTGCCCTGCAGCTTTAAGGCCCCACCCTTTTTCTTAGAGTGATCTGCCAGGAGAGGTGTGACAGCTTCCTGCTACACTGCACTATAGTGTGTGTAAGGAGTGGCCTCTTCCTCTTCTGCCTCTTGATGCTAATCCAGCTGGGTGTGCTCAGGGGGACTGAGTACACCAGGCCCAGAAGAAGGCATGTGTCCAAGTCGGGGGCCAGGCAACTGCATGAATGAGGAAGAGATATACTAGGGCAGACTTGTCATAGTCTCTCTAGGAGAGAAAGTGCAGTTCTGAGCTCCAACATAGGAGTGATAGATTGGAGTTATCTCTCCCAGGCCATATTGCCTGAAGTATAGGGATCCCAGCGGAGAGGGAATCAGGAGAGAGTGATTGCCCTGAGGTTGATCCAGAGACTACTACTGGAATATGTCGCAGAGGTGAAGTGGGATACCTGCCAAGTCTGTCCCCAGGGAGTGTCAGCCTGTGTCTTCTCTAGGTGAGCCTGCCTGCAGATCTGTGTGAACTCTCTATGTGCTATTGCCTCAACTGCGTGAGTACTAAACCTGTGGTCACTTGTCTTGTGCATAGTTAATAAACCGTTTCCTGTTTTACTGCAAGAACCTCCTGGCGCCCATCTTTTGTATGTTTTGTGTGCACAGTAGCCTGGGGGAATGTAGTTGCACTACACCATAGAGGGAACACTTCCACATGACGAAGGCCCTGACCTTGTTGTGTAAGTCGCATGTAGCAATGCTCTACCCTGCTAGTGGGTATTTGACGAAATACCGCCAAATAGGCGCTACACTTTGTTGCCACTTTGTAAAAAAAATATATAGCATTAATCAATATCAGTGTATCAGTGTTTGCAGATGACAGAAAACTATCCAGCCCAATTAATGTGGATAAATGCAAGGTTATGTACGGTGGCAAAAATATTATAAATGCAAGTTATACACTAAATGGAAGTGTGTTGGGAGTTTCCTTAACTGAGAAGGATATAGGGTTTTTTTGTAAATAACAAGTTGTCTAATTCTGGGCAGTATCATTCTGTGGCTACTAAAGCAAATAAAGTACTGTTTTGCATAAAAAAGGGCATGCACTTAAATGATTACAGTGAGGGGCAGATTTATCAAGGGTTTCGAAGTAGAAAAAGCTTCGAAATTCAACCATCGAATTGGAATACTTTGACTTTGAATATCGAAGTCAAAGTTTGTTTACATCTGATTTGGCCATTTGCGGTCGAAGTAAAATCGTTCGATTGAACGATGAAATCCTTTGAATCGAACGATTCGAAGGATTTAATTAATTGATTGAATGATTTTTCTTCAAAAAATGCTATAGAAGGTCCCCATAGGCTAACATAGCACTTCGGCAGGTTTAATTTGGCGAAGTATTGAAGTCTACGTTTTGTTAAAGAGACAGTACTTCGATTATCAAAGTATTTTTACTTCGAATCAAATTCGAAGTCGTAGTAGCCTATTCGATGGTTGAAGTATCCAAAAAATTACTTTGAATTTCGAATTTTTTTACTTCGAAAATTCCCTCAAATTCACTTCAACCCTTGATAAATCTGCCCCTAAATTTTCTGTGGATAGTACCATGTTACTAATGTGGGTTTTTTGATGTAAACTTGCCTAAAAAACAAAAATCCAAAAAACCCATATCCAGTAAAGCACAGGTCTTCAATAGTCTGGGCTTATACAAGCAAGGCCAAATTTGCTAGGGCTGCCAATATGTTAATGCCCCCCCCCCCCCCGTGAATTCAATCATTATGTTTTTGATTTGTGGCCAGCTCTCCTTGTAGCAATAAAGTGCAGTGGCCCAGGCAAAAACAGTAGCACAACTCCATGCTGCTTTGTAATTTTTCTTTCCCAGGCATCGCTCATCTGCATTTTGACATTCTAAAGGGCTCATTTAAGAACGTAAGTGTGGGTCAAACTGAAACCAAAAATGTATGCACAATCACAATAGCATACTTTTTATTATGCCATATTTTCAAAAATAGGACAAAAGCAAATTATGCATATTCTAAATTATTGGGGCAATAAAATAAAAATGCAAGACATAATTTTTCATTCTCAGACATGAAAACATATTTACATGAATAAAAACTTTATCCACTTAAAGTTTGTAATAAGCGATTGCGGGCTCTTTCAATTAAACTGCAATATCTAACATGAAGCGTCTCTAATAGGCATGCCTGAAATGTAATGAGCGATCCTGGATAATTAAGTAGTTATAAAGTAATGTTTAATTGCTGCCTAATGTAGTGCCAATAATTTTACATATTTAATTAATTAATATGACAGAAAGAATGGCGTTTCTGTTACATGCATACATTCATAAGAATTGTGTTGTGCTTTATTTCTTCGCTTTTTTTCTTTGAGAAGTATACCTACAGTATGTTTAATTGTGTTTTGTGCAATATTTTTACTATGTTATCACAACATAAAGCTACTAAAATGTGCGTCACCCATAATAAGGTATTGTAGATTAATGATTGTGATGCAAAAACCTACATTTACTTCTTTATTTATATGTTTTCATGTAAATAAAAACTTTTCAGGTACAAGAAAAAGGACCCTTATCCAAAAGCTCCAGATTATGAGTTTATTTTAAGCAAATCATTTTCTCTTTTTTTTTAAAAAAAATATATCCTTTTTCTTGTAATAATAAAACAGTACCTTGTAGAGTTATGGGGATCTATAATCCAGAATATTCAAAACTCGAGGTTTCAGAATAAGGGGTCTTTCTGAAATTTGGATCACTACACCTTAAGGGGCAGATTTATTTAGGGTTGAACTGTCAAATTAGACTAGTGAGTTCAATTCCAGTTTTTTTTAAAAATTCAAATTAAATTTTTTTTCCTCTGGCCCTAAGAATTTGAATATTCACCACCTAAAACCTGCTGAATTACTGTTTAAGTCAATGGGAGAGTTCCAGGGATCAATATGGAGATGTTAGCAGCCTTCCTGACATTTGAGTTTTTTCTGAGAAAAAACTCTAATCAAGTTTGTTTAAATTCAATTCGATTTTTCGGGTCATTTAAATATGTCTGAGTTTTATTAATTTGATTTTATTAATAAATTATGACAAGTCAAATTTTAAATTTATGGAACTTTAAAAAAACTCGAAATTCAACTCTTGATGAATGCGCCTCTAATTTTTGTGTACTTCGACTAGTGAATAGTTCAAATTCGATTCGAATTTGAGAAAAATTATAAAAATTGGTATTTTCGAATTTTATCATTGTCTCTTTAAAAATTCGACTTCGACCATTCGCCATCTAAAAACTCCAGATTTGCTGTTTTAGCCTATGGGGGACCTCCTAGAACCTACTTGGAGTCAATTGGTGGACTTTAAAAAATCAAAATGTATTTTTGGAAAAACTTTGAATCAAATTCGATTGAATGCGCTATTACTTAGATTCATACAATTCGAATTTGTTCAAAAACAGACCTATTTGATCAAAAACTGACCTATTCGGCCAAAAAAATCTTCAATTTAATTTCGGTTGGTCTTTTTGAATTCGAATTTCAACTTTGAAATTCGACCCTTGATAAATCTGCCCCCAAGTGTACTAAATGATCAAAGTAACTAGGCAAGAGTTTTGAAGGGGAGGAACTGAATTTAAAAAAAGTGATAAAAAAACATAAGTACACCAAAAAATTAAGCCTTATTGCCATTCTTTTTCTTTTGCAATTCCAGAATTAAAAATGTAAGACTAGAAAGGCAAATACTTAAGTTAACATATAAACTATGAAATAAAACTCTCCTTTTAAAAAAATGTATCCATGACATATCATAAGTTAAATTAAGGTAAATTTCCTTTTAAATGAAAATGAACATCTAAAACATAAACTACAATATCTGTTACAATATGAGTTATTTTTACATCTGTTTTATTCTCCAATTAAATTCAGTGTACTACTATATTGTGACGCTACCGTATTTCTAGATTCTCGGGATATTGCACAATATATTGATACAATGAAGAGAAACTATTCAATATTTTGACAGGTGATTACTGTGCACATTTGATTGACAAAGTGAATTTAGTTAATAGATAGCTTTGAGTTTGCTGTCAGAGATTTTTGACAACACACAGATTAAACATTACACTCGCTCAAACAATGGTTTTGATGTTTCTGATGATGCATATATGACAGACTTTTCGAAAAATGCATTTTCCAAACCACAGCATTTTAATCTTTTGACAAAATATCTTTAGTCTCACAGGGTTTCTGGATGATAAAATAGAAAGAAAAGTTTCCATAGTTACTAAGGGCACCATATTATTCAAGGCAATAAAGACAGAACATTATGTTTTTTTTATTCTTTTAGGGCTTTTGATTCCATGAGTCAGTGTACAAGCTTCATTTAAATATGATCAATTAGATATCTTAAAGAATAAGCAATTTATTCAGAGTTATATTAATTAATTTAAACAGGGTTAGAATATCAATCCAGAGGGAAATTCAATATGGGATAAAAAAAGGGAAAAAGGCTATTATTATCTTGGCCACTCATCACAATTTGAGGGATTAACATCTTTTGTCAACTTAAATAACTATGTATATGTAATATGCATGATATTTCTTGTTACTGAAATCCTTAAGGAAGAAGAATTTGATAATACTGGCAGACTGTTTATTCAACCTGGTAACAGAGCTGAAGGTCAAGAGCTACAAAGGCAAATAATATGTTATCATGAACAAAAGGTCATGTTGCACCAGAAGCACTTTTTTTGCAAATACTATTCCTAATAGTTATCTCCCTAAATGGACATTTAATATAAACTATTAGACAATTAGGATATTTAAGTAAGTGGAAATGTTAGGAAGAATTCTTTCTATCCACAATAATTTTTTATAAATGTTTAGTGAACTATTATTGACAGGTTTTTCTGTATGTTTATTATTTATATACATACTGTAAAAGCTTTGATGGAAGAGTCTAATGCAAATGGTCCAATATACCTATGGTCAGTGTCTGCAAATATATTTGGGAGAACACAAATTTTTGGCGAATTTACGAGTTTCTCCACCAGCAAATAAATTCACCAAAACTGTGGCCTGCAAAAAATCTGTTGAATAAAACATTTGTGCGCACATAAAAATTATTCGGACGCCCATTGACTTTAAATGCATTTGGACCAAATAGTCGCACGTATAAACATTGTCACTCTCATCAAAATTGATACATATCAAAATTATTTTGACGCCCATTGATTTCAATGCGTTTTGTGAGTCTTTCGATGTTTCACAAATTTTTCGGTAAATTCGACACAGAACGACACAGGTTTGCCCATCACTATCTATGGTAACTGGGGGAGGCAATTACAAATAAATATTTTTTGAATGAAACATTTCTAAAACGTGGGAGAACCCTTGTGCTATTAAGAAAGCAATACAGTCATATTAAAAAGTTTGGGAACCCCTCTTAATTATTTAAAGTTTTGTTTATCATTGGCTGAGCTTCCAAAGTAGCAACATGCATTATGGAAACAGTAATATTTCAGCAGTAACATAAAGTTTATTGGATTAATAGAAAATTAGACAGGTGCATAAATTTGGCCACCCCAACAGAGATATTACATCAATACTTATTTGAGCCTCCTTTTGCAAATGTAACAGCCTCTAGATGCATCCCATTGCCTTCAAAATCTCTCCAATTCAGTTAAATTCGATGGCTGCCAAGCATGGACAGTCAGCTTCAAATCATACCATAGATTTTTGATGATATTCAAATCGGGGAACTGTGATGGCCATTCCAGAATTTTGTACTTCTCCCTCTGCATAAATGCCTTTGTAGATTTTGTTGGGAATCTGATCAGCTATTATCCTAGCTTTTGCTTTAAAAGCCCAGTGGGTGAGCTTTAGCCTATAGGATAAACCCATGTAAATGGGATTTTCTTAGAACTTGTTTGGAGTTCATTACCAGGATTCCTTCTGTTTAGTTAAATCTGTATGAGGCAGTCTCCTCAACCCTAATAACTTGTATGTGAAACCACACAGTGACTCTATCTAAACTGATCAGATAACCCTGCACTACACTGATGAGCCTCAAGAAAGGCGAAACCGGTCTGTAGTTGGGAATCTGATCAGATATTATACTGGCTTCTGCTTTAAAAACCCAGTGGGTGAGCTTTAGCCTATAGGATAAACCATGTAAATGGGATTTTCTTGGAGATTGTTTGAAATTCATTTCCAGGATTCCTTTTGTTTATTGATATTGGTCTAAATTCATCCGACCCTCAACTCTAACAAGGGGCCCAGTCCCCGAACTAGCCACACAGCCCCACAGCATTATGGAACCGCCACCAAATTTGATAGTAGGTTGCAGGTGTTTTTCTTGGAATGCAGTTCTTCTTTCACCATTCAAAACGCTTTTTGTAACGACCAAATAACTAAATTTTTGTCTCATCAGTCCAAAGCATTTTGTTCCAAAATGACTGTGGTTTGTCTAAATGAGCTTTTGCATACAACAAGTAACTCTGTTTGTGGCATGAGTGCAGAAAGGGCTTCTTTCTCATCACCCTGCCATACAGATGTTCAGTTTGCAAATTGCGCTGAATTGAAGAACAATGTACAGATACACCATCTGCAGTAAGATGTTCCTGCAGGTCTTTGGAGGTGATTTTTGGTTTGTCTGCAACCATTCTCACAATCCTCCGCATATGCTGCTCTTGTATTTTTCTTGGCCTGCCAGACCTGGGTTTTACAGCAACTGTGCCTGTGGCCTTCCATTTCCTGATTACATTCCTTACAGTTGAAACTGACAGTTTAATCCTCTGAGATAGCTTTTTGCAGCCTTCCCCTAAGCCATGATACGGAACAATCTTTGTTTACAGATCTTTTGAGAGTTGATTTGCTGTAACTCTTCAGAGAAGAGTCAAACAGAAACACAACTTGCAATTGTCCACCTTAAATGCCTTTTCTCATGATTGGACACACCTGCCTATGAAGTTCAAAGTTTAATGAGCTCATCCAACCAATTTGGTGTTGCCAGTAATCAGTAGTGAGCAGTTACATGAATTCAAATTAGCAAATTTACAATGGTACCCAAATTTTTGCAAAGGCAGTTTTTCACACTTTAATTTCGTATAGTGATGGGCGAATTTATTTGCCAGAAGTGAATTTTCGTGTTTCACTGCCGGCGCATAAATTCACGAATTTGCCGACAATTTAGACGCCAGATTGTCAGACGCCCATTGACTTTAATTTGCCTCAAATGTCGCTGCCATCAAACTTGCCGCTGGCATGTTGTCACCAGCATCAAAATTCGCGTTTCACAAATTGTTTTGCCCGTTTCACGGATTTACAGGTGCAAATTCACCCATCACTAATTTCATACAATTGAATACTGCTTTACTAAAAATCTTTGCTCATAAAACACCTCAGTACTGAGATGTTCCTTCGAAATGAAAGACATACATACCACTATCTTTTTTGTTGAAAGTGGAGTCAATTAGTATGCAGGTTAAGAGGGTTCTGAAACTTTTTCATATGACTGTATAATGCAAAGAATTTAATGACCAAGGCCCATAATCTGTCAGTGTAATGTTGACCAATGATCAACAAATGACAAATACATTTTATTAGTGAACTACTGACCATTTATGAATTTTAACATGGTTATGGTACCTTACATCCAGAATGCTTGGGACCTGGGGTTTTCCGGATAAGGGGTCTTTCTATAATTTATATCTCCATACCTAAAAAATTACAATTTATAACATAATGAGATTGACAGTTTTAGTAATCCCTTTAAGTAAAACTCTACCCCCGACACAATGTAGGTCTCCATAAATATATTGCATAAAACAGCTCATATGTAAAACCCTGCTTCATGTAAATACACCATTTTCATTATAATGTAGTATTTATTTAGGTAATCCTAAATAGAAAACTGCCATTTTAAGAAATAAGGACCAATCCTACGATTCACAATGCATACAAACAAACCATACTTGTTAGGTCACATGTGCCAATTAACAGACAGATGGAAGAATATAATAAAAGTATTAAAGGAAAAAATATTCGTAATGAGAAAAATGATGCCTTTGGTTGAAAAATCTTCCTTTGTGCAAATATAATATAGTTTTTGTGAACCCAGAAACTTCTTAACGACCTCTTCCAACAGTGAAAGAGAGTTTAATTACTGAAAAAATTGTTATGTTTGCTCCAGCAGATTATGACACCTTCAAGCACTTTTTAAAAGTGGACAATGCGCAATTAAATTCCGCAATGCGCTATTAAAATTCCCAATGCAATAACAGTTTAAAGGGGATGGGTCAACCAAAAAAATTATTCAAAATCCTATTTTATCACATTCGTCAAGCAAAATTAACTTTAAATACACTATATAAATTATTTGAATCTTGTTTCCTTCCTTCCGTTTGTGAATTCATAATTACAGAAAGCATGCAGGAGCCATTTTGTGGACACTGTTATTAAGACAAGCCTTCCCTCATCTCAAAATCTTGTTTGGCACCAGAATGGGGGACCCAATGTCAATCCCCATGCTCTGGCTACACAATTAAATGGTTAAGAGAATGGGGGAATGTGGGGAGTGCAGTGACACCTAGGAAGTGCTGAATGGAAAGTGAAAGTAATTGTCTGCCACGCCTCTATGACTAAGGCATAGAGGAGGGGCAGACAATTTTTGATTGACTGCTGAGATTTTTAAAAGAGCTTACAACAGATATGAATGCTTTAATAAAAAAATATTTTATATATATATATATATATATATATATATATATCTATACTGTGAAAGGCTTTAGCACACACTTCAAAAGTTACATACCTGGGTGCAACGTTTCGGCCCTCTTGATAAAGGCTCCATGCGAGGGCCGAAACGTTTGTGTGTTCCCACATAACATGGTGTTGGAAAACCTTCCCTTTAATGACATGTCAACATTAAAGTCATATGAAAAAGTTTCAGAACCCCTCTCAGCCTGCATAATAATTTACTCCACTTTCAACAAAAAAGATAACAGTGATATGTCTTTCCCAGGAACATTTGAGTACTGGGGTGTTTTCTGAACAGATTTTTAGTGAAGTGAAGATTTTTAGTGAAGCAGTTTTCAGTTGTATGCAATGAAATCAAATGTGAAAAACTGGCTGTGCAAAAATATGGGTACCCTTGTAATTTTGCTAATACTGATAACTGGCAACACCAAATTGGTTGGATTAGCTCATTAAGCATTGAACTTCATAGGAAGGTGTGTCCAATCATGAGAAAAGGTATTTAAGGTCGCCAATTGCAAGTTGTCCTTGTGTTTGACTCTCCTCTGAAGAGTGACAGCATGGGATCCTCAAAGTAAATTGCAAAAGATCTGAAAACAAAGACTGTTCAGTATCATGGTTTAGGGGGTGGCTACAAAAAGCTCTCTCAGAGGTTTAAACTGTCAGTTTGAACTGTAAGGAATATACTCAGAAAATGGAAGGCCACAACCCAAAGATCAACTCCAAAAACCTTCAAGAACATCTTGCTGCACATGGTGTACCTGTACATCGTTCTACAATTCAGTGCAATTTGTTTAAAGAACATCTGTATGGCAGGTTCATGAAAAATAAGCCCTTTCTGCACTTACGCCACAAACAGAGTCGCTTGCTGTATGCAAAAGCTCATTTAGACAAGCTACAATCATTTTGGAACAAAGTGCTTTGGACTGATGAGACAAAAATGTAGTTATTTGTTATTTGGTCATAACAAAAAGTGCTTTGCATGGCGAAGAAGAATGCCACATTCCAAGAAAAACACCTGCTACCTACTGTCATGTTTGGTGGAGGTTCCATCCTGCTGTGGGGCTGTGTGGCTAGTTCAGGGACTGGGCCCCTTGTTAAAGTTGAGGGTCGGATGAATTCAACTCAATATCAACAAATTAGTCAGGATAATATTCAAGCATCAGTCACAAAGTTGAAGTTACACAGGGGTTGGATATTCTAACAAGACAATAACCCTAAATACACTTCGAAATCTACAAAGGCATTAAAGCAGAGGGAGAAGTACAATATTCTGGAATGACTGTCACAGTCCCCGACGTGAATGTCATCAAAAATCTATGGGATGATTTGAAGCAGGCTGTCCATGTTCGGCAGCCATCACATTTAACTGAACTGAAGAGAATTTGTATGGACGAATGGTCAAAAATACCGTCATCCAGAATCCAGACACTTATCAAAGGCAATAGAATGCGTCTAGAGGCTGTTACATTTGCAAAAGGAGGTTTAACTTTGCCTCAGCTAGAACTGCAGTGGAGATATGGGAGATTTTGCTGAAGGTATAGTGAGCTGATGATTTACATTATACCAAAAATTCTAACTGTTTTAAAAATTGGAGGAGACAGTGAAATCCAAGATGCCTGCCTCAGCTAGAACTGCAATGGAGATAGGGGAGATTTTGCAGAAGGTATAGTGAGTTGATGATTTACATTATACCTACAATTCTAACTGTTTTAAAAATTGGATTTCTTGAACTTTCACATAGTGTCTTTACTTAGTAAATGATTTTATTTATGATTGGTGCCCTTTAAGAGGGGTTCCCAAACTTTTTCATATGGCTGTATTTGTAATTTAAAAGGATACAAGAATAGTTGCTACCCTGTTGACCTCTTTCTGGAATACAGATGACACCAACTTTGATCTAATTGTTTTACCCCTCCTATATTAAACATCAGAGACAAGACATTCTTTCACCTGGGAATAGATCCATTGTAGCAGGTGCCAATGTTTATGCATAATGTACTAATGTACTTTTTTGTTAAATGTTAAATATTTGGTTACATCTCTGTCCTGGGTGGTTATGGCAAATCTGACTCTATTTGTTTCACCGAAAATTCACAAAACTGCAAAAATGTGCCAAATGCATTAAAATCTATCAGCGACAAATGTTTTTGGACACACAACATTTTTTTGTGGATGTGCGATAATTTTTTTCACCGATTGGACTCTTTATGGGCGTCTTTTTCACTGAAAAACCTGGTGATACATTTTGCTCATCCCTAGTCCTGGGATTTTTTCTTGGCTCCTTATTCCACAATAACTTAAGGGGGCGATTTACTGATAACTATATTTCGTTTGTTTTCTCAGAATCAAATCTTATATTAATCACTTTAAACTGTTAAAAATTCGTAATTTAATAAACAAAAAAAACACTAATACAAAAGTTGGACATCTAAAAGCTAACAATGTCATGTAGAAGTCATTGGGATTTGTCCTTTTTCAATTTTACTTTTTTGTATTTACTATAAAAGTATTGTATTTTTGGATATGTCAGTATTTTTATTTGTTTGTTCTTTTTATATTAGTATGTTTTAATTAATTACTTGTCATTTGTGGTTTTAAATAAAATTTGTTTTTAAAAACTGCTAAAATTAGAATGCTGGTAAATGGGCCTTCCAAAGTTTTCAATATAAAGCGATTTCACACTTCTGAAAAAAAAAACATACAAACTTGCTTGAAAATTTGTATCTACTGTTGAGGAATGTGCCCTATAATCTCTAAATAATAAGACATCCTTGACTACACAGCTGATTTCGGTAAAGGAATGTGCTCTTCAATAGAAATATGATCTTTCTCACAGCAAATGATAGAAATACAGTAATTCATTTAGTGTTGACAACATTTACAACATGATCCCTAATTACCAACCAATGTGCTCTGTAGAATGAGTCCAGAAAATATTCTAAGTAGTATTTATAATGCTACAGAACAGGCATAATTTATTCCAATGCTCAAAAGGAAGCCTGACTAATGATTAGTGAATCAAAGTATTAATTCTCTCACATTTTACATGTCTTTTACTTTTTAAAATCCTATATATACAGTATAGTCTCTTCTGCATGAAGTGCTTAAATAATTTAGTCAACACAACCAATAATTTCATTATCTTATGCTTATTCTAAATTTTTTAATGCATAACTGTACTGTTTTAAACCTTATTAAAGTCATCTAGCTCTTTAAAATGAGAGACAAAGGATGCCAGTGCAAAAGCATTAAAAGGTATAAAAGCCACACAACCTTAATACTTATATAGTAAATGCTTACGTTTGGAACAATTGCTGTACTATGCATCATTTCAAATTCTAAAATGAGATGTGGAGCACAGTTCTAGCGGTGTAAACTTAAAACTAATGAGCAAAACATGAATGAGAGGTATTCATGATTTTTTCCTTTCAAGTTTTTTATTTTCAGATTTTTTAATAAATAAGGCATCATTAATTTTTTTTTAAATTGTGAGTTTATTCAAAGAAGAAACAACCTTTACAATTACAAAAAATAGATACATTTTGATAAATAAAGATTTGATAAATAGGTTTCCCCACTACAACATAATAGGTATCAATTGAGAACATGTTAGTCACCTTTCTTACACAGTACTCACTTCAGTGGTAGTACTCTAGACAACATGATTCTGATTTTTGAATGAAAAGTTATTGCCATTGAATTTGATCCCACTGGTGGCCAATAAAAGGGCAACCACGTTTGGGAGTTTTACTTTGAAAACAGCACATAAGTTGCAGGTAAAATTTAGTCCCTTTGTAAAATATATAATGAAGCATTTGAATTCTTAATGAATCAGTAGAAAGTTTAGTGTAGGACTGGCCATACTGGGGATGACTTTGATGTAGTTGGCCAGCTTCAATATATTCAAATACAAGAGGTCCTCTGCACTCAACCCAGTATCAATATATTAAGGATAGTGAAACATTTTGTGCCTTAAGCTACTAAAATGCCTCTCCCTTTAAACAAAACAGGGGATTGTTTGTCCATATATTGCAATATATTTAAGCTGGCCAACTACGTGAAAGTCATCCATGGTATGGCCAGTCCTACGCTCAACTTGTATCTGATTCATTAAGAATTCTATTGCTTCATTATACATTTCACAAAGGGACTAACTTTTACCTGCAACTTACTTCAAAGTAAAACTCTGAAACGTGGTTGTCCTTTTATTGACCACCAGTGGGATCACCTGACTATAGCTGGTAGACCTCTTGTATTTTTCTATGTGAATTTTGTAGTCACAACCTCATTGCACCCCCGCTTAATGGTTTTAAAAATTAGTGGTGAGCACAACTTTCCCTTGTTTTTTACACCTTAAATATATTGCAATATATGGACAAACAATTCCCGTTTTTTTTTAAATGGTAAGGCATTGTTAGTAGCTTAAGACACAAAATGTTTCAAAGTCCTTGGTATGTTGATGATGGGTTGAGTGCAGAGAACCTCTTGTATTTGTCTATGTAAATTTTGTGGTCACAACCTCATTGCACCCCCGCCTAATGTTTTTTAAAAATTTGTGGTGAGCACAACTTTCTGTTGTTTGGCACATATTGAAAATAATTACATTTTATGTACAGAATTATATTTAGTCCTTTAATGTATTTAATCAAATCCCTTCCTTCCACAAGGTTTAGTAGAAGCTCATTATACAGAAAGGTTTTCAGTGAATTTATGATTTATTTTGATTATTCTCTTAGGAACCAAAAGAAGAAAGTGACTTTACTTTCAATTTCACATTTTGTTTTGGTTAGTGCATGAGATAGCAAAACCTGCATATTTCCTAATTAAAACAGCAAACAGAGTTTTAGCAGTGCAGAGCAACATTTCATGATAGTTTCATTACTTAAAAACACTTTCATGTTTTGGTGTTACTGTTCCATTAAATAGTTACTGCCATTTATTATATGAAAAAACTTGAATCTAACTGAAAGGAAACTTTTCTGCTTTGATTTTTAATTCAGTTTGGAATGGTTGCATTTATTAAATGTGCAATAGACTCATTGGTATTAAAAGGGCAGGGATTGTGGTAAGTTTGAAGCGTGGAATCGTGCAACACCAGATGTAAGTGGCATGGTGTCTTCACCTTAAAAATATCAATTACAAGACCAGTCCTGGTTAGCATGACATTTACTATACCTCTGCCCAGTAGCGTAACTTGAATGTGCAAAAAAATCAAATCCCATGTCTCAGTGTCTGCTGTATAGTAGGTTACTCCCTCTTTATGAGGGATCAAGGACAGATAAAAACAGAATGTATAGCTTTTGTACAAAAACACTTAGTTTGTCTTTTCACACATTTTAAAATATAATCATAATATTTGAATGCATGTACACAAAAAATCTAACAAGATAAAGATATATAAGTATTACAAAAATAAAACAAAATGATAAACCTAAATAAATCAAATGTAAAGACTGAAAGGAGATCAGTGGCCTTGAAAAAGGTCACATATATGGCAAAATTATTTCAGTTGACATTTTGAAGCAATTTTGTATTAAAATATTATTACTTGCAAAGCTAAATAAGGTTGTAAAAATGAAGAAAGACATTCATACCCACAAGTGTCAATTTCACTCTATATTATTACATTTTCCAACAGCTTCTCTCTGTAGCATTTTTACCATGACTATCTGGGTTGATTAGAATGGTTCGTAACTGTTATCTGTAATAGATTTTGCCTGTAGCAAAATTCATGCAAGCATAATAGAACAAAGTGTGCTGAGATTAAATTGGGACCATCATTTTCAGATGCCTGACATTTATTGCATATTTCTATTAGAATCCAAATGCCTATTTGTTTTCTACTTTGTTTTTATTCTTATATTACAAATGGATAATGGAATGTAATCTGTTTTAAATGTTAGGTTAAACACTGCATATCAGTAAGATCAATAAAACTTAAATACACTCCTAAACAATTAATTCTTAGGGAAGAACATTTCTGTGGAAAATACACATTAACAGGAAAACAGTATTCTTTATTGTTTAATTAAAAGCAATGTTTAATGGCTTGCATCTCACTATTCAAATATAATGTGCATATTAAATGAAATACACACGTAATGGATACATTGAGTGTATTTTATTTAGAGTTCTAATTAAATTTCACTATCTTTTATTCATGGAATTATTATTAAAGAGAAACAGACAAATAGACTATAATTAGGGGATAACATGTAGACATCAATTTATTTTGCCTTTCTGATAATATCTAGTGATGGGCGAATTTATTCGGCAGGCGCGAATTCGCGGCGAATTTGCGTGATTCGCTGCCAGCGAATAATTTTGCGAAACGCCCGCGTAAATTCGCGGAAAAAATTCGCCGGCGTCAAAAATTTTTTTTTCGAAAAAACGAGAGGCCGGCGCCGTTTCGCGAATTTTTCGCATTTCGCGAATTGCGTGCGAAATTCGCACATTTTTCAGCAAAACGGCGCAAATTCGCCCATCACTAATAATATCCCACTAAGCATGTTTGTGATCAGTGATGTGATAACAAGTTGCTAACCAGAAATCCTTGCTGACTGAAAATACTGCATGAGTACTCATTTATGCAATACATTGTGGTAACAAGAATGGGGGAGCTTGGGAGCTATTATCAAATGTATATTGGCTATGCTAGTGTATAAGTATGATAAGTATGATTGCTATGCAAAGCAGAAGTGCTTAAGCATTCAGAGTTTCATCTGGGTACATGAAAGATCCTTAATTCTAGCGGGGGCTGTGTAATTGGATGATACATTTTTCTTGCTACAAGACTTCCTGGGGCCAAGCCAGTTGTCCAGGAAACAGTTTATTTTCTTTTTTATTCCTAATAATACCCAACTGGGCTATCCTATGTTCTCCCAGTCAGTAGGAATTGTTTTTGGGGAGACTATAGTGACACCTCATGTTTGGCATCATCTTGATTGCCCACCTATTAAAACACAGAATACCCATCTTCTTATCATGGTATTTGTTACTGGAAACTGCCAGTGTAATGTATCAAAAATGGCCCTGTAAAATCTTGCTTTACAAAGGGTCATAAAGACACAAACCTGTGCATTCCTAATTCATGCATAGCTAATGAGAAGTAATGTCTCGGCATGAGGGCAAGTTGCACTTCCCGGGGGGGGGGGGGGGTAGGTTGGGGGGGGAGGAGGGAGGGGGGGGGTCTATGTGGAGTGAGAGGGAGGAGGGTCTATGTGGGTGGGGGTAGGGATTTTTTTGGTTAAGGGTTTGTTGCTCCTTTAATTATATATCAGTATCATTTTTATTAAAAAATACAAAATGGATTTTCATTCATTATTAGCAAGGAATTGTTTACATTGACATGAATATCCAGAAAGGGTCAGACTGGCCTACTGGAGTACCAGAGAATCTCATTGTGGGTATCAACCTAGAACAATTCCCATCACTCGACTTGTATTACCACAATGGGCCTTTATGAAACCCTATACAATTATCTATATCTAACTACTGTGAAAGTCAGACCAGGGAGTCAGATTCCTAGTAGACCCTTTCTGACACTACATCTAGATTGAATGGTTTGCAAATATACAGGGTCGAACTGGGCCAGCACAGACTCATTCTACACAGCCTGTGCTCCTGGCCTTCACCCCTACCCAGTAGAAGAAATGACATGCACAGGTACTCGCTGGCGGGGGGATGGGGTGGAGAGTGGCAGAGGCAGATTTGCAGCTGGGGGAAAGGGCCCGGATGCAGCAGCCCCAGTGGGCCCAAACCCCCCAGTCCGACATTGCACATACTGTATATAAAAGTAACTCATTAATCATGTTATGCTTCCAAACATAGCAAATCAGATTTTCCATGATAGATACACTGGATTAAAAAGGAAATCCAGTTAAATCAATAAGTCAGTGGTACAATAATTGAACTGGTTTTGCTGAAGACTTAAGCAGAAAAAGACCACCAGTGAAAAGAATGAGAACAAAATTTGATTAGTGCACAAAAGGATGTCATATAACAAACTCAATTCTGTACATTTTAACAAGTACTCTGTCTCACAAATGTATAATCTCCATTTAATGGACGCACTTATGTGCAAAGTTACTTACAGAATGAATTATGTTAAAAAAACTTGGACATAATATATAATAGTGTAACTAACTAGTGCATGTCAAGCTAGATTTGAATGACAAAATAGATATTTGTGACAGAAAGCAAGATTTTATAGTGTAGGATTCATTCTTTCCACAAAATGAAAGCTTAGTTTCACAAAACAGATAAAATATCCATTCTGTGAAGCAATACCGCCAGTCACATTTCTGAACCAATAAGAACAAAGCCTATTGCCATATAACAAACAAGATGAGAAGTTGCCAGCTCTGCTCCACCTGGCTGCATCATCCCTAAGGCATAGTAGCTGGCCTGCTATAGAGGGTGCCCTCCAATGTCTCCTCTGCTGCATAGTAATAAACATGAACAAACATGATTCTATTAAACAGTACGGGGCACTTTTACTTAGGGTCGAATATCGAGGGTTAATTAACCCTCGATATTCGACCATCGAAATAAGATCCTTCGACATCGAATATAGAAGTCGAAGGATTTACCGTAATTCGTTCATTCGAACGATCGTAGGATTAAATCCTTAGAATCGAATGATTCGAAGGATTTTAATTCATTGATCGAATGATTTTCCTTCGATAAAAAATACTTAGAAAGCCTATGGGGACCTTTCCCACAGGCTAACATTGTACATCGGTAGGTTTTAGGTGGCGAAGTAGGTGGTCGAAGTTTTTTTTAAAGAGACAGAACTTCGACTATCGAATGGTCGAATAGTCGAACGTTTTTAGTTTGAATCATTCGATTCGAGTCGTAGTCGAAGGTCGAAGTAGCCAAAAAAATACTTAGAAATTCAAAGTATTTTTTATTCTATTCCTTCACTCAAGCTAAGTAAATGTGCCCCTACATGTTCATAATTAAAAGTTCTTACAAATGGCTGAGAAATATATTGCTGCACTCATGATTGTAGAGAAAGAAAAGTATGCAAAACATAAATATGATAATTTTAGGTGATATACATAGTAAGTAAGGTTGAAAAAAGACACACGTCCATCAAGTTCAACCTTTTTTTTTTTTTTTTATCTGCCTAAGTGCTAGTTGATCCAGAGGAAGGCAAAAAAAAAACATCTGAAGCCTCTCCAATTTGCCTCAGATGGGGAACAATTCCTTCCTGACTCCAAAGTGGCAATCGGACTAGTCCCTGGATCAACTTGTACTATGAGCTATCTCCCATAACCCTGTATTCCCTCACTTGCTAAAAAAGAAATCCAACCCCTTCTTAAAGCTATCTGTATCAGCCTGTACAACTGTTTCAGGGAGAGAATTCCACATCTTCACAGCTCTCACTGTAAAAAACCTCTTCCGAATATTTAGGCAGAACATCTTTTCTTATAATTGGAATGGGTGACCTTGTGTCAGCTGGAAAGACCTACTGGTAAATAAAGCATTAGAGATTATTATACGATTCCCTTATATATTTATACATTGTTATCATATCACCCCTTAAGTGCCTCTTCTCCAGCGTGAACATCCCCAATTTGGCCAGTCTTTTCTCATAGCTAAGATTTTCCGTACCTTTTACCAGCTTAGTTGCTCTTCTCTGTACCCTCTATAAAACAATAATGTCCTGTTTGATTGATGGAGACCAAAACTGTATGGCATATTCTAGATGGGGCCTTACAAGGGCTCTACAAAGTAGAAGAATTATCCCCTTCTCCCATGACTTTATGCCCCTTTTAATACAGCTCAAGACCTTATTTGACCTTGATTCTGTTGACTGGCATTGCTTGCTACAGCCAAGTTTATCATCTACAAGGACTCCAAGGTCCTTTTCCATAATGGATTTGCCTAGTGCAGTCCCATTAAGGGTATAAGTGGCTTGGATATTTTTACATCCCAGGTGCATGACTTTATATTTATCTACATTGAATCTCATTTGCCACTTAGCTGCCCAGATTGCCAGTTTGTCAAGATCGTGTTGCAAGGATGCCACATCCTGGATGGAATTAATTGGGCTGGATAGTTTTGTGTCATCTGCAAACACTTACAATACCCTCCCCTAAGTCATTAATGAACAAGTTAAATAAAAGTGGACCCAATACCGAGCCCTGAAGGACCCCACTAAGAACCTTACTCCAAGTAGAGAATGTACCATTAACAACCAACCTCTGTACCCGATCCTGTAGCCAGTTTCCTATCCATGTGCAAATGACTTCATTAAGCCCAACAGACCTTAGTTTAGAAAGCAGTCGTTTGTGGGGCACAGTATCAAACGCTTTGGCAAAATCCAAATAGATCACATCTACTGCCCCCCCCACTGTCCAGCATCTTACTTACCTCATCATAAAAAGCAATCAAATTTGTCTGACATGACCTATCCTTCATAAAGCCATGCTGATTGCTGCTCATAATGCCATTGACTAGGACAAAATTTTGAATGTGATCCCTTAACAAGTCTTCAAATAATTGAAGATGTCAAATAAATGACAGACGTCAAACTTACTGGCCAATAATTGCCAGGCTGAGATCGTAATCCCTTTTTAAATATTGGAATAACATCAGCTTTTTTTCAGTCCATAGGCACCATACCAGATGAAAAATCAGAAATAGGGGCTGGTCTGAAACTGAACTAAGCTCTCTTAGAACCCGGGGGTGTATGCCATCAGGCCCTGGAGCCTTGTTTACATTAATTTGTATTAAAGCTTTATGAATCATATCCTGAATCAGCCACTGACTAGATTGAGATGAGCCATTAGTGCAGCTGTAAAGTGAGCCTGGGAACTCTGACTCCTCTATTGCATACACTGATGAAAAGAACTGATTTAGCACATTTGCCTTTTCTGTATCTGTTACAACCATACTGTCACTGCTATTTAATGGAGCAACACTCTCAACCTGCATCTTTTTACTATTAATATATTTACAAAAACCTTTTAGGGTTAATTTTCACCTCCGCCGCAATTAACTCTTCATTTCCTTTCTTTGCCTTCCGGATTGCTGGTTTACAACATTTATTACAGTGTTTATATTCATTAAATGCAGCTTCTGTCCCAACAGGTTTGAAGTTTTTAAATGCCTTTCTCTTCTTTCTTATTAACTTCTTTACTTCTGTATTAAGCCACATAGGATGATTCTTAGAGCTTCTACATTTACACCTTAAGGGAATAAATTGAGAACAGTAAGATATGGCTATTCTTATTGTAGTACCCTGCTTGTGTACACATTTTGATTAAGGGCATTCCTGCTGTTTTGCGATTGTCTTATGATTCATTCCTGTTCCTCTTCCTGTCTAAGCTGAGAGCAATAATGGGGCATGCACCACCTACCTGCCATGTTGTAATAAATGAACCAGAAGCAGGGGTGTAACTACCATGAGGTATAGGGGCCCCATGAGGCCCTAATTCATATACAGCTTCAATAAATATTGGTAAAACAAGCCAACTTCTAAACATTTTGGGGGCCTGAAAAATAATTTGCTGTGGGGCCCAGTAATATCTAGTTATGCCACTGGGGCTCATTTATCAACACTGGGCAAATTTGCACATGGGCTGTTACCTATAGCAACCAATCAGTGATTAGCTTTTTAAAGCCAGCTGCAAGAAGAACAATGAATGCAGCAATCTGATTGGTTGCTATAGGTAACAGCCCATGGGCAAATTTGCCCAGTGTTGATAAATGAGCCCCACTGAGTCCAGAAGTAACTGTGCTTGTCTGGCTGTTTTGACTGAATCATTTAATCCACTACCAGCCAGTTTGTCACACATCATCTTGCAGCCTAACCCATCATTATAATAGGTCTAATATCCCTTCAATGATGTCTTACAAACTCTCAGACTCAGTTATAAGTTTTGTATATGATTGTTAGGCTCCAACATCTCCTCCTAGCTGTAATCTTGCACCAGTTAGCTTTTAGCAGTTTTTTAATAATATGCTTAGCTATAGTTTAACTACTACATAATAGGTTTAGCCAGAGACATGGGACTTATCGAGGGTTGCTACCTGTCCGGATTTCACCCGGACATCCCAGTTTTTGGAAGGGCTGCCCAGGTGAAAAGTCCGGATTTCCAAATTAGGAATTCCAAACAGGACACTGAAGTAAATTGCCACATAATCAGTCCTGCCCTTGATGTCACCTGCACTGCCCCCCCCTACATCACCGACCCGCCCCCTGTCCATTTTTGCCAAAAAAAAAGATGGCAACCCTAGACTGATCATATGCACACATATTCTGTATAGTATAATGAGTAAGTCTTATGAGATGTCTCATAGTTAGCTGTAGTTTAACTACTACATAATAGTTAGCCACAGATGTAAGACTGATCATGTGCACACATATTTTGTATAGTTTGATGTGTAGGTATTATGAGCAGCCACGCATAAGACATATATAGTATTTTCCTTAATGTGAGTTCAGATTTTTTTAAGACTGTGCTGCTGAACGCCATCTGCCAGTGGGTCACTTAGCTGCTTTACTGAGCCTCATATACCAGATTAATCCATATCGGAAACATTTACACATGGGTAGGCTCTGCTCAATCACAAACTGTTACACTGCTTTTGACAAAGCTGCCATAGTGATGAAATGGAAGGTATGTAGTCAGGCCCGGACTGGCAATCTGTGTGTTCTGGCAAATGCCAGAGGGGCTGCTGTAAGTTGCCATAGACAGGCACTAGTGGGCTGGTAAGGTGCTGTTTGGGCCTCTGTGTAGCTGAAATGCCAGGGCCTATTTTGAATATCAGTCCAGACCTGTATGTAGTAGTTAAACTAAAGCTAACTATGTGACTAAGAAACTAATTATAAGGCCCACACATCATACTATACAGATTGTGTGTGAGTCTCCAGTGTCTTGATTGGCTGACTAAAAGTGGACTGATAAAAGCTGCCAAAAGACCAAGTGGTCCCTAGAGCCCACGATCAGACGAACATCTCCCAGTGGCCATACTGGGGCAAGAGCTGCTCATTTGACAACCTCCTCACTCCAGACAATGTGTACTCACACACAGTCTGTATAGTATAAGTAGGCCTTATAAGCAGTTTCTTGGCTTACATAACTTCCATTTCATCACTATGGCAGCTTTGTCAAAAGCAGTGTAACAGTTTGTGAGTGAGCAGAGACTAATCATGGGTGGATTTTTCCCATATGAATTAATCTGACATATGTGGCTCAGTAAAAAAGCTGAATAACCCACTGGTGGATGGAGTTTAGCAGCAGTCTTGTTGAAAAATTCTGAACCCACTCTAAGGAAAATATTATTTTATTATTGTATGACATGCACCTAGATTGCTGCTGGGCAAGGAACTGCGCAGTTCAGATTTGACAGTATTACTTATACAATGTCCCTAATTAGTGATGGGCGATTCTGTGCCACGAAATTCGTGAAACGGTGAAAAATTCAAGAAACGCAATGGGCGTCAAAAATATTTTGACGCATGTCAATTTTGACGCCAGCTACAATTTTTATAAGTGCAACTATTTGATCCAAATTCATTAGTGAATGGGCATCTGAATAATTTTGACACACAACAATTTTTATGCTCACAAAAATTTTGACGCACGCCAATTTTTTTTGATGCAGCTGATTTTTTGCCGGCTAATTAATTTGCTTGTGGGAAAATGTGGTAATTTGCACCGAATTCGTGTCTGATGAATTTATTTGCCCATCACTATCCCTAATAACCAAGGTTACACATTGTACCACATAGACTTTAAGGGTCATTTATGACCACAGTTGCCATGTTTTTTTAACCACAATTTACACAATTATATTTTTGCTCTGACACTAATCAGACCCAATTGCTCTTTTCTAATTCTGGGTGTTGTCATTACTGATGTGACATGCGTGTGATATGTGCACAGTTGTGATCTCTGCACCAGTGTTGTGCCCCCCTCGACCCGCTCTGAAAGGGGAAAGCACTGGGCCGGTAAGGGGGTGGCATCATTAGAGCCCTTTTGTTATAAATGAATGTAAAGCATTGTGCAGCTTGCTGCTTCTATATACAGTAAATAAATTATGATCCCCTAAAATTGCCCCTGTCTAAATGAACCCTTTTGTTTACACACAGTACTCAGTAGTGGCTGTTCATATAACCTACACATCATACTATACAGAATATGTGTGCAAATGATCAGTCCCACCTCTCTGGCTAAACCTATTATGTAGTAGTAGTTGAACTATAGCTAAGCACATTATTAAGAAACTGCTAAAAGCTAACTGGTGCAAGATTACAGCTTGGAGGAGATGTTGGAGCCTAACAATCATATATGAAATTGAGAGTCTGAGGGGCAAATTCACTAAGATTCGTAGTTGCGCCAGGCGTAACTTCGCCGCATTTCGCCAGGCGTAGTTTCGCCAGCGCTTTGCAATTTCACTAAAATCTGAAGTTGCGCTCAGGGGTAGCGTAAGGTTGCGAAGTTGCGCTAGCGTTGATTCGCTAAGTAAAGCGAAGTTACGCTAGCGAAGGCTAATTTGCATACCAAATTCAAATTTCAATGGAGGAATACGTATCAGCACTACAAATGCCTAGAAAACCTTCAAAACATCAAATAAAATTTTTATTTTGCCCTACACATCTGCCCACTGTCTAGGGAAGTTGCCATGAGTCAGGAAATGTAGGGGGGAAGGAGGGGAGCCCCAAAAAAAATTTCGATCTTTTTCAGCCTATCACCCATAATGTAGAAAACACGCCAGCGTTTTTTGGGACTTAGAAAAAATTTGGACTTTTTTTGAAGCAATCCCTATCTACTCTATTGCGCTTCGCCTGGTCTGAGGTGGCGAAGGAAGTCTAGCGTAAAAGGTAGCGTTCAGTACACTGCGCCCGTTAGTGAATTTGCGTAGTTACGTCGCTAGCGAAACTTCGCCAGGCGTAAGGGTGCAAAGTAACACTAGCGAAACTACGCCAGCGTTCGTTAGTGAATTTGCGCAGTAACGAAAATGCCAAACGCTAGCGAAGTAACGCTAGCGTTCGACGCTTCGGCGCTTAGTGAATTTGCCCCTGAGAGTTTGTAAGACATCATTGAAGGGATATTAGACCTATTATAATAATGGGTTTGGCTGCAAGATGATGAGTGATAAACTGGCTGGATTAAATGATTCTGTTGTGTTAGTTCAGGCAAAACAGCCAGACAAAGCACAGTAACTTCTGGACTCAGTGGCGTAACTAGATATTACCCCACAGCAAATAATTTTTCAGGCCCCCAAAATGTTTAGAGATTGACTTATTTTACCAATTTGTATTGAAACTGTATATGAATTAGGGCCTCACTGGGCCCCTATACCTCTTGCCCCCTCCTGCAGCTGCAGGGTCTACTTCCTTTGTAGTTACACCCCTGCTTCTGGTACATTTATTACAACATGGCAGGTAGGTGGTGCCTGCCCCATTATTGCTCTTAGCTTAGACAGGAAGAGGAACAGGAATGAATCATAAGACAATGGCAAAAAAGCAGGAATGCCCTTAATCAAAATGTCCACACAAGCAGGTTACTACAATAAAAATAGCCATATCACCTAAAATGATGATATAGTATGTACGTATATTTTTATTTGTAAAGTGCTCTTCAAGGGCAAAGACCTGTACAGCAAAACAATAAATTAGTAGTAACAAACAAGGGGTCATTGGAATAAAAAGTAACAATAAGTGCATTATTAGAAATACAATTCACATAAATATAAAAAATATAATTACAATACAGATTAAGTGCTCAGTGTCAAGGAAACACAAGGCTAGAGGACCCTATCCCGTAGGGCTTACAGTCTAAATGATGTCTATATTTATGTTTTGCATACTTTTCTTTCTCTACAATCATTATAAGTGCAGCATATGTTTCTCGGCGATTTGTAAAAACATCCAATTATGAATCTGTAGTGTTTAACAGCAGCCCTTTTAGATTCTGTTTGTTCATGTTTATTACTATGCAGCAGAGGGGACAATTGAAGGCGCCATCTATAGCAGGACAGCTACTGTTATGCCTTAGGGATGATGCAGCCATGTGGAGCAGAGCTGGCAACTTCTCATCTTTTTTGTTATATGGCAATAAGCTTTGTTCTTATTGGTTCAGGAATGTGACTGACAGTTTTGCTTCACAGAATGGATATTTTATCTGTTTTGTGAAACTGAGCTTTCGTTTTCTGGAAAGAATGAATCCTGTAATATAAAATCTTGCTTTCTGTCAAAAATATCTATTTTGTCATTCAAATCTAGCTTTGCATGCCCTAATTAGTTACACTATTATATATTATGTCCAAGTTTTTTTAACATAATACATTCTGTGAGTAACTCTACACATAAGTGCATCCGTTACATGAAGTTATACATTTGTGAGACAGATTGCTTGTTAAAATGTACAGAATGGAGTTCATAATATATTGACATCCTTTTGTGCACTAACCAGATGATGTTATCATTCTTTAATAGAAATAAGACTTGTGTATATTGTTTTATCTGTGTATGGTCACAAATACTTATATACAATAAGATAAATTAATTCTGTGTATTAGGGATAGTTTTGTATACAGAATGTATTTGGGTCAAACGTCACCCCATATAGGGTAACATTGGGATAATTGAATTATAATAATAGTATTAATTAAAAATAAAAGAATCATATAATAAAAAATGCTCTGCGCATCCATAGATTCCAAAGGATGGTTAGTATGTCAGTTAAAAGGAAACTGAACTACTCTGGCACATTGTGTACTAAGGCAATACACTACCTCCTGCTACTGTATAATGTAGTATATAGAATATGTTATGTACAATATATATACATTTATAAGTGGTTTATTATGAATTTTACTTTTTAGAGAATTATTCATTCATTCTTGCATCATGCTTTTTTTTCTCAGACATATTATTCTTGTTTCTGAAAAATTTCATGTTCCAAGATCTCAGACATATTTTGTGACAAATGTGACAAAACTGTTACTAAACAGTTCATATTTTTTAGATTGAGCAGGAGTAATGCTACTTACTAAATAATGTGTAGAATATGTATTTGATTGAATAAAATCACTTGCACACAGAGCAATTAATGTGTTTATTAGCAGATAGTTTAATTATACCTTCCAACATTTGAAAAATGGACAGAGGGACAAAAATATCTGCTGCTCTATGCATGGCAAAACTTTTTTGACCATGCGTGTTTTATGGCTACACCCCCTAAATACCATGTCTATTTTACAACATTTTAGCACATTTCTGGGAGTTTTAAGACCATGTTTTATGTATTTCAACAGTTTTCTTTTTAAGCTGTGAGTCTCAGTTTCGCCAAGAGACTGGGTTGTCTTAAAAAGTTACAATTGTATCTGTGCATATCTTAAATTGTTATAAATGGTGCAGCTGCTCATTGTTTTTTAAAATAAGTTTCAGAAACTTTTTAGCTTTATCTGGTGTCAGTGCAGTAGATCAAAGAGAAACTCAGGACTTTTTTTTACTGTCAAAATTGTGCCATAGAAAACTGACAGTTGGGAGGTATGGTTTAATCTTTTGGGCCACACCGCTTTATCAAGCTTATGGATACCTGGTGAACTAGAAGATTTAAATGAGAACTGTCATGAGTTACAGTGTTCCCTGGACAAAAGGTTACAAAGAGAATTATCATTGGTGTATGCTATAAACCACCTCGTATAAGTGACGAGTATGAAGCCCAGCTACTCTTGCAGATAGAAGCGGCTTCACAGCTGGGTCAAGTTGTTGCTATGGGTGACTTCAATTATCCAGACATTGACTGGGGTAATGGGGTTGCCAAGACAGAAAAAGCTAGTAGATTTGTAAATATGCTGAAAGACAACTATTTATTCCAGCTCGTTCAAGAACCTACTAGGAATAACTCTCTTTTGGACCTTATAATAACTAATGATACTGAACTCATCTCTAGCATTTGTGTGGGTGAGCATTTAGGGAATAGTGATCATAACATGGTCTCCTTTGAAACTCTGTTGCAGAAGCAATTCTATAAGGGAGTAACTAAAACACTAAATTCAGACGTGCAAACTTTAACAGTATAAGGGCATCTCTGCTTAAGTGGGAAATGCTTTTCACAGGGTTAAACACAGAAAAAAATGGGAAGTCTTTAAACTGCTTAATAAATATACATGTCAGTATATTCCCTTGTAAGCAAGGAACGTAGTTGCAAAGCAAAACCTTTTTGGCTCAATAGAAGTGTTGGTGTTGAGGTGGGGAAGAAAAGGTGTGCTTTTAAGGCTTTCTAGTTAGCTGGGACAGCCGAATCATTTATAAGGTAAGAGGAGGCCAATAAATCATGTAAAAAAGCTATAAGGCAAGCTAAAATTGATATGGAAAAGGATATTGCAGCCAGCAGCAAAAAGAATGCAAAATTATTTTTTAAATATGTTAATAGTAAAAAAATGAAGCAGGAAGGGGTGGGACCTTTAATATCAGAGGGGGTCAGCTGGTTGATGAAAACAAACAATAAGCACAGATTCTGAACACATATTACATCTGTCTATACAAATGAGTTAATGAAGGTTTCCTTCTTGATAGTCCCAA
Source organism: Xenopus laevis (assembly GCF_017654675.1). NCBI lineage: Eukaryota > Metazoa > Chordata > Amphibia > Anura > Pipidae > Xenopus > Xenopus laevis. Next base: position 31,210,888 of record NC_054378.1, on the reverse strand, counting down.
TTCTAGCAATTCTAGTAATACAACTAATGATGCATGGTTCACACATGAGGAAATTCAAAAAAGACTAGAACATGTTAAGATTAACAAAGGTCCAGGGCCAGATGGTATTCATCCCAGGGTACTTAGCGAGCTTAGCTCTGTGATTGCCAAACCTCTTTACTAATTTTTCTGGATTCATTGAGATCTGGCATAGTGCCGAGAGTGCTAATTGCTAATGTGGTGCCTCTATTCAAAAAAGGATCCCGTTCTCAGCCTCAAAACTATAGGCCAGTTAGTCTGACGTCAGTGGTAGGAAAGCTTTTCAAAGGGTTAATAAAGGATAAGCTACTGGACTTCATAGCAAATCATAATACTATGAGTTTGTGCCAGCATTGTTTTATGCGTAATAGATCTTGCAAGACTAACTTAATTTCTTTTTATGAGAAGGTAAGTAGAGACCTCGATTCTGGGATGGCAGTGAATGTGATTTACTTAGACTTTGCTAAAGCATTTGATACAGTGCCACACAAAAGGTTACTGGTTAAATTAAGGAATGTTGGCCTGGAACATAGTATTTGTACCTGGATAGAGAACTGGCTAAAAGATAGACTACAAAGAGTGGTGGTAAATGGAACATTTTCTAATTGGACCAGTGTTGTTAGTGGAGTACCGCAGGGCTCTGTACTAGGTCCCTTGCTTTTCAACTTGTTTATTAATGACCTGGAGGTGGGCATTGAAAGTACTGTTTCTATTTTTGCAGATGATACTAAATTGTGCAGAACTATAGGTTCCATGCAGGATGCTGCCACTTTGCAACGTGATTTGTTTAAACTGGAAAACTGGGCAGCAAACTGGAAAATGAGGTTCAATGTTGATAAATGCAAGGTTATGCACTTTGGCAAAAATAATATAAATGCAAGTTATACACTAAATGGCAATGTGTTGGGAGTTTCCTTAAATGAAAAGGATCTAGGGGTCTTTGTAGATAACACGTTGTCTAATTCTGGGCAGTGTCATTCTGTGGCTACTAAAGCAAATAAAGTTCTGTCTTGCATAAAAAAGGGCATTAACTCAAGGGATGAAAAAATAATTATGCCTCTTTATAGGTCCCTGGTAAGGCCTCATCTGGAGTATGCAGTTCAGTTTTGGACTCCAGTCCTTAAGAGGGATATAAATGAGCTGGAGAGAGTGCAGAGACGTGCAACTAAATTGGTTAGAGGGACGGGAGACTTAAATTATGAGGGTAGACTGTCAAGGTTGGGGTTGTTTTCTCTGGAAAAAAGGCGCTTGCGAGGGGACATGATTACACTTTACAAGTACATTAGAGGACATTATAGACAAATAGCAGGGGACCTTTTTACCCATAAAGTGGATCACCGTACCAGAGGCCTCCCCTTTAGACTAGAAGAAAAGAACTTTCATTTGAAGCAACGTAGGGGGTTCTTCACAGTCAGGACAGTGAGGTTGTCGAATGCACTGCTGGGTGATGTTGTGATGGCTGATTCAGTTAATGCCTTTAAGAATGGCTTGGATGATTTTTTGGACAGACATAATATCAAAGGCTATTGTGATACTAAGCTCTATAGTTAGTATAAGTATGGGTATATAGAATTTAATTAAAAGTAGAGAGGGGTGTGTGTATGGATACTGGGTTTTCATTTTGCAGGGGTTGAAATTGATTGACTTTGTCTTTTTTCAACCTAATTTAACTATGTAACTATGATGGAGTTCAAGGAATTTGTTCCAGGAATGGTCCATGCAGGTATCTGGTCAAAAGTGCAATAACCTTATTCTTAATAAAATATTGCAACTGTATACTACCTGCAATTAGCACAGTGCGTAAGTAACCAGAATTCTTTCTTTCATATAACATTTTCATTGCAAATATTAGCCTCTTTCTCTTAGCATTTGTATAGCACTTTGAGTTCCTTGGGGAAAAAAAATCATATATTAATGAAGCTATGTAAGCAGAATGTCATTCTGTCATAACTGTTCTAAATACTTTTTTTTGCTCTTTATATTATATAAAGAGATGTAATTTATATTTAGCCTTTTTACTTGAAACTAGTTGAAAAAATATAGTGTCATGGTTGAAATGAATCCTCTTTCTCTTTTAATAGTTGAATTCAAACCATAGATATTCCTATCACTGTTTTTAAGTTGTGTTTTTATATGCATGTTCATGTCTGAAAAAGCAATGCTATTTTTCTAGAGTACAAGTTTTTATGTCAAAAAATATAGCTTAGATTAGTTTAACATGAACAGTTGAAGGGATTCTGTCATGATTTTTATAGTGTAGTTTTTATTTCTAAATGACACTGTTTACATTACAAATAATTCACTCTACTCTATTCCTGAACCAACAAGTGTAATTTTTTAGCTATAATATTGTTGTATAGTCACCATCTTTGGTCATTTTGCCTGTTCATGTGCTTTCAGAATGAGCCAGTGCTGCACAATGGAACTGCTTTCAGATACGCTGTTGTTTCTCCTATTCAACAGAACTGGATGAGTCACAATGGAATTTTACCACTGAGTGCTATTCTTATAACTACCAGGGAGCTGGGTGTGTGTTAGGGAGCTGTTATTTGGTTGCTTTCCCATTGTTTTATTTATGGGCTGCTGGGGGGGGGGGTGGAGAGAAGAGCTATGGATTTTAAATCAAAGAGTATATTGTCCTTCTGTATATGGCTTATTTTGCTCAAATAATATCTGCATTAAAGTAGAACTAACCCCTAAAAATGAATATGGCTAAAAATGGCATATTTTATATACCGAACTTATTGCACCAGCCTAAAGTTTTAGCATCTCAATAGCAGCAATGATCCAGGACTTCAAACTTGTCACAGGGGGTCACCATTTTGGACTGTGTCTGTGACACTTACATGCTCAGTTGGCTCTGAGCAGCTGTTGAGAAGCTAAGGTTATGGCCCATTGCAAATTATCAAGCAGAAAATGAGTTTTGTCTGTAATATTCTGTCTGCTACAAGGTTGATTATTAATTATGATGCTAGTTGCACTGGCTTCTGGGCTGGCATGTAGTAATTATCTGTATTACCTATTAATCAACCTTATATTGAGACACATATTCTATGTGTACTGTGTATTTTAAATCAGTCCCTAAGCTCAGTAACTAAATGACAGCAGCACAGAGCATGTGCTGTGAATCAGCAGAAAAGAAGATGGGGAGCTACTGGGACATCTTCAGAAGCAAATATCTTCCTTGCTAATGGGCTGTAGTTTCTCTAGGGCTGGTACAGACACCCAAAACATAATTTACAACATTTCTAGCCTACTTCTTTAGTTAAGCTTTAGTTCTCCTTTACTGTATTAGAAGTTGGCATTTAGTGTAATGTCTCCATGCCAATAAGGGACATTGCAATGCATTGGCTCTTTAAAGAAGATGTGCAGAAAATTACATTTCCTGGTCAGCTATTTTACAAAACATATTTCTTACCGGTTGAATATCAGGGTGGAAAAATGAATGACAAAAAAATAATTTTCTGGCATCAGCTGCTTTTATATATAGAAGTTGATGGAAGGTAGTCACACTCGCAGGTCTTAAATTGTAAAAATTGTATTTTATTTCATGGCACAAACTGACATTTCAGCTGTTTCCTCAGCCTTTCTCAAAGTGAAAAATAACAAAAACCCACTAAATACTGTGCATGGCAGGAACCCAAAGTGATGTGTGCCAGTGATGTGTAGCTCATTCAATAAAACCCAATTAGTAATCTCTATTGAAAACATCCTTAAACATTGCAATTCATTGTTAAAAAATTAATATAACAAAGTGTTTATACAAAACATTCAAAAAGATGTGCTCGCTTATACATTAAAACACAGATGTGAAATTGAAGCAGTGGCATAATAAATATCTAATAATCCTGTTACAAATAATACCATCCATTTTCTGAAATAGTATGACTTAGCTGATTTGTGCACTTCAATAAAATACATACACATGTGCAATATAAAATAAAAAGACTCTAAACATAATCACAAATAAACACAAATCAACACTTGATAGTCTGTGCCTAGGGATGTAGCGAACCGCCGATAATGTGTTCGCGAACGCCGTTCGCGAACACCGGCAAAAATTGCGAACAGTTCGCGAACAGTTCGCGAACTTCGAACATCCGAAAATCGTTCGATTCGAACGATCGAAGGATTTTAATCGTTCGATCGATTTTAGCGATCGAATGGTCGAATGGTCGAACGATTTTGACGCGAACGCCTATTGGCGAACGTCGCGCGACGTTCGCGAACTTGCGGCGGACGCGAACAGCCGATGTCCGCGCGAACAAGTTCGCCGGCGAACAGTCCGCGACATCCCTATCTGTGCCCTGTGCAATTAAGAATGTTTCTTAATATCAAAACATCGACCCTATGTATAGAAAGCCGGACTTCCTTTTAATAATACTCCAGCAGCAAATTGGCGATACCAGCTCATTCTGACCTTAAAAATCAATAATTATAATTAAATATATTTAATTATTAGCAAAATCGCTATCTCACATTATGCGTTATCCATGTTTAACTCATGGCGCCATTCCTAGACCTGCAGGTTTCTTATATGTAATTACTGTTTCAATCAGGATACCAATAATATCGCTCATCGCAGAGATAAAATATATAAATGCTGCTACTATGTGCAAAACCGCCGAAAGAAAACAAAATTAAAAATTGAATCCACAGCAAGAATTCGAATTCCTTCGAAATCAGGGAGTACATCTTGAACCCAGCACAATATCAAAGCGCACAACCAAATTTAATTGGAAGGCTCAGCAAAGGCTTGAGACTGATAAAGAGGAATTGCTTCTGGTATTAACCATTTGTGGTCTAAGACTGTTATCTGTATGTCTGCCATTTCCCAACCTGCCTTTGATCCTCTTCAACTCAAGGGCACTCTTAAACAATTAATTGCTACCTATGAGAGCTACCAGCAATTGTGTTTCAAATATACTGACTTCTTAAAGTGACACAACACTGCAGAGACACAGAAAGAAGTAAAGGAAGTAAAGGAATTTGATGAGACAGCTTGTTATTGCAAACAAAGACAAAGGCAGAAGTGAGAATCACACAACTTCATGAATCCAGATCTCATCATTCTGTATCTAGTAGACACTCCATGAGATCCTCCAAATCCCTTCAATCTGGATCTTCCATTTTTCGCCACCAGCTTATTCAGGCACACCCCAATGCTAAAGTCACTAAGATCCAGGCAGTCTTTGTGTGAAGGAAGCGTAATAAAAGAAAAACTGACGGTCTGACGAAGGGGCCCGCCCCCGAAACGTTACATTGTAATAAACACGCAGGGCTTTGCCCGCATACATCGAGCTCTGAGTGCCAGTTTTTCTTTTATTACGCTGACTACAATTGGGGTTGCCGATCCCTTCTGACTGTGCACCGGGCCAACTTATGCTGGAGAGGCCAGGGTGTGCTGGTGGGTTCTGGAAATTTGTGTGAAGGAAAGCAGAAATGGAAGCAGAAGCTGCACACTAGAAAGCAGAAATGGAAGCAGAAGCTGCACACAAGAAAGCAGAAATGGAGGCCTTCAAAGCAGTGTGAACATACCACATCTCTGGCAAGGTTGCATGTCAAGGGTTTTGAATACATTACCAACTATGCTGTAAATGATAGCAGAAGACATTCAGTTGCATCTAATGCAACAGGCCAATGTATGTACATTGCATATACTGGTCCTAGAAACAATTTACCTACTTCACAAATCCACAGCCTACACTCAGAGAACTCAGGAACCCAGTGTATTTAAAAAGATTGATATTCTGTCTACACCCACTACAGTTCCTGGAAAGACTAATCAAAGATACACAAATGAGAACCCGAATCGTCAGGCCCTTTGCATAACAAACCACACTTGCTCAGGAAATGTATTGGCTTTAGGAAAAAAACCCTGCAAAAGCACAAGGAACTTTTAAGGAAACTGGGGGTCTGCTTCAAATGCTGTGCATCCACAGAACACCTTGCCAAAGCCTGTTAGGTTAGTTTTTCTTTCTGCAGTTTTGGCATTTTCAGCAGTAGAACATCTTACAGCATGGGTCTAAAGCTGGGCATTTTATTTTATATTGCACATGTGTATGTATTTGTATTGAAGTGCACAAATCAGCTGTCATAGTATTTTAGAAAACAGATGGCATTTGTCACAGGATTATTAGATATTATTATGCCACTGCATCAATTTCACATCTGTGTTTTTATGTATGATTGGAGCACATCTTTTTGACTGTTTTCTATAAACACTGTTATTTTAATGTTTTAACAATGCATTGCAATGTTTAAGGATTTTTTCAATAGAGATCACTAATTGGGTTTTATTGAATGAGCTACACGTCACTGGCACACGTCACTTTGGGTTCCCGCCATGCACAGTATTTAGTGAATGTTTGTTATAGTTTTTTCACTTTGAGAAAGGCAAAATGTCAGTGTGTGCCATGAAATAAAATACAATTTAAGACCTGTGAGTGCGACTACCTTCCATCAACTTCTGTGAAGTGTTTTTTGTAGACTGCACCCAGGCAACAGTGAGCAAGTAAACGTTTCGGCCTCCTCCAAGACCGTTTTTAAAGTAATTAGTATGTAGGGACCCGTAGAGTTAATCCTATGGTTTAAGGGTGGCCCCTCCCCTGCCTCATGGCCTGAGATACGGGTTTTCTGCCTGAATTTTCCAGGGACAGAGCCTTTGGATTGGTGCAGCATGGCTGATCCCAAAAGGAACCACAAGGTGCTGCTGTGCAACCATATAAAAGAGGATGCCATGTGCTCTGTCAGCCATTACAGCTAAACAGTTCAGGTTACAGTGACTGCTGCAGATATTTGTTTCACTTGGGATAAAGTGACAACACCAGCAAAATGTAGGCCTTTAATGGAGTGTGATAGGCCTGCCAAAGGCTGGGCAGGATCCTCCAGTGCCTGGATACCTCAATTAAGATGGTTTGGAGTTTGGATGCCGGATGTCTGTATTCACCTTTGGAGATGGGTGAGCAGTTCAGCATGGATGTCGTTTTGTGCTCGCGCTATAGAGAGCGTTGGGAGCTGGATAAATCTGGATGCCTGCTTCATCTCTAGGTGAGTCTGCCTGGAATGGTAGAGAAAGAGGATCTAGGATGTTTCTGTGTGTGCTCGACTGGAAGATGTCTGGAGCCTTCATCGCTGTGGATGCATATCAGCTCTGTGTGAGACTACCATCTGTGTGACTCCCTTGGGTGAGTGTTACCTTTGGGAAGGGTAAGAAAGGATGAGGATCCAGCGATCTCCTGTTTATGGAAACAGGCTGTTTGTGAGCCGGTCACGTGGGAGCACCACTTTCCTGTGGGAAAGCATGTGGGTGGGTAGCGCTACCTAGAACTGTACTCTTTTGGGGACAAGGGATGGAACTCTTGGGCTGCTAAAGGGAGTGGTGTGGGACTTTGCCTGGCGGGGAATCACCAGGACTGGACTGCAACATGTTCTAGGGTAGTGGGTCATGCTTTAAATGCATTTTGTGTGAAACGTTACATTTTACCTACCCTTTAATATTACACTTGTTTTATATAAAGTTATATTGTTATATAATAAAGTGTGTGGGTGATTTGTTTTCTAATGGGAATATCCTCAGGAGTATTCCAGGACCCCATTAGTTGGAGGAACTGCCAGAGAAGAGTTTTCCCAGTACATTTCAACTTGCAAAGGAAACTCAGGACCCAAGTTGGTAAGCTGGTACAACCTTGGCACCAGGGGGGTCGCCAAGAGGGTGTTACAAGTACATCACCCAAATGCCTTAAATACTTGGTGGGAAAATGGCCAAGATGGAAATGATGTAACCCCATCACCACCAGATAGCAACTAGCATTTAAACATCACACTTTCAAATTCACATAACTTTATATCGACATAAAAACAAAAAAAACAAAAATGAGACAAAAATAAGGGATAAAAACAAGATATTGTGCAACTTTGTAATCAATTCAGTCTGCATTAACGCAGCCATTTACAATGTTGCCTATGTTGCACAAAATATCAAAAATTTGAACTAAGTTGGAAGGTCTGCTCTGGGGCTCACCCTATTAAGGTTACAAGGTAAATCTTAGGTGTTACACTGCTACACAGCTCTTACACGTACAGTGTTCCCTTAGGCATGTTATACTATCGCTACGGACACTGCACCCGCCCACGCTTTTGTTTATCTGTCTCATTCTATGCCCAGACATTCAGATTACCCCTGATATAGCTTGGCATATCGGGGAAAAATCCGCTCGTGGATTTTTGCGTCTATGGCCACCTTAAGCCCTGCTGACTCTCCCCTCCAGGGATACAAATTCATCAGCCTCCTCATCAGCTCACCTACTGGATTTCCTCAATCACTTTTGACTCTGTCACTTGGTAATGCCTCCCTCTGATCCTTGCAGTGGCAGGCAGCACCTCCAGCCACTCTGTTCTTAACACAGACAGGTAACCATCCTGTTCTGCCCAGAGAGACCTCCCTAACACTTTCATTACCATTAAATACCTTTCCACAGGATATATATATTTATATATATAGGACAGCATATATATATATATATATATATATTATATATATATATATATATTATATATACTGTATAAACATATTTTATTTAGAAAATCTTCATTTATTTTTAAGTTTTTACATTGTAATAACTATTTAGTTTCACCTGTTTATTGTGAATGGGTTATCAATAAAGAGGGCACTGCAGCCTCTCAGTAGCTGAAAAGAGGCAGCACCTGCTGCTTTAAAAACTTGTGAAAATTTCTCTTGTTTATCTTGTTTACCCTGGGGTGTAATTAAATAACCCCATTAATGCTAACAATAATGTTGATGATTAAGGGAACTCTTTCACAAGAAAATTCCCTTCAGAGAAATGTTTTGCAGATGTACTGAAGAAAACTGTATCACTAAAGTACCACTCCAAATAGTTTGCTTTACCAAAACACCTTTCTTTTGCTGCTTGGCAAACTGCCAAGTTCTTTGCTTGCTTGAAAAGAATTCTATAGCTAGAGGCTAAAGCAGAAACTGCAATGATTTAAAAGAGAATTGGCTAGGAATGATAATGTACCATATTGTTAAAATGCAACTGGCATTTTGGATGTTTTTACAACTGAGAAAAAAGTGATTAATTATTTACTGAATTGGCTGGACCCGGGGCTAAAGTTAAATGCCAAATGAGTTTAGAAAATTCAGTCAGTGTTCCTAAATCACTTTAAACATTTCCTAACTGTTACAGTATGTATTCCTAAAATAAATAACGAGGAATTGATAAGGGTGTATTTAAGATCAGGCTTCAGAGAATAAAAGTTTTTATTGAAAATAATGAGATTATCAATTTTTGTACAAACAATATACCCTGTAAATGTAATATGAAATAATTTGAATTTACTAAATCAACTGAGTACTTGGGAGTGATTTATTATTAATAAGAATGTTTTACCACTTGCCATAAAAAGATACAGTTCTCTTCAGAGTTAACAATGTCTTTGTTGTACTGTTGTGCTGAAATGCATTTATCATTTATTTTGTTTTTGGTTTTAATAATTTAGAAGGGTGGTAAAGCTCAGTGCTGCCACTAAGCTTTAAAATCTCATAGAACAAAATGGTGTTTGAATGCTTATAGCAGTTAAATACAAGGGCATTACTACAGAGAAAGTGAACATGCCATTGCAAAAGGGCCAGGAATGTTAGGGTGCCTAGTAATGCCATAATCAATTTCAAGATATCTTTGTAGACTAACTTCTTAATGTTTTGGGGCCATAATGTTACGATTGGTATCCCATACCCAGAACATTTGCCAAGGTCCCGGCCCAGTCTTCTCCCTATAACAGGCACCTTTCAATTCTGGAGAAGTCCTCCGCTACTTGGGTGCCGGCAAGTCTTAACAAGAGAGGACCAGGGAGAGAGTTCTGGGCATGGAACCACATGTAGTACAGAAACAGAGAACAAGAGGTGTATTTGAAGTCAAAGGCTGGGTCAATACCAACAGGGCAGCAGTACAGAGTCGAGAGGTGAGAGGATAGTCGAGGTCACAGGCCGAGTTCAAACACACCAAAAACACAGTACAAACGCAGGATTAGAAGAATAGTCAATACACAGGCAAAGGTCAGGACAGGCAGAAAACTAGACATAGTCAAGGGAAGGGCAGGGTCAGGAACAACTAGAAATATTCAGAATAGCACCCAGGAACTAACAAGACCTATGTTAGGCAATGCATGAAACCTAGCATGAAATTACCGCTTGAGATGGTAGGCAGGTGAGCCAGGAACCCAAGACCTCTCCTCAGGAGCTTAACCCTTCCAATGTACAAGATACTGTACCTTATCCCTGGAAAGGCGAGAATCTACCATCCTCTGAACCTTATACTAATGCTGACCTTCCACAGAAATTGGAAGAAGAGGAGAAAACTGTCGCACCACTCTGGCAGGCTTTAACAAGGACATGTTAGAGACTAGAGAGGATACATGGATGTCATGAATTAGAAGTTTTAAGTTCAGGAGGCAAATCCAATCTGACAGTACCAGGATTGATGATTTCTGACAGAGAAAAGACCAATGAATTTAGGCCCTAATTTGGCAGAATAGACCTTCAATGCAATATTTCTGGATGATAACCAAATATTATCCCTCTGATACCAAGGTGCCTTCTTACGATGTCTATCAGAGGCTCTTTTTTGAGCAGCCACTGCAGAAGATAATGGATTGATCCTTTTTCAAAACCTCAGAAAGGCGATCCACCAAGGAATTTACTGCAGGCACATTAGAATACTGATCCGAATGAAATAAAAAGGCTCTAGGATTATGGCCAAAATTTATACAAAAAATTATGGTAAAAAATTGATTCTCCAGTAGACAAGTGAGTTGCATTATTAAAGTCAAACTCAGCCCATGGAAGAATATCTGGCCAGAGTGACTGATTACTGAAAATATAACACCTGAGATATTTTTATCTAAGGACTGATATGCAGACAAGAAAGACAAATCAGTCCCCATGAGAGCACAAATGGCTTGACAAAACATAGACACAAATTGAACCCCTCTATACAAAACAGTGTTCACAGGGGCCACATGAAATGAAACTTAAATATATTGGATAAGAAGAGTTCAGCAAGGGACTTGGCAGAGGGGAGGATGAGAAGGGGAATAAAGTGAGACATTTTACTAAAACAATCCACTACCACCCAAATTACAGTAATTGGTAATTCCACAATTAAATTCATGGATATGTGAGTCCATGACTTTTCAGGACATAGGAAGTAACTGTAGTAGCCCAAGGTAATGATCTGGATAGTTTGGAACCTTGGTAAACTGGGCATGAATCAACCTACTGTGGGGAATCACTCTTTAGGTAGTAGCAGCAGCAACTCCTTTCACACAGATAGTAGACAGTACACAGGTTTCCAGCTGATCTTTGTATGTGATTTTTATTCCACACACCAGTTTACACACAAACATAAAAGTTCATAATCTTTTAGGAGGCAAAAAACAAAATAGTCCTTTTTGGAAAATGTCCTTTTCCCAAAGGATCCACAGCCCCACTTAGGCAATACAAGTCCAGCAAACACAATAAACTGTTAACTCACAGTCCTTTGGAGATTCCCTGTGCTTTTCTCCTGGAAGCCACTCACTCCCAAGAACTTCAGGGAAGTAGCTGGTAGCCAGTCCTTGCTACCAGAGAATTTGTCTCCTTGTCAAAACTTGTGTCCAGCAATACAGTCCTTATGCTCAACAACACAGGTCACATGCAGTTACACTGAAAACTTGTAACACAGCCCCAATAGCTCTCCTTTCTCTCTCAGACAGGGCAGAGAGCAGCATTAATTGAGCCCCCACCTTTTTACTTCAGGTGAGGCTAGTCACCTCACTGCTACTCAGAGCCTCATTTTCACATCCCTCTGCACTGCTTCATAGAGAATTCTGGGAGGGATATACTTTCCATCTATGATTTTCCCAACCATGCTACACTATCTAAACACATCTTGTCTCAAAGTTAGCCACCACAACAAGTGATACAGGGAGCAGGTTTTTCTGCAACGTGGATGTCCGGCTACCTTAGAGTCATGAGTAACAAACTGCCTCTCAAAGGTTTTCAGGAATGAATAATTTACCAGGAGGCACATTAGAAGGGAATTATCCTGTACTTTAGACAAAAAGGGAATACAGATCTGGACTCAGGGCTGCAACAATCACCTCCTTTGACACAATAGGATCAGGTATAGATTAACTTTTCCTTAGGACTGGAGACAAAACTTCTAGACAGGGTATCGGCTTTGGTATTACTTTCCCCAGGCCTGTATGTAATAACAAAATTTAAACAGGTAAAGAATAAAGCCCACCTGGCCTGTCTAGGATTTAAGCGCTTAGCAGATTCAATGTATAATACATTTTTGTGATCAGTAAAGAACGTGACCACATGCTTAGCACCCTCCAAAAAATGTCTCCATTCCTTGAAAGCCCATTTGATAGCCAGTAATTCCCTGTTAGCAATATCAAAGTTTGCCTCAGCAGGGGAAAACTTTTTGGAAAAGAAAGCACAAGGGTGGACCCTATTGGTAACAGGGTGTCGTTGAGACAAAACTGCCCCAGCTCCAATCTCTGAAGCATCCACCTCTACCAAGAAGGGTAGGATGGGATCTGGATGCAAGAGAACTGGGGCTGAAATGAATGCCTTCTTCAGAGAATTGAAGGCCCCTATCACCTCTACCGGTCACATGCTAGGATCCACCCCCTTCTTAGTAGGAGCAGTGATGGGAGCTATTAAGAAAAATTCTTAATAAATTGCCTGTAGTAATTGGCAAACCCCAGGAACCTTTGAATAGCGTGTAAAGATAAGGGTTCTACCAAATCTAGGATAGCCTGGACTTTGGCTGGTTCCATCTCTAAACCCTTCTGGGACAGAATATACCCCAATAAGTTGATACCCCAAAGACACACTTATCAAGCTTAGCATAGAGGTGATTTTGCCTTAATCAGGATATCATCTAGATATACCACAACATAACGACCCAGATGGTTATGAAAGATGTCATTAACTAGCTCTTGGAAGATGGCAGGGGTATTACATAAGCTGAAAGGCATTACTAAATATTCATAATGCCCATCCCGAGTGTTAAATGCCATCTTCCTCTCATTCCTTTCCCTTATCTGAATTAAATTATAGATGCCTCTGAGATCGAGTTTGGAGAAGATGATGGCACCTTTAATTTTATCAGTTCAGAAATTAAGCCCCCCATCTTTTTTCTCAACTTTTTTCTTCTCCTGCTGGAGAAGAGGATGGTCTTATGAAGCCTCTTTCCAGGTTCTCTATAATACATTCCTCCATAGCCGGGTTTCAGCCAAAGAAAGAGGATAGTTCCTATCCTTAGTAGGAGAAGAACCTGGTATTAACTCAATGGCGCAATCATAAGGCCTATCAGGAAGAAGGGTCTCAGCAGCTCTTTTTGAGAAGAAATCAGCATAAGGTGAAAGTAAACCTTCCAAAGAATTGCAGCCAGGACATGAGACAATTTAAAGCAGGAAAGCTTGCAAGCTGTACCCCGTAGAACTATTTCACTAGTGAGCCAGTCCCACCTGGGGATTGTGTGTAACCACAGGAGGTCCAGCATTACAGGAGTTTGTGGACAACAGATAATAAACTATGAAAGTTGCTCAACATGGTTAACTAGGGACATAGTAAGGTTACCAGAACATATTTGGAGCTCTCTTGAAGATTACATTCATTTTTTTTATCTAGAATCCTTCCCAACACTTTATCCTCCATAAGGATGTGCCAATGTTTCTGAACAAGATTAAATACCTTCCAACTATCTTTTTTTTTTTTAAGTTCTCTTTTATTCAACAAAAAGGCAAATTGACATATCAGTACATATCAAGTAGACAAGTGTGATCAAAAATACACAGTCCACATAGTATATGCAAGCAGGTATACAAATAAAACAGTACAGTCAACAAGGACAGGTTTGAATCAAAGCAATCACTGAACATTGGGATTAGGGTATACCTCAAGCCATCTCTCCCAGATTTTCTCAAATTTAGTTGAGGAGCCACGCACTTCATAAGTGAGTTTGATAAGTGGTAAAGTGCGGTTGACCAAAGCAATCCAGTACTGAACTGAGGGAGGTGCAGGCTGAAGCCAATGAAGTATGATGGCTTTTTTAGCATAAAATAGCAAAGTACGATACAGAATTCTAACATGGGTTTGTGGAACCATATCATCTACGGCTCCCAAAAGACAGGCTTCAGGAGAGAGGACTTGAGGCAATTCCAGGTTATCGCTCAAACATTTAACCACTGTACGCCAAAATCGAACAATCTTGGGGCAGGACCACAAAACATGTAAAAAATCTGCTGACTGGTCTTGGCACCTGGGACAGGCTGGAGATTTATCTGGGAATATATTATGCAATCTGAGGGGTGTAAAATTTAATTTAAAATTAATTAATCTATCTCTAGTAGAAATAAGAAAGCTATAGCTAGAAGCAGTGGCTTCCTCCCATACATCATCACTTATCTCAGGCAGTATTGATTGCCATTTACGGTGTGCAGAGTCAAATGGAGAAGGTCCAAGGTCTTGCAAAGCTCTGTATAAGTTAGTAACTAGCTGTCTCGTACTCTCTACCCTAAGAATATCTTCAAACCGAAAAGTATGATAAGTAATTGGACCCGGACCAAACTGGGCTCTACAAGCATGCTGCAGTTGCATAAACCAGAACACATTCAAACTCATAGGAGCTACAAAATCTTGTAGTTGCTGAAAAGTTGGAAATGACCCATGTTGCAACAGGTCTCCAAGGGTTTTAATTTTACGAATGGGCCAATATATAAAATCAGGCAGATGTCGAAGGTGGGGAAGATGGGAGTTGCCCCACAGAGGGGTGTATGGAGTAAGCAAGGGATTTGACAAGTGCTGTAGCCTCCGTGCAGTCTGCCATGCATCATAGGGGGCCCTCAATACAGGAGGCAGAGTAGTAGAGTCCTTTAACTTCCTTTTAGGGCAGTGGCATAGGGATTCGATCGAACCCAGGATAAGGGAGTGAAATAACATATTGGGGTCTTCTGGATTAGGTACCAGCCACTCATGCACATGTGACAATTGTGCTGCTATATAGTAAAACCAAAGATTAGGGAGTCCCAGGCCCCCATTCGGGACAGTAGCTGTAAGAGACTTCCAGGAGATCCTAGGGCGTTTATCCGCCCATATATATGAGATCAAAGCACTATTGAAGATAAAGAATGATTTAGGTATCTTCGTGGGAGCATTCCGAAAATAATACAAAAAATCATTTTAAATAGATTAATTTTCCCCCACAAAGTCAAAGGAAGACCCTTCCAGGAGGTTGCCGTTCTGATAAAAGTACCAAGCAATGGTTGTAGATTGTCATCAATAAAGGAGGAGTCTTTGGCAGTTACAATAATTCCCAGATATTTAATTTGGTCGGACCACTGTAATTGGAGAGATGGGGTCGAAGGACATCAGGGATAGGATCCACCGGTAAAATGGAGGATTTATCCCAGTTGACCTTCAAGCCCGAGTATGTCCCATATTCTTGGATAAGGGAAAGGGCATTATGAAGGGAAGGACCTGGATCTGCAAGAAATAGCAAAATATCATCTGCATATAACGCTTCGCAGGTTTTGTAGTGGAGTCCAGTTATATTGGTAGCCTGTCTAATCATAATGGCCAGAGGTTCAATTGCCAATGCAAACAATAAAGGAGACAACGGGCAGCCCTGGCGGGTGCCACGATACAATGGAAATGGTAGAGAGTTGGAGTTATTAACCCTAATCTGAGCCTCTGGATGTGCATAGAGTAACTGAATCCAAGCTATAAATTTAGGACCAAAGCCAAATAATTTGAGTGTTTCTCACAGAAAGGACCATTCTACCGTATCGAACGCCTTATCAGAGTCAAGAGATACTATGATTCGGGAATCATGAAGCATTTGCAGATTGGTATAGAGACGTCTAAGATTAATAGAGGTGGATTTAGTGGGCATAAAGCCGGATTGATCCGGGTTAATGATAGAGGCTATAACCCTGATCAATCGGTTGGCCAGGATTTTCGCTAGTATCTTGGCGTCCGTGTTAATGAGTGATATTGGGTGATAGGAATCACAGGATTCAGGGTGTTTGCCCGATTTATGTATCAAAATTATCAAGGCCGAGTATAAAGAGGGAGGGAGTCGGTGGTCAACTAAGGAAGCATTGTACATAAGGAGTAACTTGGGAATTAGGTCTTTGGCTACTGTTTTATACCACTCAGCTGGGAGACCGTCAACTCCTGGAGTTTTATTATTCGGAAGGGAATTTATAGCTTCTGCAATTTCTTGCACAGTTATATCAGCGTTTAGGAATGCGACCTGTGGGAAATCTAAACGAGGGATAGGGAATTGACTCAAGTAAAGACTAATGGACTCTGGGGATTTAGTTATTTTGAGATTGGTATAAAGAGGTATAATACTCCTGAAACGTCAAAATGATTTCATTAGGTAAGGATGTGACATCCCCATTCAGTTTTTTAATTCTAGGGACCATGGTAGTGGGCGTGGAAGCCAAATATGAGAGTGTCTTCCCACTTTTTTCACCTTGGTCAAAGAGACGCTGAGTAGCATATAATAATTTTTTTTGGGTTAAGGAGGTACGGGTGAGTTCCAGGGCTTTTTGGGCTTTACATAAATTATTATGGAAGAACTCTGAAGGTTGATCTACAAATTCTCTCTCAGCTGCTTGAAGCTCCCTTTCGGCCAACTGAATCTCTTGTTTAGTGTGATTTCTAGCCTGCTTAATAGCAAATATTAGGGACCCATGTGCTACCACTTTAGAAGCTTCCCAAGTTACAGCTGGAGAAGGTGAATCCCCATTATTAATCCAATACTCATTGTATTCCAGTACCACCTTCTCTTGGACTATCGAGTTTTTCAACCACATAGGGCTGAGGCGCCACATCTTGTCAATAGGTTGGCTATTTATACAGATAGTTAAAAGGAGTGGGGCATGGTCGGAGAATGCCCTGGGAAGGTAGGAGATCTCTGATACCCAAGGTAGGAAGTCTTGTGAAGCTAGAGCCAAGTCAATCCTAGAGAGAAACTGGTGTGTGGCTGAATGACAGGAGAATTGTCTCGTTTGTGGATGTTTCCAACGCCACACTTCAGTCAGCAACATTCCCTCTGCCCAAATCGCTAGTGGAGTAGAGGATTGAGTATTATGGGACATCTTATCCAATTGGGGAACAAGGGGAGAATTGAAGTCGCCAAGTAGGCAGAATGGGGCCGGGGGAAATTCCAATACCTTCTAGGAGATCCATAGACATAGGGGGAGGGAGGTATATATTACCCAATATCAATGGTTTAGAATTGATGTTACAGTGTATTAGAATGAATCTACCATACATATCAGTTTTTATCGACAACAATTCAAATAATAAGTGCTTCCTAACTAAAATAGCTACTCCTCTGGCATACGTAGAGAACGTGGCATGGTAGTGGTGAGCCACCCAGGCCTTTTTGAGCGCCAAAATCTTTTGCCCAGTGAGATGGGTTTCTTGCAACAATAATAGCGAAGGAGAGTAGGATTTAAGGTACTGAAATAGTTGTGCCCGCTTAAACTTAGAGTTAAGGCCCCTAACATTCCAAGAGCATATATTAACCGTAGCCATTGGACCAAAACAAACTTACAGATGCGGAGTGTACATTCAACATGCATATATCACACAATTTGCCAACAATAGCCTTTGTAATGTATAAAGAAAAATAGAAAAAATTACCTAAAAATAAAGAAAACCTCGATAGTGTATTAACCTTTAAACACAAAAGGTAATATGCGCTGAGAACTACTCACATGGAGTTTGTGAAGTGTCAAGCAGTTAGAAACAAGTGATCGCTTCAGGATCCTGTCGGCCTCATCTGTTGTGAGCCTAGCGGGGAAAATCTGACAATAGTGCAGAACAGTCGGCTAGCGTACGAGGGAGGGCAAGAAGTTTTAAGCTTACCGGACGTAGGTATTCAAACGCGGTTTGTCCTCTGTTGGTAGCGGTCAGATGGTGCAATCCTCGTAGGTGGATTAGCCAGTCGGGATCCGCCGTTTTTGACGAGTATTGCTGGGAGGTGCAGTTCTGCCGCAAGCGCCAGATCTGGTGGTTACTTTCGGCGTGTTTTCTCCCGGAAGTCAGCTCTTCACTCGTGTCGGGCGTTTCTGATTAGGAGATTTGTCTCTGCTTTTTCGGTAATATTACATTCATACACATGGGGTCATAGGGAATGAATGGATATTTTATTGGTAATAGATAAAAACTTTACAGAGCTTTAACATAGCCCATAGTCCAATGCGTTTCGTATCCTGGAATACTTCCTCAGGGGCAAATTACCCACACAACCATCCGCCACAATTTATCAGGTTGGTAGGTGAGTTTGTCAATTTGCATAATTAGCACAATTAAAGTTAAAACGAATAAATTATTAAGAGTAAACAATATTATTCGTTACTCGTTAAAACAAATATTCCTTACAGGTTAAAATTAATCAATTAAAAAACATTTCAGAACAATTTCTATATTGAGTCCTTTCGGTGTCAGGGTTTTTAATTTATGTATCCAGAATGTCTCCTCTTTGGATATTTGGTTAATTATATTGCTACCTCTCCAGTGTCCCGTTTTTTTGGTTATTCCTATGAAGGTTAGCAATGAGGGATCTGAATTATGATGGTATTTAAAATGTGCAGATACACTGTGTGTTAAAACCCCTTTTTTTATATTGTTAATGTGTTCACGTATTCTTATTTTAAGATTTCTGCCCGTCCTTCCTATGTACTGCAGTTTACAGGGACATTCAAGGAGATAGATAACATTGCTACTGTTGCAGTTAATGAAACATTTAATATCAAATTTTTCATTTGTTACATTGGATCTAAAAGAGGAAATCTTCTTATCTTTGCTTTTGCAAGTTCTGCAAGCCTTACAGTTTCTGCAACTAAAAAATCCGTTATTGTCTTGTGAAAGAAATGTTCTCCCCCCCTTTTCCAGCTAGCGTGGACTCCAACCTCCCGTACCTAATGTGCTATCAGTAGTTTCTGATCATGTTGAAGTCATTGTATTTGGTGCTGTAGAGGATGTACCCCGTCTTCCAAATCACATATACGACGTTCAGCCTCACCTGTGCGCTCGCGTAGCTTCTGCATATCATGGCGGATAAGGAAGAGATCCACTCTGATCTCTTCTATCTTAGATGTGAACGTAGCCTTGTTTTCTGTTAGTTTAGCGGATAGAGATGTTTTAGATTCGGATATCGCCAACATCAGTGGGTGGAGAGACGGCTCCGCTGATGGCCCAGCAGAGCATTCAGCCTCTGAGGGCTCGGTCGTGGCGTGTGACGCAGTTTCCAGCACAGGATCCAAGGCCGCGTTGCCATCTTGAGAAACAGCTCTGGCAAAAAATTTCTGGACACTGTCCGCCTTGGGTTTCGTGGCACTTTTAGGAGGCATGGTGCAATGGCAATGCAGTAAACTTACAGTCCAGGTAGATTCAGAAGTATATGGCAGTAAATAACAGCACAGGATCTATGAAGGTACGGGAGCTCCTGCTACCCACGTCTGCTCTCGATCACATCCAAGCTCCGCCCCACCTTCCAACTATCTTTACTGTATTTCTTTACTATGCATGGGCCTCTTCTCTTCTCTCTCACTTTCTGTTCTTTTTTTACTCTTGGGAATAAGTACTTGTTTCCTCTCTATCTGTCTCACTCTGTGTGTATCCTCCAAGAGTTTGTTCTCCTTATACCCTTTCTCTATGAATCTATCTTTAACATTAACTACCTGTTTATCAAATTCTTCATTTATACTACAGTTATGTTTGACTCTAGGGGATACTTTCTAACCACCCTTTTTTGGGGTAGCTATCCATAGGTAGGTATGAATTGACATCCACTTTTTTGAAATGAGTGCTAATCTGGATAAGGCCATCAACATTAGATATGACCAAATCTAAGAAAACCACTTAGACACTTTGTCCACACAGTCTAGGCATAACCTGCCTACAACCATTTTCCTCAGAAGATAGACAACAAGTCGAGGGAAGACTGCATAGGGAAATTAACAAGATGATCTTTGATAGCCGTGGCCAAACCCACACTGAACTGACTTCTTAAAGCAGTGTCATTCCAGCCCGTCTCTACTGCTCAGCGATGGAACTTACAGTACACCTCGACCCACCGCTTGCCTTGCCTAAGATTACAGATGGCTGCATCGGCTGAGGCAGTGCGGTCAGGATCATCACAGATGATGGCCATTGACTTGAAAAAGGCTTCCAAAGAGAGTTGGGCTGGATCACTGGGAGATAAACTTTACTGTAGTAAGTTGATGACAAAATTCACCCTTGATTCCTCTGTAGGGTGTGCTTTGGTCTCTGCTGAATTTATGAGAAAACAGAAGCTTGGGCTCCTAGTAGGTTGTGCCGCTGGAAGCCTGTCTGATGAAGAGGGAGCTGACAAAGGAGTAATGGGTACACAGTAAAAAAAGGATATCAAAGGCTTTGGTAGTCCGCTCCCTCTGCCGGTTCCCAAAAGGGTCTGTTCTCCCTCAGACTTGTATAGAAATCCAATTCAGAGTTGCGAAAGGAAACCAGCGCTCATCCAGCACGAGGTATAGACAACAAGAGAATGATTCTCATATAGTGTAGTATTTTTGCATAGATGTAATACACCACTTTGTGAAATTAGAGTACTAAAAAGGTGCCCTTTACAGATTATACTATTTGCCGTGCCACTTATTAAAATTCACACAGTGAAGTGAATCTTATGTGAGGGTGCTCACGAACGTTTAAACGAGGTTTTGGCGTTTAGAAAGATAGTGTAACAGTCATCCTCTCACTTCTCTCCAGACTCTGTGGCTTTAAAACAATGCGCTGACATAGTGTAAAATCGTCACTTTTTTAATCCCAAAATAACATTAAAAACACACTCACAATGTTAATGTTAAAATATTCGCAATAAAACAAAGTCACCACTTCGCTGTCTGTTGGAGTCACCAGGCAGCCAATGTAGATGGTTTAGCCGGCGTCTCGGCCGCCTCGTGTATCCCAGTGCGCTCGTGGATGACGTCACTGCCCAACGCGTTTCGTCTGCTGACTTCCTCAAGGGCTTCAAAGCTGTCAGTGCGCATGTCGCCTTATGAAGGGACGGCGGATCCGGTTGCATATACCTCCCTTCCGCTTCTCTCGTCCTGTTTGTTTACATGTTGCTATAGTAACATCTTCCCAGCTCAGAATCTTCTCTTCGTTACCACAGTACCTAACGAATTTCTTCCATCATAGAGGGAGGATTTTAATTTCCCTCACTGATGGATCAATAAATCCCTATGGCATAAACTTTTCACCCACTTTTCCATAAGGACATTTAAAAGAATTTTTCATATATAACATAAACAGCATATTTGTACCTCTAGGACATTTAGACCCTTTCGTTCACATACAAATTTCTTGTTCCCATTAAATTATAAAAAAGCTCTCAGATTGATGTCTACATTAAGTCCTTTAGGCGTAAAGGTTTCTAGGCTATAAATCCAGCGGCTTTCGCACTGTAGGGTGGTTTTTACCAAATCTCCCCCTCTCCATCTATTCTTCACTTCTTCAACCCCCCAGTATTGTAGACAGGCAGGATTCATTCCGTGGGCATCTTTGAAGTGTTTAGAGACACTATGTTTCTCATTTCCTTTTTTTATGTTATTAACATGTTCCCTAATCCTATCCCTCAATTTCCTATTTGTTTTCCCCACGTATTGTAATCCACATGAGCATTGTAAGCAATAGATCACATTTTTTGTTGTGCATCTAATGCTCTGTTTTATTTCAAATTCCCTTTTGTTTACTTCTGAGATGAATTTTTTCTTCCATATCTACAGGCCGTGCATAAGGAACATGGGTAGAATCCGGCCCATGTGTGTCCCTTGTGAGTTTTTGCTTGCCCTTTTGTGGTACAGTGATTATTGGTTAAGATTTGTTTCAAATTGTTCGCTCTTTTAAATACAACTTTGGGTTTGTCTGGGATAATTTTCTGCAATTCTGTATCGCATTGTAGTACTCCCCAGTGTCTTTAAATGATTTTACCTATACTTTTAGCCAATGGATTATATGTGGTAGAGAATACTATCTCTTGTTTTATCTCCCCTTTAATTTCCTTTTCTTTCCCTATCAATAGGTCATTATTATTAAAAGAATCTAGAGAAAAGGTGGACAAAATAATAAGAATTGACCTATTGACCTATCAGCTTTGAAGCCCTTGAGGAAGTCAGCAGACGAAACAGACGACGAAACGCAGACGAAACGCGTCGGGCAGGGACGTCATCCACGAGCGCACTGGGATACACGAGGCGGCCGAGACGCCGGCTAAACCATCTACATTGGCTGCCTCGTTTAAACGTTCGTGAGTACCCTCACATAAGATTCACTTCACTGTGTGAATTTTAATAAGTGGCACGGCAAATAGTATAATCTGTAAAGGGCACCTTTTTAGTACTCTAATTTCACAAAGTGGTGTATTACATCTATGCAAAAATACTACACTATATGAGAATCATTCTCTTGTTGTCTATACCTCGTGCTGGATGAGCGCTGGTTTCCTTTCGCAACTCTGGAAAGGAGTAATGGGTTGCTGCTGGATGGTGTCCAGTCTTGCTAACAGTCTTTGTAGGCACTGGACAATCTAGTCCTGCTTGGATTCTTGCACTTGAAGTCGACTGTTGACATCTAACAAAGCAGAGCTTACAGGTCAAAGCAGAACAATCCTTTTATGTTTTATATGTTCTTTACTCAAGTAGGCACTTGATAATATATTCTTTTTATATGCATGAAAATATTTATTAATGTTACATGTGAAATACTGCATTTTTAAATCCAGGAAAATGTAAAATCAGGGAAATATATTATGTATAATATATAGGTGGGACCACAAAACTACAATGTAAAATGAGGGAAAATGTAAAATCAGGGAATATAAAATTGAGTTTCCACTGTATTTAAGGTTCATCCTTAAATAACTGTAACGCCTTAGATGTTACAGATATTATAGAAAGCTAAGATGAAAGATTTTTCTGTATGAAGTTATATGAAATGACAGATTTTTAACTAAATAGAGACTGAAGTAAAAACCTTTTTTCTTCTTGTTCCTTTAAGATCTATATTTATTTTATATCAACTAGCTTAATTCTATTTCCTTGCATATTGCTATACAATCTATCTTTTAAAAAAAAAAATGATGAATAAAAAAAGATAAAAAGATGAAATTCTTTAGTTTGGAAATGCATAGATTTATATAATAACATTAATGGTAACCTATGGCACATTAATTGCCTATACCAATGCTAGATTTTTATAAATATATATAAATCTAACATTTTTCTTTTTAGTGACTGTTCAAAGCACAAAATAGCAAATATTCTGCATTCTTGCAAATGCAAGGAGTCTGACTCGTAAAATGGGACAGCTGGATGTTCTGGTGCTGGAGAGAAAATATGATGTGATTGGTATGGCCGAAACATGGCTGATTCGAATGACTGGGTAGTTAATATTAATAGCTATACTTTATTTCGGAGGGACAGAGACAATAGAAAAGGAGGAGGGGTATGTCTGTTTGTTAGGCAGGATTTAAAAGCTAATATAAAGGAGGGGTGATGTTAGA
Source organism: Xenopus laevis (assembly GCF_017654675.1). Classification (NCBI taxonomy): domain Eukaryota; kingdom Metazoa; phylum Chordata; class Amphibia; order Anura; family Pipidae; genus Xenopus; species Xenopus laevis. The sequence continues at coordinate 31,187,240 of NC_054378.1, read as the reverse complement.
AAATGAGGGGGCAGAAGTCTTATGGGTGGATCTCTTCACCGTTTGTAAAGAGGCTAAGCTCCTGATGCAAATAGAAAATGCTGCTAGTTTGGGGAAATTAATGATTATGGGGGATTTTAATTACCCAGATATTGAATGGAGCAACAGTACTGCCAGGACAGTTAATGGGAACAAGTTTACAAACTTGTTGCATGACAATTTCATGGCACAAATTGTTGAGAAGCCAGCCAGAAAGAATGCTATACTGGATCTAGTGATCTCGTAAGACCCAGAATGTATACCAAATATGCTACTCAATTAACCCCTGGGTAATAGTGACCATAATGTGATATATTTTAATGTCTGGTGCAAAAAACAAATATACACTGGGACAACAAAAACCACGAATTTCAGAACAGCTAATTTTAGTGCCTTGAAAGGCATTTAGAAACTACAAGTCTGTTGGGACAGAAGCTGCATTTAATGAATATAAACACTATAATAAATAATCCAGAAGGCAAAGAAAGGTAATGAGGAGCACATTGTGACTGAGGCAAATACTAACTGCAAAAAGTATATTGCTCCCTTAAATAATGGTACCAGTATGGTTGTAACAGACAAGGCAAATGTGCTAGATCAGTTTTTTTCTTCAGTGTATACAATAGAGGAGTCTGAGATTCAAGGCTCACTTCGTAGCTCAGTCTAGTCCGTGACTGACTCAGGATATAATTCATAAAGCTTTAATAAAAATTAAACCTCTGGGTTCTAAGAAAGCTTAGTTCAGTTTTATACCAGCCCCTATTTCTGATTTTCTCAGATTCACTTTCATCTGCTATTGTACCTATGGATTGGAGAAAAGCTGATGTCATTCCAATATTTAAAAAGGGATTACGATCTCAGCCTGGTAATTATAGGTCAATAGGGATGTAGCGAACTGCCGATTTGGTGTTCGCGAACGCCGTTCGCGAACACCGGCAAAAAATGCGAACGTTCGCGAACAGTTCGCGAACTTCGAACACCCGCTAAAATCGTTCGATTCGAACGTTCGAAGGATTTTTCATTCGAATCGAACGTTCGAAGGATTTTAATCGTTCGATCTAAGGATTTTCATTCGAATCGAACGTTCGAAGGATTTTAATCGTTCGAACGAATGGAAATCGTTCGAACAAATGGAAATCGTTCGACCGAATGGAAATCGTTCGAACGAATGGAAATCGTTCGAACGAATGGAAATCGTTCGAACGAATGGAAATCGTTCGAACGAATGGAAATCGTTCGAACGAATGGAAATCGTTCGAACGAATGGAAATCGTTCGATTTTAGCGGTCGAATGGTTGAATGGTCGAACGATTTGTATTCGAATCGAACGCGAACTCAAAATGCGAACGTTCCCAAACGTTCGCGAACATTAGGCGGACGCGAACGGTCGAAGTTCGCGCGAACAAGTTCGCCGGCGAACAGTTCGCTACATCCCTATAGGTCAATAAGTTTGAAGTTATTATTTGAAGTGTTGCTAAGGGATAACATTCAAACTGTTGTCCTTGTGAATGGCATTATGAGCAGCAATTAGCATGGCTTTATGAAGGATAGGTCATGTCAGACAAATTTGATTGCTTTTTATTATGAGGTAAGATACTTGACAGTAGGGGGGCAGTAGATGTGATCTATTTGGATTTTGCCAAAGCGTTTGATACTGTGCCCCACAAATGACTGCTTTCTAAACTAAGGTCTGTTGGGCTTAATGAAGTTGTTTGCACATGGATAGGAAACTGGCTACAGGATCGGGAGTAGGGATGGGCGAATTTGACCTGTTTAATTTCGACAAAAATTCACAGTGAAATGTTGCAGACGCCCATTAAAGTCTAAGGGCGTCAAAACAATTTTGTCGCGCGGCAAAATTGTTTTGAAGCACGTCTTTTTTTGACACACGCCGCCATACAAATCTATGGGCGTCGTTTTTTCGGCAAAATGAGGCGAAAAAATTTCCCCATCCCTAATCGGGAGCAGAGGGTGGTTGTTAATGGTACATTCTCTATTTGGAGTAAGGTTCTTAGTGGGGTCCCTCAGGGCTCGATATTGGGTCCACTTTTATTTAACTTGTTGGAGAGTATTGTAAGTAATGTATCAGTGTTTGCAGATGACCCAAAACCATCCAGCCCAATTAATTCCATCCAGGATGCAGCATCCTTGCAACAGGGTCTTCACAAACTGGTAATCTGGGCAGCTAAGTGGCAAATGAGATTCAATGTTCATAAATATAAAGTAATGCACCTGGGATGTAAAAATATCCAAGCCACTTAAACCCTTAATGGGACTTGACTGTAGCAACAATGCCAGTCAACAGCATCAAGGGCAAATAAAGTTTTGAGTTGTATTAAAAGGGGCATTGATTCCCGCCAAGAAGGGGTCATTCTTCCACTTTATAGAGCATCAGAATATGCTGTGCACTTTTGGTCTCCAGGGCTAAAACAGGACATGAATTAGAGAGGGTACAGAGAAGGACAACTAAGTTGGTAAAAGGTATGGAAAATCTTAGCTATGAGGAAAAACTGCCAAATTGGGGATGTTCACGCTGGAGAAGATGAGCTTAAGGGGTGATATGGTAACTATGTATATATATATATATATAAGGGGATCATGTAATAATCTCTCTAATGCTTTAGTTACCAGTAGGTCTTTCCAGCTGACGCAAGGTCACCCGGCTAAATATTCAGAAGGGATTTTGTACAGTGAGAGCTGTGAAAATGTGGAATTCTCTCCCTGAATCAGTTGTACATGCTGATAGATTAGATAGCTTTAAAAAGTGGTTGGATGGCTTTTTAGCAAGTGAGGGAATACAGGGTTGTGGAAGATAGCTCATAGTACAAATTGATCCAGGGACTAGTCCGATGGAGTCGGAAGGAATGTTTTCCCCCATTGAGGCAAATTGGAGAGGCTTCAGATGTTTTTTTTGCCTTCTATGAAGCGCAGCCCAGAGACTGGGTGGGAACATGATCATATGGCGGGCTTCATAGATGACATCGTATTAATATGGCAGGGGAGTGAAGTACAACTACTTGAATTTCTAAATAGTCTTAACATAAATGACATGAATCTAGAATTCACATCCACCTACATCCAGCTAAATGAAGTTCCATGATCTCGGCCTTCGGCCTCGTGTTTTTATATGGCCATGAAACTCCTCGGTAACTTATAATATCCTTATATTTTACAAGAGGGCGTACTTTATTCACTATATAATATTCAACTTTGCATCAAATGCACTACTAAACATGTGATTTACTGCTTGGAATGCCCTTGTGGCCTACAATATGCAGGGAAACCAAATAAGAGTATTGAGAGAAAGAATAAATGAACATGTTAGAAATATAGAAAAAAGAGTGAAAAATCATAGTGTATCCAATCATTTCAAACAAAACCATAATATAAACGCTAAAGGTTTAAAATTCTGTGGAATAACAGTAGTTGCAACAAACTGGAGAGGTGGAGACAGGGTGAGAAGGACATTGCAAGATATATATATATTATATATATATATTTTTTTATATATATATTTTAAATCCGAATGAAAGAAAGAATTGCCAGGTTGCCATGACAACATGAAAAAATGTAACTGCACTAACCAGGAAGCTATATTCAGAGGAGGCATCATACCGGTGGAACACAAGTTAGCTTGGGAGGAGGGGGTAATAAGGGAAATATGCAGTATAGGCTGCATGCCTCTGAGGAAGCCGATTGGCTCCGCGAAATGCGTCAGGCGGAAGTGACGTCACGGCAAGCTGCAGGAACGCCATGAGGAAAAGGAGAGAGGAAAACTTTGCCAGCAAATATACCTCCTTGTAATACCTGCTAAGGACTTGAGGTTTTTATGTGGCTGACTTAATTTAGCAAATGTGAGTGCAAAAATAGATTTTAAAGTATTTTATAACTAAACAGTATTATACTATGGAGTTCTATATCCCCTTATTGGAGCCTGAAGGTACCTGATAAGGAGAATACATACCTGTTAAATACTACACGCGTCTTACCCAACCTGGGTCTTGTAAGTAGGCATTGCTGTAAGATTGGTGGAGGCTATCAGGATTAACCATTGGTGTACCACGTGAGGGAGTGGAAGGGTTGTTGGAATAGAGTTTTTGTGCGCACACAGGGTGTCATCCAAATTGGAACTTATTATACTTATACTTATATACTATAAACTGTTTCTGGTTTCTCCGTTACCCAGGTGCTGATCCACTTGTGTTTAATACAGGCTATTTGACTGTTCCAATGTAGCAATGTCTAATGATGCTATAACCCTCTAACCTGAGTTATTGTGTTTTGCTATCAGGTGTAAAAATAGCTGCCTAGTATTTAATGCTACTGTTTTCCCTGGAATAAAACCTGTTTGTTCAGGGTTAGTTAGCATAGTGATAACCTAAATAAGCTGCTTGGTCAGGATTTTGACAATGGCCGTGAGGCAAGAGATGGCCCTGTATGACTCACATACAGGGTTGGGCGAATTTGACCCGTTTAGTTTTGCCAAAATTTCCAAAAAAGTCTATGGGCATCAAAAAAATTTGGAGGCACGGAGAAACTTTTTTGCCGTGCATCATTTTTTTTAAGCGCGAAGCCATACAAGTCTATGGGTGTCATTTCCGTGTCGAAACAAGCATTTGGTCTTTGCCTTGCTGCCTAATAAATTGAACCTGGCAGTTTGCCTATGGTAAGGGATGTGTTAAGAGTGTTGAGGAGATATATATAACTCAATAGGTATCACATCTACTCCAGGAATTTACCATTCGGGAAATACTCAAATGCTAAGTTAATTTGTTCTATGGATATATTACTGTGGAGCAATGCAGTATTCCAGCATCGGAATCATATTTATCCAGCATTGCTCCACAGGTGCTGGTTAACCAAGGAGATAACAACCATGTCAGATGTGTGGGCATACAACTCTCCTAAAACCTTCTCTACAATGAAATCTAAGTACAGTTAACTGAACACACAATGGCTGGGATACCTGCAAGTTAGTTGTGCCTTAAAACAGCAAACCAAGCACAAACCCATCAGGTTAGCTACGTCCCAGATACTGGATTCTAGTGATGTGCAGGTTGAAAAAAACTTGACCTGCACCCGAACTCGCACCTGCACGCACCCGACTTCCACCCTCCATTTATAAACCCACATCTGTCTGCTCCACTAGTGATGTTCCATAAGGGGTGGGCAGGCACATGCCTATAAAAACAGTTGGAAGCCGGTGGTGTAAGGTCACAAACAGCGCAGTAAGGTGGAACTGAACCCACCCGACACACAGGTTCCGCGTGTAACGAGTCAGTCCGCACATCACTACTGGATTCCCTCCGATATAGAAAGGTGCCCTCTCAGGAATATGTAAAAGGCTATTGAAAGCCCTTGTCAATAAAAACCCAATAAAAAACAGGGATACCTGGGAGATTGACCTGGCCTATGTAACAGATGACCAGTGAAAAGAGTCCTTGAGAGCACCTGCATATGTCTCCCTCAGTTACAAAGACAGATTGATACAACTGTATATGGTACACAGAGCATACTACACTAAAGCTAAATTAAATAAGATATATCCCAATGTGCCTAAGACGTGGAACTCAACCAGCTACCATGATCCATTCACAATGGCATTATCCTAACCAAGAGCAATATTCTTCAAAAATTCTACGGCACTACCATGCTAAATAGCACATACACCATTGGTCATAAAGGCCTTATTCCATACCAGACATAGTGACATAGTAAGTAAGGTTGAAAAAAAGACACACGTCCATCAAGTTCAACCTTTTCGTTTTTTCTTTGTTTTTCTAATCTGCCTAACTGCTAGTTGATCCAGAGGAAGGCAAAAAAAACCCATCTGAAGCCTCTCCAATTTGCCTCAGAGGGGGAAAAAATTCCTTCCTGACTCCAAAATGGCAACCACACTAGTCCCTGGATCAACATGTACTATGAGCTATCTCCCATAACCCTGTATTCCCTCACTTGCTAAAAAGCAATCCAACCCCTTCGCCATCTAATATATCAGCCTGTACAACTGATTCAGGGAGAGAATTCCACATCTTCACAGCTCTCACTGTAAAAAACCCCTTCCGAATATTTAGGCAGAACCTCTTTTCTTCTAATCGGAATGGGTGACCTTGTGTCAGCTGGAAAGACCTACTGGTAAATAAAGCATTAGAGAGATTATTATACTATCCCCTTATATATTTAGTTTTTTTACATAGTTATCATATCTCCCCTTAAACGCCTCTTCTCCAGCGTGAACATCCCCAATTTGGTCAGTCTTTCCTCATAGCTAAGATTTTCCATACATTTTACCAGCTTAGTTGCCCTTCTCTGCACCCTCTCTAATACAATAATGTACTGTTTGAGTGATGGAGACCAAAACTGTACGGCATATTCTAGATGGGGCCTTACAAATGCTCTATACAGTGAAAGAATGACCCCCTCCTCCCGTGACTCTATGCCCCTTTTAATACAGCTCAAGACCTTATTTGCCCTTGATGCTGCTGGCATTGCTTGCTACAGCCAAGTTTATCATCTACAAGGACTCCAAGGTCTTTTTCCATAATGGATTTGCCTAGTGCAGTCCCATTAAGGGTATAAGTGGCTTGGATATTTTTACGTCCCAGATGCATGACTTTACATTTATCAACATTGAATCTCACTTAGCTGCTCAGATTGCTAGTTTGTCAAGATCATGTTGCAAGGATGCCATATCCTGGATGGAATTAATTGGGCTGGATGGTTTTGTGTCATCTGCAAACACTGATACATTACTTGCAATACCCTCCCCTAAGTCATTAATGAACAAGTTAAATAAATGTGGACCCAATACCGAGCCCTGAGGGACCCCACTAAGAACCTTACCATTAACAACCACCCTCTGTACCCTATACTGTAGCCAGTTTCCTATTCATGTGCAAACGACTTCATTAAGCCCAACAGATTTTAGTTTAGAAAGCAGTCATTTGTGGGGCACAGTATCAAATGCTTTGGCAAAATCCAAATAGATCACACCTACTGCCCCCCCCCCACTGTCCAGCATCTTACTTACCTCATCATAAAAATCAATTAAATTTGTCTGACATGACCTATCCTTCATAAAGCCATGCTGATTGCTGCTCATAATGCCATTCACTAGGACAACATTTTGAATGTGATCCCTTAACAAGCCTTCAAATAATTTGCCCACCACGGATGTCAAACTTACTGGCCTATAATTGCCAGGCTGAGATCTTAATCCCTTTTTAAATATTGGAATAACATCATCTTTTCTCCAATCCATAAGCACCATAACAAATGAAAGTGAATCTGAGAAAATCAGAAATAAGGGCTGGTCTAAAACTGAACTAAGCACTCTTAGAACTCAGGGGTGTATGCCATCAGGCCCTAGAGCCTTGTTAACATTAATTTTTATTAAAGCTTTATGAATCATATCCTGAATCAGCCACTGACTAGATTGAGCTGAGCCATTAGTGCAGCTATGAGGTGAGCCTGGGAACTCAGACTCTTCTATTGTATACACTGAAGAAAAGAACTGATTTAGCACATTTCTGTATCTGTTACAACCATACTGGTACCATTATTTAATGGAGAAACACTCTCAACCTGCATCTTTTAACTATTAATATATTTAAAAAACTTTTTAGGGATAGTTTTCACCTTTCTTTCCTTCTGGATTGCCAATTTACAACATTTATTACAGTGTTTATATTCATTAAATGCAGCTTCTGTCCCAACAGGTTTGTAGTTTTTAAATATATTTCTCTTCTTTTCTCTTTACTTCTGTATTAAGCCACATAGGATAATTCTTAGAGCTTCTAAATTTACTCCCTAAGGGAATAAATTCAGAACAGTTATGATTTAATATAATTTTAAATGACAACCATTTCTGTTCTGTGTTTTTAGCTGAAAACGTAATGCCCCAATCAATGCTCTGTAGGGCAGCCCTTAAGGCACTAAAATTAGCTTTTCCAAAATTCATGGTTTTTGTTGCCCCAGTATATATTTGTTTTGCACCAGACATTAAATGATATAACATTATGGTCACTTTTAACCGGGGGTTCAATGACTTGAACATTTGCTATAAGTTCTGGGTCATTTGAGATCACTAGATCCAGAATAACATTTTCTCAGGCTCCTCAACAACCTGTGCCATAAAATTGTCATGCAAAAAGTTTATAAACTTTTTCCCATTAACTGATCTGGCAGTACTGTTGCTCCAGTCAATATCTGGGTAATGAAAATCCCCCATTATCATTACTTTACTCAAACTAGCAGCCTTTTCTATTTGCATCAGGGGGTCTATAGCATACGCCTACAATTAGTTTGAACACATGACATGTGGTCCTCCCTATCCTGAACAGTACCCCCAGCCAAATCTCCCCCATTTTCCCTTTCTTTGCCCACTATCTCATCTAACCTGTTTTCCACTGAATCTTTTACTGAACCCCCCCCCACGCATAGTTTAAAATCTCCTCCAACCATCTAGCCATCTTCTCTCCCAAAACAGCTGCACCATCATCATTGAGGTGCCGCCCATCCCTAGCAAAGAGCCTGTAGCCGACTGGGAAATCAGCCCAGTTCTCCAAAAACCCAATAAGACCATACTGTTCCCTTTTAGTCTATGGACACACAATATATTATAGGCTCCATTGGGCAGTTATGTTTGATGTCTCAGTATTATGCTTCTATATGAAGTAAATCACACAATACTTTTGTACATGGCATGCATCTACACATGCTATTTCCCTAAGGGAATAATAAAACACCTTTATATGTTAGACAGAAGAACCTATATACTAAAACAGAGGTACTTAAAAGTTGCTAGCATACTGTATATATCATAGCTCTCTACTCCTCACCTCTACCAGTCCTCTCCCAAGTCCGTTCCTCCACAGGGAACATTCAATCACAGTCTGGTATTTTCTTCAGAATAAATTATGTAATATGAATATATAATATAAATTCATATTGTTTCATATACTATCCATACAGTATGTACAATACATAATAGGTCTTATATTCTTTTGCATTTTGTTTTTTTGTTTTTCATTAATTGCCCTTAAAATATACTGTATTTTAGAGTTCTTCACAAACAAAGGTTGGAAAAGGTTACAGCCACAATGAGCAATTATGTTAATTTATTTAGGTTATGCTTTGATGCTTTCTCTTTTTTTTTTCTTCCTATCAATTATTTTGGTTTTTTCTCCTTAGCATGGGCGATAAAGCAATTAACTTTATTGAACACTTGACACAAGCTGCATCATGCCCAGTGAGGAATTACAGAAACAGATTTAAAATATGTTCCTTTTCGCCATATTTACTGAAAGACTTGGATCAGCTTATAATGTTTATAGACCCGTCATTATGCTGCTGCCAAGACTGCAGGTGGAAACATTTAACAGCAAGTCTAGTACCTGAAATATTGCACATTTTATTGCCAAAAAAGGCCTGTAGTACAGAAGAGAATAATATTTTGCAGTTTAGTGCACTAATAAAGATGTACATATCTGGAACTGGATATTTATTTGTTTAGTGTCTGTTATATCTGCTGTAATTTTCTAAGATAAGATGGTATTGAAAAGAAGGGCTTCAGTGAATCTTCTCAAAAACAATAGAGAAACAACTCTCCAGTTAATAAAGATGAAGAGATGCTATTAAATGATTTTGTGCATTACCTTCCTACAGAGAAACACAATGAAGATCATCCCTGTAAAAATGTACTGTTAAGCCATGGTAAAGATAACAGATTGCATTTTACAAGGAAGCTATTGTTTCCTGCTGTCGTTAGCAGTTATAAATAGAATCCACCATTGTTAGCTCAAAAGAACTGTTGCAGAGAAACTGGAAGGCAGCTGCAGTAATAGAAAAAAACATTGAAACATTTTAAAATTGTGCCATTATCTAAATTATACCTATAACATACTTGAAATGTTTTCCTTATAGAGGGTCTCTTACTACTTGCCTGCTACCTGCAAACCTAACAACAGCTATGCAAAATATTATATTTTTTTCCAAACTTGTTTTTATTTCTTATTGTAATATAATAAACATTGTGTTTCAAATGTACAATTTGTTTCAAAATTTGAAGATCCATATAGTTACATTAACAATATACTGTAACAATTTAATAACATTTCTAACTCTCAGCTCTTTTGAGATTCTTGCAGAGACCCTATGAGGAATTATATTGATAAGCGGCCAATAATTTGGTGACTCCTGGGGGGGGGGGGCTGCGTAGTCTGGCTGTTCCCGTTCTTGCTATAAAGTTCTGAGGTACTGGGATGAGTCCATGGTCTTTTACAGTTTCCAGGTCGAACCATGTTGTGTATCTAAAAGTGTAAACTGTATGATGTAAGATTTTATGTATGTTACCCATATGTTGAAAAATTATGCTGTATTATGTTCTTTTTTGATAAGTGTTTCCAGCCAATCCATGTGGAAAATGTGATGTAGTTTTTTTACCATTGCTATGGATGGTGGTTTAGTGTCTAACAATTGCTATAGTATCATCCTTCTAGCTGCTGCTGCTAGTCTTCCTATCAAATCTTATTCTGCTTTTATTAGTTGTGTGTATGATGTGGTATTGCTAAATAATGCCCATTCCATTTGTATCTGGAGCAGTTTTCCACCAAAAAATTTGTAATGAAGGGCAAGACCATAACTTATGTACCATCAGCTTTAGGAGAGCAGCATCTAAGACATTTATCAGAGGATAGATTACTCATTTTATGTCTTCTAACTCGAGTAAGATTGGAGAGACATTTCCTGATATCTACTCGCTGTAGTAACTTCATAATGTTTGTATATTGTTTTAGGATGACTGGTATTGTAGAGTTTGGGATCTTGGTGGTCTTGAAATTAGGTTTTTCTTCATTTTCAGTTTTCATTAGCATTCTAATGATCTGGTATATCTTTGAGGTTGTTTGTTTTACATCTTTATTTTTCCAGATTTGATTGAGTGGGTTGTGTTTGTCTCTGTTAATTGTTTTATTGTATGATTTGCGAAATTAATAATTTGGAGTCTTAAGATGATTTGTGGTTTTGTAAATGGAAATTACTCAGCTAGTTTAGTATGAGATAAGACAGAATAATTATCATCTAGTATGTCATAAAGATTTTGTTAGCTGATTGCCATGCTTAATATATGTCACACAACATGGTGTTTTCTCGTATGTTTAGTGGGATATTATTTATAGGTCTGTGTAGCAAATAATGCTGATGAGTGAATAGTTGTTTGCTAGATATTGATCTAAAGATGTTGTGTATAGATCTCTATTGAGGAGTCAGTCTCCTGAATATCTGAGGAGTGCTGCTTCGTTGTATTCTGTGATGTTGGGTAAATTGTTTCCACCTGGTGTTTGGCCTGTTTTTTGTTCCAGATAAAAGTTCAGAATATATGATTTCAGTTTTTTGATCTGTATACCTTGCATTTGAGAGTTTTTTTAATATATGTATTAGTAGTGGATTAATGGCTACATTCAATAAAAGAGGCGATAATGAGCAACTCTGAAGTGCAACTCTGAAGTGTACCTCTGCTAATCGAGAATGTTACGGAGTTTGTATTGTTAATTGTTTGGAATGAGGTATAGAGTATAGAGATTTATATAGGTTAAATATGTGAATGCCAAAATGTTGAAATTTGAGTAGACAGCGTAGGTGTGTACTGTATGTGATATCCTATCAAAGGCTTTGTCTCCATCTAGATCTAATAACATTCTGTGTTTTCTTTTCTCTAGGTTGCTGTAATAAACTGTACGGATGGGCGAATTTGAGCCATTTTGTTTCGGCAAAAATTCGCCGCCGCCGCCCATTAAATGTTTTTGATGCGCGGCTTTTTTTTTTTGACGCATGCTGCCATACATGTCTATGGGCGTCAATTCCATGGCGAAACAAGCCGAAAAAATGTGCCCATCCCTAACTGCTGCAGCTCGGACTAGGTGACTTTGTTTGAGGAATCCTATTTGGTGTTCAGTAAGTATTCTGGGTAGTATTTGTTGCAGCCTATATGCCACTATTGGCTACATTTGCTTCATGCAATAATGGGTTACATTGCAGTATATAGGGTGAGCAGGACTGGTGTTATGTCTGGTATGTTATGTTAATAATTGTTTGTAAAATTCCGCTGATTCTGCTGTCCTGGTAACATCCCATTTTTTAGGAGTGTAATCGTATGTGAAATTTCTTTCTCTGTTATAGGTGCATCGACAATATCTTGATCTTGGACGGTTCATTTTTGAAGGTTGGCTTGTATCAAAAACTGCAAGCCATCTTGTGGATCATCTTACTTCATAGAATTTCCTAAAATGTTTGGTCAATATGTTTTTCATTTGTTTTGAGTCATGTATCCAACCATTTTTTGTTTAACTCTTTTGTATAAAAGTGTTGCATGTTTTCCTTGTATCTAATTGTCAACAATTTCCCTTATTTATTACCATATCTATAGAACTTGTTTGTTGTTTGACTCATTGCCATTTGTGCTTTTTCTGTAAATAATGTGTCAAAAAGTAATTTTATCTCTTTGTATTTATTTTTGTCTTCTTGTGTGTTTGTTTGAATAAAGTTTTAGTTTGTTGTTTTTGTAAAAGACTGTATTTTTCGTAGCTCTTTTTTTGTTTAATTTAGTTATCTGTCCTCTTAATACTGGCTTTGCAGCTGCCCATAATAATTGTGGGTTGTCCCAATGGTTAATATTGTCGTTGGAAATCTACAATTATAGGAATGTGATTGAGGTATCATGAGGTATCATCAGTTTTAGATTACCTTAACAAAGCAAAGCAAATGTTTAGTATATATAAGAAGAAGAAGAATGAAAAATATTAGCAAACATTATGCATTTTTAACCTGAGTCTCTTACACCTGATAGGGAGATATGAGTTGAGGGATATATTTGGTTTGTTTAGAGTGACTCTTAAGCATCCTGTATATCGTTATTTGTACAAGCATCTTAAACATAGTGTATTCATCTGTACATAGCCTGTAGACCATTTAAGTTTAGTCTTTGTTTGTTGAATTGTCTTCATAGTATTCTTTGGCTGTCTTTGGATTTTTGAAGAACAGAGTTTTCCATTGTCTTTTTCAATAATCTTTAGCTTTGCTGGTAATAACAGGGAGAATTGGTATCCTGAGGTGAATAGAGTTGTACAAATCTAAGAGCATTTTTTTCTTTTCGCAGTAACACTGGCTGAAAAGTCTTGAAAATTGTTTTCATATTGTAGATTTTCTGTTTTCTTGTAGGCAGTTAAAATTTTATTTTTGTCTGTGTAGTTGAGAAGTTTGAATATAACTTGTCTTTGTCTATTTAAGTAATGGTAATTTGTTCTTTAAAAACAGCTTCAGTTCTGCTCCCTTTACCGATTCTGGGATGCCTACTGTTAGAAGATTGTTTCATTTACTTCTGTTTTCTAGATGTCTATTTTATCGGCTAGGATAGTGATTTTTCTTTGTTGTGTATACAGTATTTTTTGTGTCTTGTCCAGTTCATTCTCAAATGTACTGATTCTTTGTTCAGCATCTGTTATTCTGTGAGTTTGATTTCTCATTGTTTGAAGTATTTCTGCCATGGATTATTTTATGCTGGCTAGTTTTCATCCAATAAGGGGCCAAGCAATTGCATCAGATCATGTGCTTGAAATTGTTGTTGTGATTGTTGGGTGTTGGATTACATTGGGTCACAATCCTGTGCCAGCTTTTTGTCCTTGGGTTTTTGTTTTGTTTGTCTTTGTGGTTTTCTATTGGATTGGCCCAAATATTTTTCCATGTCTGGTATTTGTTGGATATGAGTAGTTGTTTTTGGTGTTGGTCAAGTTGGGTGCTTGTAGTTTCTTTTTTATCCAGTTGAGTAGTTCACATTTGTTTTAGTTTTGTGCTTTGTTTTGTGAACCATAGGTCATTGTGCATTGTGAACCATAGGTTGAATTGTTTCATTAGGATAAATGTAGCATTGTTATATTTTTTTTTTCCTCTTGTGCTACAGCACTTTTTGGATGCAGTTTTGTTGGGGTGCAGGGTATTTCCAGTTGATATACTGAAATATTAATATATCTTGATTGAGTGTCAAGGGTTGTGTGTGTAGTTCTCTTGAGAAGGAAGGATATGGTATAGAATTTTTCCATTCGCAAAGTTATGAATCTTTATAGGGTTGGTTGAGGTGCCTAGATTTGGATAGGCATCTTTATTTCTTTTGTGTTGCTGCTTGTTGCCTTTCGTCCATTTTATATTCTGGGCCCTGTGTTTGTTTTATTGTTTTCCTCACCCTCCGTTGATTAAATTATCTCTCTGGCATTTTTTGTTTATTTTGTGGAGTGGAGTCCCACTCGCTAACCCACTTATTTTGTCCAAATGGTGTTTTAATAAAGTCTGGGGTTTTAGCGTGGGTTCTTTTATTCTAGAGGGATTATGTGGTAGGCATCCATTGTTTCAGTATTTTTAATCTGCTCCAAATACAGGCCCATTATGTGCAGCGGTGTGACTGCTATGGGCCAGGAGCACCATGTGTTTTTTTATCTGGCTTTCCTCTCCTGTCACACTAGTAGCGTTGGAGTCCTGGCCTCATTCTCCCTTCCGTGACCGGATCGAGTCCTTCATCTCCCCGGGGGCTGTGATCGGGTGTGTTTCCACCCACCAACCTAGGCCTGTGTTTTTTGGGTGTTCCACTACCATCTGGTCTGGGTCCACAAGGTGTGTGTGCTGCCTTCCAGGGTTTGCAGGTGAGGGATGAGCCAGATGATGAGCCAGTATCTTTTCCCCTCTGTATTCTTGTGTCAAAGAGGTTGCTTTTAGCTAGGTTTGTATGTCAATAGGCTGTGATGGCACACGATTCTCTGTTCCTGACATGGAGCTCTCAAAAATGAGGCCATCTCTGGGTCTGCCTCCTGGAATATTATGTTTATTAATATCTATTAATACCCAAAAACTGTCCTCTTGGGAAACCCACTCCTTATAATAGTAATGTAAGAAAGGGTAAGAATTGCAGGAAATATACTGTATGTAGTTCCAAGGATTAACAGATTTATCATTTTAATTTTAGCTCTTTATTTATTTTTTAGTAAGGATATTTTGCAATGCTCAGCATAAACACATAAAGAATTTAAATGATTGCAGCCAGAAATATTAGTTATAGCATGATTGGATAGTATATAAAGTATAACTATTATAAAAAGAAACACTAATAAAAGGAAATTTACTTAATTCCTCTTTTTAAATAATGTATTTGTGTTATAGAAATCACAAATAGTTCACTTATGTATGCATAAACAACAGTTAGTTTGTCATTGAAATAAACTGTATGCTATTGAAACTGAATGCATCTGATGCATCAAGAAAGACTCCTCCATTTGCCTAAAGTTCATAGCTGTATAAATATTATTTTAATTAAAAAATAGAAAGATGCCCTGAAACCATTTATACATAATGTTAACTTAATTTGCACTTTTATCATTTCTAGAAAGTAGGAGATTTTGAGTTTAAACAATGTATATATTGTAGTTTATCATGAGCATATATTATCAACGTTCCACACAGGCTAGGTAAGAACACTGACATGGGAGATTGTCATTTCTCTGCAAGAAAAGAAACAAATTGATACGATGTTACCCTTAATTGGCACTTGGCATACATTCTACTTTATTGGTATAATAGTATGATTATGTTAAAGACATTTGATCTAGAGCTATCTGTAATAGATTTATTAAGCATTTTCAATCAAACTGTGTTTCCTCCTAATAAAAAAAACCTTGTATACCTGTATTCCAAATTAATTAAAAAAGGGGTCTGCCATTTTTTTGAGATACTTCGCACTGTCACCATTGCAGTTGAAGGTTAGCAGTTTTTCAGCAACCAGTTTCTTTTATTAAAAAAGTCAATAGAGCAAGTGTGAATAAAATACCAAGGTTTAGAATAAAATACAGTGTGTTCTTTCCTTTGATATTGTTATAATTCATTTATGGTTTGTTATTATTTGTCACTAGTGATATGCTGGGCAGGTATGTATATGTGGCAATGTTTGGTATTTTTACCACTAGCGCTATTTTTTTTCGCAAAACTGTGGCAACATTTTCACCACAAATGCCTTGAAATGCTTCAATGCATTTTTTTTGCATGTCAAAAGCAACTGAAAAAAAAGTTCATTGATGTCAATGTATCTTGTAACATAGTAAGTTAGGTTGAAAAAAACAACATGTCCATCAAGTTCAACCTTATAACTCTATTTATATCTTATAACTCTTGTCTAACTGCTTGTTGATCCAGAGGAAGGCAAAAAACCCCATTTAAAACATATCCAATTTGCCTCAGAAGGGGGAAATTCCTTCCTGACTCCAAAATGACTAGTCCCTGGATCAACTTGTACTACGTATTTCCATAACCCGGTAATTCCTCACTTGCTAAAAAGCCATCCACCCCTTCCATATATTTAGGCAGAACTGGTAAATCAAGCATTAGAGAGATCATTATATGATCCCCTTATATATTTACACATAGTTCATATCACCCCTTATGCGCCTCTTCTCCAGAGTGAACATCCCCAATTTTGCCAGTCTTTCCTCATAGCTAAGATTTTTCATACCTTGTACCAATAACAGTTCTGTTCTGTTAAAACGGTACGGCATATTCTAGATGGGGCCTTACCAGTGCTCTATACAGTGAAAGAATGACCCGATCGTGAAGTGAATCAATGACCCTCTTAATGCAGCTGAAGACCTTATTTGGCTTTGATGCTGCTGACTGGCATTGCTTGCTACAGCTCCAAGGTCCTTTTCCATTATGGATTTGTCTAGTGCAGCCCCATTAAGGGTGTTAGTGGCTTGGATATTTTTACATCCAGGTGCATGACTTTAAATTTCTCAACATTGAATCTCATTTGCCACTTCAAGATCCTGTTACCAGGATGCGTCACCCTGAATGGAATTAATTGGGCTGGATAGTTTTGTGTCATCTGCAAACAAAAAAACACTGCCAAAAACCGCTCATTGACCTCAGTGCATTTTGCATGGAAAAAAAGCCACCCAAAAACACTAATTTACTTCAATGTGTTTTAAGTAATGTTACTGTTTTGGTAATTGTTCCATGTTTTTTGTGCATTTTCAGCAAAACAAATTAGATTCAAGCATCAGAAATATTTCATACATTGGCATATTTTATACGTTCACTGGTAATCATTGTATCCCTAAGGAGAGTTTGAGGGAAAAAGTGTATTCTAGCTGGTCAAGTTGCAGAGAAGCTATAGTGTGAAATTGTTATAATCAAATATGATACACATCCAAAATAAGATTATAATCCATTTAAATGATTAAGTCATTTACATGATTTCTATCAAATCATGCTTTTTTGGGAATGGATACATGAGTAAATTTTCAGCTGTATCGAAGCGCATTAAGTGGACATAAATGTAGCACTATTGTTAAGCAGTTTAGCCAATATATTGATGGGTTCTTCAACCAACTGTTCCATTTTTCTGTGAACACATGTAGGGGGTTATTTATCAATTATGAAACTTTAATAAATTTGAATGTACTCACAAATGCGCAAGGGAGGTTATTTAAGAAAGAACTCAGTAGATCAAATAGGAACAACCCGAAAATCTGAATCCAATTCAAATCAAATTTGAATCGAGTTTTCCTCGTGAATATTAACATCTTCAAATGGTTCAACGGACCTCTGCCATTGACTTTTACATGAATTTGGCAGGTTTTAGGTGGTGAAGTATAAAATTAGAACTGTTTCCAGGGTCAAGGTGTGATAAATGTCACATTTGAATTCAAATTCAAGTAGTTGATTTTAAATTTAAGTTTTGACCAAAAATTTTTTGAA
Organism: Xenopus laevis; assembly: GCF_017654675.1. Taxonomy (NCBI): domain Eukaryota; kingdom Metazoa; phylum Chordata; class Amphibia; order Anura; family Pipidae; genus Xenopus; species Xenopus laevis. Next base: position 31,169,435 of record NC_054378.1, on the reverse strand, counting down.
AATTCAAAATTCTAATTTACCATTTGAACCTTTGTAAATCTGCCCCTTAATGTAGATACATAACGGCATCTGCAGACCCAGAAGTAGCAGGGATCACACTTAGGGGCATTTTTATCAAAGGTTGAATTTCGAATTTGAAAAACTTTGAAATTCGAATTCAAAAAGACAAACCGAAATTATGTCAAAGTTTAGCACATTCAATCGAATTTAAATCAAAGTTTTTCCCAAAAAAAGCTTTGATTTTTCAAAGTCCACCAATTGACTCCAAATAAGTTCTAGGAGGTCCCCCATAGGCTTAAACAGCAATTCAGCAGGTTTTTGATGGTGAATGGTTGGTCGAATTTTTAAAGAGACAGTACATTTGTTTCGATATTCGAATTTTCGATTTTTTTTTCAAATTCAAATTGAATTTTAATAATTTTAAATAGAATGTGATTTTAACTGCAATGTTTTTTCATGTTTTTACACTATTTTTTGAAGTTTTTAATGAAAAACTGGGTTGCTCAGAAATAAAATTTGCCCTCTTTCCTGTAAACAAATCAATAACTTTGTAATGTTATCTGGGATCAAATATATATGTTCAGGCATAGAGGTGTGATCACACCTTTTTGAATTTTCAAAAGTAGGGCCAGAACTAGGGGTAGGCAGAAGAGGCATGTGCCTAGGGTGGGGATGGGGCAAGGTTTTTGAGTCAAGTCCACACAACAAATTGTGGTGCACACAACGAATTTTGTATGAAAACACAAAATTTTACATTAATTCTGACCTGAGTACACAGTTTTTAAAAAGCTGAGCAGACAAGTTTAAAATATGCGCACATTGGCCTCTGGCTAGTTTAGTTGGTGCTAACTGGTTTTGCCACAGGCATAAATTATTTTCGCTACAAATTCATGTTGAATGAGACATTTCATTTATCACTTAACACTCACTAACAACCAAACAGATGTTTATTTCAAACAGTGCACCAGCAAATGCTATCTAGTAATTGATTACTATGGGGCCTATTTACTATGCTGTGCAAATGAAATTTGTAAAAAGCTGTGTAGAATTATTGACAAATATACCAAGGTGTGTTTTATTTTACACCTTGCGAATGCCAGATTGCTGCCATTATTTTACACTACTTCAGACCTTTGTAAGTAAGTTCTGGTGGAAGTTGCTCAAAGTGGGTAAAAATTACACTATTTTAATGCTGCTTTTACACATTGATGCTTGCCGATGTGTGGCAAATTATTCTGCCATTTTTACACCACATAATAAATCTGCCCTTTGAGGTTACCTGAAACATCTTGTAGAAAAAACAACAATAGCACTAGGTAAACTGAAGCTCTTGTAACAAATATTTCACAGTTCATTAAATCTGGGCTATTGAAAAGAACTAGCTGTTCTCAAGCACGTGACCTGAAAAATAGATATCTGTTTCATTCACCACAAGGGATTAGAGATGTTTGGATGCTTTTAGGCTTCTGTTAACCAATATTTTTCATCTCAGGACTAGAGATCATGTTTGCAAGCTGTCTGATCAAAACAGTAAGAATTCTGATACATTTATATATAAACCTTTTATCCTTTAAAGAAAATACTCAATGTTAAAGAATGTTAAAGAAAATACTAGGTACTCTAATGTTTAAATGAACTTATGTTATGACTCTAGCCTGTTTTTACCTGTATATTTGTATATCTAGAAATAAGATTTTTTACATATCTATATTAAAGTTGTAAATATTGCCAAAATAAAGCACAGTCCAAATAATTTTTTTATTTTAATATGTCCTGCAGTCACTATAACATCTTAATCAATTTTTAGTATAAGTTGCTACTACCGGTACAGAATCTCTTATCCTTAAATGACTTATCTATAAAGCTCCAAATTATTGGAAGGTTATCTCCCTAATACATTAATATTGGCTCCTTCTTCTATCAAGTTATACATTTTACTTTTAAAACTTTTATCTAAATTATCTAAAAAATATTTTTAAAGTGATACCTATAACAGTTAGGGATGAGCCATTTTTTGCCTGATACAGATTTGTGTTAAAGTTCACTTTTTTGCAAGTGGTGAACATTTTTGCAAATCTGTGTTTAAAACAAGATTAAAGGCTAGACAAAGTAAATGAAAGAAGGCAAATAAAATAAAATGTGAATAATAAAGTTAATAAATCTGCCCTTACCACAAATTGATACCAAATTATAACTGCTGATGCCATTTCACTCTGAAAAGTCATCCATGAAAACACATTGTTCCAACGTGTACTAGTAGAATATATATATATATATATATATATATATATATATATATATATATATATATATATATATATATATATATATATATATATATATATATATATATATATATATATATATATATATACAAAAACAAAAAATGCAGCTCATCCATGTGTTGCAATTAAAATCAGTCTGGTGCATGGGTGTGTGGCTTATATCACATACTGAACTAAACAAATTAACCCAGCACTGTCATTATACAACTTTAAGGAACAATTGGATTAAAGAGAATTTATCTGAATTAGGCAAAAAGAGACACTTTTGGTTACATGGTTTGTACAAAGTATGCATAAGCTGATGCACCCCGCCAAGGCAGTGTTTTTAAGTAATCTGTAGGACTGTGTTTAGAGGGGCGGGGGTTGGGAGAGCAAGCATTAAAGGGAAAGCCACTTTCCTTTATAGAATATACAAAAACAAAAAATGCAGCTCATCCATGTGTTGCAATTAAAATCAGTCTGGTGCATGGGTGTGTGGCTTATATCATATACTGAACTAAACAAATTAACCCAGCACTATCATTATACAACTTTAAGGAACAATTGGATTAAAGAGAATTTATCTGAATTAGGCAAAAAGAGACACTTTTGGTTTTGTATATTCTATAAAGGAAAGTGGCTTTCCCTTTAATGCTTGCTCTCCCAACCCCCGCCCCTCTAAACACAGTCCTACAGATTACTTAAAAACACTGCCTTGGTGGGGTGCATCAGCTTATGCATACTTTGTACAAACCATGTAACCAAAAGTGTCTCTTTTTGCCTAATTCAGATAAATTCTCTTTAATCCAATTGTTCCTTAAAGTTGTATAATGATAGTGCTGGGTTAATTTGTTTAGTTCAGTATATGATATAAGCCACACACCCATGCACCAGACTGATTTTAATTGCAACACATGGATGAGCTGCATTTTTTGTTTTTGTATATTCTATAAAGGAAAGTGGCTTTCCCTTTAATGCTTGCTCTCCCAACCCCCGCCCCTCTAAACACAGTCCTACAGATTACTTAAAAACACTGCCTTGGCGGGGCGCATCAGCTTATGCATACTTTGTACAAACCATGTAACGAAAAGTGTCTCTTTTTGCATAATTCAGATAAATTCTCTTTAATCCAATTGTTCCTTAAAGTTGTATAATGATAGTGCTGGGTTAATTTGTTTAGTTCAGTATATGATATAAGCCATGCACCAGACTGATTTTAATTGCAACACGTGGATGAGCTGCATTTTTTGTTTTTGTATATTCTATAAAGGAAAGTGGCTTTCCCTTTAATGCTTGCTCTCCCAACCCCCGCCCCTCTAAACACAGTCCTACAGATTACTTAAAAACACTGCCTTGGCGGGGCGCATCAGCTTATGCATACTTTGTACAAACCATGTAACCAAAAGTGTCTCTTTTTGCCTAATTCAGATAAATTCTCTTTAATCCAATTGTTCCTTAAAGTTGTATAATGATAGTGCTGGGTTAATTTGTTTAGTTCAGTATATATATATGTATATATATATATATATATATATAGCCCTCTTCTGCTACTGCATGAGATCTAGCATGCATTTAGTTGCGTGTGGCGCTACAGGAGTCCTGTGCCTCCGCTATATGGGAGAGCAGGTTCACTTTAATATGCCTCCACCCAAGGTCAGGACAGGCTGAACTGTAATACCCCTCCCTGGGAACTTCTCTGATCCGCAATACACATACACATTGGAACGGTTGATGTGTTTATTTGGCAGGACACTATACCTTTAAATTGCAGTGATACAGGTAGCCTGCCAGCCAGGAGCAACTTCCCTCAAATAACATAGCTATTGATCTCTGGACTGCAGAAGGGAATGCCCACTTATGTGGCAGTTGCTTCAGAGCCCTAAGAAGGACTCCCTTTGGCTTTCTGTGCCCTGAAAAGAGCACGCTTTGTTCTTCAGAGCCCTGACAAGGACCCCCTTTCCTTCCGCACCCTAAAGAGAGTGCGCTTTTCTGCCAGTGGGGTTCCCTATTAAGTTTGACACACAAAACTCTTGTAGTCTGCTGATTCTATATCCCAGCAGCACTTTCTCTCTCCCTCTTCCTTTCTGTCAGCTCACAAAGGGTGGGGCTACTCCCCCTCCTTGTACAGAAACAATACAGAGGAGAGACAAGTGTACACAGCTCTCCTACATTTATTTATAGATATAGATAGTTACATAGATACATAGTTAAATAAATGATATATAACCATATCTATACTAACTATAGAGTTTAGTATCACAATAGCCTTTGAAATTATGTCTGTTCAAAAAATCATCAAAGCCATTCTTAAAGGCATTAACTCAGGGATCCCCAACCTTTTGAACCCGTGAGCAACATTCAGAAGTAAAAGGAGTTGGGGAGCAACACAAGCATGAAAAATGTTCTGGGGGTGCCAAATAAGGGCTGTGATTGGCCATTTGGTAGCCCCTATGTGGATTTTCAACCTACATTGAGGCTCTGTTTGGCAGTGCACCTGGTTTTTTTACAACCAAAACTTGTCTCCAAGCCTGGAATTCAAAAATAAGTATCTGCTTTGAGGTCACTGTGAGCAACATCCAAGTGTTTGGAGAGCAACATGTTGCTCACGAGCTTCTGGTTGGGGATCACTGCATTAACTGAATCAGCAATCACAACATCACCCGACAACCTCACTATCCAGACTGTAAAGAACCACCTACGTTGCTTCAAATGAAAGTTCTAGTCTATTCACTTCTATTGAACCAAAAAGGTTTTGCTTTGCAACTACGTTCCTTGCTTACAAGGAGAATATATTGACATGTATATTTATTAAGCAGCATTTTAAAGACTTCCCATTTTTGTTCTGTTTAACCCTGTGAAAAGCATTTCCCACTTAATATGTTGCAGAGATGCCTTTATACTGTCAAAGTTTGCACGTCTGAAATGTAATGTTTTAGTTACTCCCTTATAGAATTGCTTCTGCAACAGAATCTCAAAGGAGACCATGTTATGATCACTATTCCCTAAATGCTCACCCACACAAATGTTAGAGATGAGTTCAGTATTGTTAGTTATTACAAGGTCCAACAGTGAGTTATTCCTAGTAGGTTCTTGAACGAGCTGGAATAAAAAGTTGTCATTCAGCATATTTACAAACCTACTAGCTTTTTCTGTCTTGGCAACCCCATTACCCCAGTCAATGTCTGGATAATTGAAGTCACCCATAGCAACAACTTGACCCAGCTGTGAAGCCACTTGTATCTGCAAGAGTATCTGGGCTTCATACTCGTCACTTATACAAGGTGGTTTATAGCATACACCAATGATAATTCTGTTTGTAAACTTTTGCCCAGTCAAAATCTCTACCCAGAGGGATTCTACACACTCACCAGTGCCAGCTAAGGTGGCAAATAGTCAATTCGAATTCTTAAAGAGCCAGTACATGATAAATTTCAAAAATCAAATTCGTATTTGATAATTCAAGATTAATCAATCTCATTTTTTTGCAAGTTTTGACCTGCTGAGTTCCCTGAGAGACTATGATAATTTGAATATTCAAATTTTAAAAATTAGAATATTTGATTTAGTCTATCCCCATCTTTATGGTTCAGGAAATGATTAAAGGCTACATGGAATCCTGGGAAACACTGGGTTATCAATAAAATCTCTCACCTGAAAGAGAGTGTTAATAGTTAAGAGGGCTTGGGCAAGACATTATAATCTGCCAACTTTGCTTGCCATAGCAATTTTTACTGGGCAGGAAAGGCAGTAACAGCTACAGCAGCAGCACCATGAGCAATATGCCCCTTTGATTCCTGCTAGGATCAGTCAGCCTCATCACTTCAGGGGGTTAATACTTTAACTTGGCCAGCTGCCTGATGATGAGGTTGTGAAGATATACCTCCTGAGCCATGCTGCCATTTTCTGGACTCATCAGCCAGGACCTTGACCCTATCTCACTGCCTGGGATGTGCAAGCTGCTTGCAGTTTTGCATTTCCTGGGCACTAGCAGTTTTCATCGCGCTACCATAATCAGAAGTCACCAATTTCCTCAATGTGCAGGTAGTGTGTAATTCCCACATGTGCATCATGAGTGTGAAATCTGGCTTTCCTGAAAGTGTCCATGATGCCACTATCCTGCATCAGTCAGCTCTCCATGACCTCTTCACCCGAGGAGAAATGCCCAAGGGCTGGCTTGTGAGTAAGTTATATCTTGCCTTTTCTAGAAATACATTTGAAATATTCCTTTAAAGGGATATGCATGTATTTAGCCACTATTTGTTACTAGGTACAGTCTTGCTATAACAAATGTACTATGCATTTTGTGACTTCAATTAACTGACTTTGGGAGGGATTCTAATTAATGCCACCTGACTTTAGAGGTTTGATGTGTGTTAAGGGGAGATACTCACAAGTTTTCACATGCACATGATACACTTAACTAATAAGGAAGGGATGGTGCATCTCTCCCACCAAGCATGTAATTAATTAATTAAATGCGTACGACTGGTTTGTGAGTTAAAGTAAGATGGAAAGGCAAGATGGAAATTTGGTCTGAGTGCTGTTAGTATTACTCAACGGACATAGCTACAGCATGCTAATTGTCAACACAACAGACATGCAACTGGAAGCAGCAATTAACAATAAAAGAGTACTAGCTCTCACAAGTCATAGCGAGAAATATTAATGAATGCTGTCAAGTACTTTATCATACAAACAACCTTTAAACCTAATTAATAAATATGTTTTTCTTTAAACTTTTTAGGAGATGCAGGATATGGGGTTCTCCCTTGGTTGATGATCCCTGTGAGGGTTGCCCAAACAGCTGGCCAACATAGATACAATTGTGCCCATTGAAAGATGCGCAATATTATAGAGTGCCTATTTGGGGTGCTGAAATAATGATCCTGGGGCCTCTCAGTCACTGGGAGTGCTCTGCTTTAGTCCCCCAGGAAAGTTTCAGACATCATCATTGTCTGTGCCATGTTGCACAATGTGGCAGTGCAGCATGGACTCCTGCCAGACATTGATGATGATCTGGAACCTGAGATTGAGGAGTATGTTGGGAGAAGGAGGGATAACTAACCACAGGAAAGAACAGTGCGTGTAAGGCTCAAAAATGCACATTTTAATTGTAAGTTTAACAAAGCATATAAATAGTACATTTCTAGCATGAAGGTTTGTGAGGCCAAAAAAGTCACTTATTTTTGAAGGACCTTTATTCCTAAGTTAAAATATTGTGTTTGTGAAACTTCACAATCTTTTCAGTTGCATTTCAAAGCATGTTATTCCACTAGGAATGTTGACACTTTAAAGCTATTAGTTCTCCATTCTAATAATGCTTTGTAATAAATCTAAGGATATAAGTGTAACAGGTGGATGGGTCAGGGTCTTACTAAACATTTCCATGTGTTACTATGCACTGGTTTCAGTACCCGTGCAAGGGGTCCAACTCCCAGCAACTCCCAGGTAGGCACAATTTACTTTTCTCTTTATCTTTAGGTGGGGCCCCCGCTTAAGGTATGGAGGAAGGGATTATCACTTGGTATAAGAACACACAGTATTCGCTCTTGATCAAATAAACTTTGTGCACCAGTGGTTCTTTAAAACAGCAGAACATTTGTTGAACTGATGGTACACTTCTCACATATTCAAGATGTATGCTCAGATGATACACTTCATGAAGCAAGTAGTGTCAGCAGGTCATTTACGCACAATTGTATTACTCACGGATATTGTCTGATCCTTTGTTAGTCAGCTTTGTGAATAAAGCCGACTTTCCTGCCTTTGGTGCACAATCCCCATTGAAGGTACATCACAGCTGGTTCTACACTCCAAAGATCTCTCTATCCCTGAGCCTGACCACTTGAGTCCCTAACCTGGCGGCCTTATGACCGCAGGGTGATAACCCTTTACTAATCTCCTCATTTGAGTCTTAGCTGCTCACTAACGTTCCTGAACTTATCTGTCACTCCTATAGTGACCTATTACAGTTTCTGACACTCACTTACTCCTATTCTGAGGCCTACCTCCACCTCAGGCCCTAGCAGCAACACCCCACTTCCAATGGGTGCACTGGAAAGAAGCAGAACACATGGCAACATCCATTTTTATAACCTCTGGGGAACTACTCCCCCTCCCCTATGGGAAAAAGGACACTGACTAGCTGGCTAAGGACCCAGCCTAGCTGGCTAACACATTTCCTGGGGTATAGGAAAACCTTTACCCTTTTATATAGTGACATCTACTGGCCAGTCACTGAACTGCCAGCAGAATATGTTCACATAGGAAAAAGGAAACCAAAGAACCTAAAGGTTAGCAAAACCCTACATAAGGTAGAGTCTTTGTAGGATCCTTTATCTATATGAACTCAAAAATGACTGTTAAATCCACAAATACCTACAGTGGGTCTGTTATTTGGCCTTAATATGCAGGGCTTGTCATATGTCAGTTAATGAGGCTTTTGCTCCTATATAATCTTTCTGCATTAACATGCATTATATGATTGATGTGAAATAACACTGTTTTAAATGTTTTTATGGAATATAATATATAATGCACCCCTGTGGCCATGCTAGGCAACTTAAGATAAATTAAAGAGCACAAAAATGTTGCCAAGGAGAAGCCTTATGTACAAAACAAGAATATAACAATCAATATGACATAAATAAATAAATAAATAAATAAATAAATAAATAAATAAATAAATAAATACATACATAAATTACACTTGTCATTATATGACAATCTGGCCTGCTTGAACATATCAACACAATGCTTTGTGCCTTTAAAGCATAACAGACATCATTGAATTGCTCTTTAATAGTGATGGGCAAATAAATTCACCATTCACCACTATGGGTTTGAATGTGACAGGGACACAGACTTAAGCTAAGAGTGCCTTTGCTTGTCCCTCCGGACAGGACCTTGTCCCCTTCCATGCACCCTTCCCCTATGCAGCTGCAGATGTATGATCTTAAAAAAAGAATGATATATATAGATGTAGATCTTTACAGATATGTATAACTCATGACAAACAAATGGTTGTGAATGTGGTTGTCAAAGCTAAGATTCAAAGTTTGATTGTGGTTAGGGTTGCCACCTTTCCAGTTTGCAGAAAACAGGCAGAGGGATGGGGTGTATGACATCTGGGGTGGGCCAGTGATGTTGGGGGTAGGCTTGATGGTGGCAAGGGAGGCACTAATGACATCAGTGGCGGGACACGGTGATCAGCAATTGGCTTCAATGTCCTAATTTGGAAATCCGGACAGGCACTTTTCACCCAGAAAGGAAATCCAGACAAGTGGCAATTGGGTGTGTGCTTTTATGTTTGGGGGGGATGGCCAATAACATGATAACATTGGAGTGGAAAGTTACCATCAATCTGTAGCTTGCAAAAATATTTTCTGAATAAAAAAAGTCTCTTATGAATAAAATTCATCATGCTGAAATAAGAAACTTTCTAAATACAAACAATTGAAAATTCTGCAAGTTTATGTTCACTATCCCTCTCTCAACATCTGTTTCTCTTCATTCTGTCTTCATGCAGGAGTTGGGTGTCAGATAGTCATTGACAATTAGATCCAATATATCTTATAGGGGGCTCCTTTTCTAGCAGATGTATTAGAGCACAAACAAAATTTAACAAAATTACTGCCTTTTTCTGAGCAGCCTCATCCCGTCCTGGTCCTGGTCTCTGTCAGAGGTTTGCAGCAATTGGGAATAAATGAAGGAAAAAAACAATTAAAAAACAGAATAAAATGGAATTGCAAATGTGTTTGGCTAGTAGCCTGGTGTGGAGACATTCTGCCCACAGTACAAAACTATTTCATTTCTCATTCCAAATACTAACTCAAATGTAATGGCAGAGAAAGAGAGATGTAATGGTTAATGATATAATACAGGACACCAAGCCATTATTAGCAATGATGTGAGCAGGAGATAATGCAGTATATGACAATACAGCTGCTTTGATCAAATACACGGTTTAGGCTCTACACGTGTTGCTTGACAGTTCAATTTTGAAGATTAAAATAAATGCACTTTATAAACATTTGTGCTATAGTGTGGAAATGGTTAATAAAAAATGCTTGCCATTTTCTAGATGTAACAGCTGCACATAAATAACTAGAAGATAAACAAACCACAATTCTGCAAAGAAAAGCGCAAGGAACTCCCCAAGTGTAAAACAGGATTAAGATATGTAAACAACACTGAAATGCATATGAAATGTCAACTTAGAGTTTTAGGCAAATAATGTGGATGTGTAAAGAATTTATATTTTTTACAAAATGTACTTACTTCTCCAGTCTGTGTCCTGATATTCGCCTTCCGACCCATGGCACACCTCTTTGCCCATTGCGTCCAGAAGCCAGCACTCATAGGGCTTGAGTCTGAGTGGAGGGAGAGGCCATCCTCAGGACTTCTGGGCTTTTGTCCTCCTGGTTGCAAACTTTGCCCTAATCCACCACTTCAGGTCACTGAATGTCCACAGGGAGGGGGGCCCACAGCAGTGAGGAGGAAGAGGGGACAGGGCAAGGAGGGGGCTCCTCCCTGCCCTGCAGAACCTCTCTCCCTGCCCTGTCACCCTCCTCACTGCTGTGGGCTCCGCCCCTGCCCTAGCCCCCTCCTCCTCCTCACTGCTGTGGGGCCCCCTCCTTGCCCTGTGGGCCCCCTTCCTGCACTGGCCCCCTCCTCCTCACTGTTGTGGGCCCCCTCTCTGCCATGGAGGACCCCTTCCTGCCCTGTGGCCCCCTCCCTACCCTGCAGGACCCTCTCCCTGCCCTGGCCCCCTCCACCTCCTCACTGCTGTGGGAGCCACTCCCTGCCCTGGCCCCCTCCTCCTTCTTACTGCTGTGGGCCCCCCTCCCTGCCCTGTGTGACCCCCTCCTCCTCACTGCTTTGCCCCCCCATCCTGAAGGACCCACTCCCTGCCGTGGTACCCTCCTTCTCACTGCTGTGAGCCCTCCTCCCCCCTACTAGGGGACCCTCTCCCTGCCGTGCCCTCCTCATCCCCCCAAGCACTCCTGTGTTTCACTCCCCAACTTCCCTCCAACTTCCTCTCTGTCCCGTTCCTGCGGCCCACATACTGCAGGAACCAGTGACCCTTGCCCCCACCACCGCTGAGCCATTTTGAAACAAAATAACGTCTGATATTTGGCAGCTGTACCAAGACCTCCTCCACCTAGCCTATCCAAATAGCTAGTGAAGAATCAGCTGTACAATTCTAAATATTTTATATGCTTAATATCAAGATTGGATTTCCTAAACATTTTTAGAACAGTATATAAATTTAGCATAGAGAATCCTTAAAAAATATTTTCAAGCGAAAATCTACCAAAATAGTGGATTCTTTAAAATGTTATCTAAAACAGCTGTGAGGCAGCTCATATGTTGAGAATATTACAGTATTAGCAGGAATGTAACAGAATGATATCTGTGTCTGCAAGGATTGCATTGTCCTTTAACATTGTTAGACTTCAATAGATGCACTTGTGCAAAAGGTACAGCAGAATAAAATTGCTTTAGATGGATTTATTCAGTAACTGTAACAATTCAAATTATGTTATGAGAAAAGAAACAGTAACCGATTATTTAAGTGGTGCAGAAACATTCTAGAAGGAGCATTCCAGTGCAATTTTGAACAAAAGAGATCAAAATGCTATTTACTCAGAACCACCATAATCTGATTTGCAGAATGGCTTGGATCCAACATAAATTATGAGATGAATTGAGTATTCTTTTCTTCTGCTCTTTTACATTCTTTATTAAAAACATAGTTATCTCCAAAGCTATGATTAGCCACCTATTTTAAAGATAAAATTATGGATAAACATCAGACAGACAAACGTGTAGGTGGTTCTGTGTACTTTATGTATGGCCTAATTTTCCTTGGTCCCTAATTTCCACTAATTGTGAAATCACAGAAGCATGGCTGCTGCCACCTAGATTGGGTAGTGTAGAGTGAGGCGTAAGCAGTGTAAACTTGCGGGATCCACAACAGAAGCTTTCTTCACTAAGACATTTTTATGTACACACGGGGGTAGCCAGTAGAGAATACAAAACATAAATAATCAAAATAAATCTTACCCACTGCGTTGTACCTTCACAAATTGGATGAGTTATCTTTCTTAACTGGGCCCCTTGTGGATTCCCAGCAAAACACATATAGGTTTGGGTCACCCCTGTACACACAAACTTTCTTATGGGAATTGCTCAACTTCCTAGATTTCCCAAATTTATCAGACAGACACTCTGTCACTTGATCACAGGCTGCTCTTAGAAGTTGTAGGCAGCACCCTCAGCCCCTCTGAGAATTCTTAACACAGTCAGGTATCTTTTCTGCTGTGCCCTGATCAGAGAGAGATTCTTAACAGTCTTCTTAACTAGAATTAAATACTTTTCCACAGGACTGCCTTCCTCTGAAAAGTGAGCTCCACTATGCAACTGGACCACTGCAATGTATTATCTAGCTCACCTGTTCCGTCCAGAACACTACAGCTTCCAGGGCCAGACAGAAAAATCCTTTAAACAGAGAAAGCCTTCTCAGTTTAGGAACATCTCCCTTGTCGCTTACATCTCCCGCGATGGAGAACTTAAAGGGAAAACCCACATTTTTACACATTTTGTTCACTCTACAACAGGTACTGGTGAACAGGCAGGACAAGGCAAGGAAAAAGGCAAGGCAGACAAATCCAACGGTGTAGAAGAAATGCTTAAGTATTTAGGCATCTCCACCATTTTTTACCTCAGTGACCGGCATGTATGATAGAAGTTGGGTTTAGTCTAGTCCATATGACCTGACATTCTGTCATTGTCAAGCAAGAGCTCCAAATAAGACTGCCAGAGTAGTTAGTTAAAGCCAGAGTGGTTTTGAAGAAGAATGTTTTCCTGTCAAGTTGTTTCCCTTTGTGAATTACCATGGATCTATTCTTGGTCTGATGACATCACTGCTGTTAGATTAAGAAGAGAAAATAAGAGTGCACACACATAAATCTCAAAGGCTTAATGTTACTCAATTGCCCTAGTTTGATGTAGCAAAATACTAATTGAAATAATGAGGTTTCTCTAGGATAGACTAGTTAAAATAAGAGATTGCAAGGGATTGTTGTTATCATAGGGGCAGATTTATCAAAGTATGCAAGTAGAAACCATTATAGAAAAACCCACGCACTTTCTATTTATTCCTATCAGATTTTTAAAAGCATTATGGGTGAGTTTGTCTGTGGTGAGCTCTAATTTCACAAATGTGCCCTTGATTTTACTGTTCCTTTAAAGGCCATACATTTAGGGGCACATTTACTTAGCTCGAGTGAAGGATTAGAATAAAAAATACTTAAAATTTCGAAGTATTTTTTTTGGCTACTTCGACCATCGAATTGGCTACTTCGACCTTCGGCTGCGACTTCGAATCGAACGATTCGAACTAAAAATCGTTTCGACTGTTCGACCATTCGATAGTATTCGATTCGATAAGTACTGTCTCTTTAAAAAAACTTCAACCACCTACTTCGCCACCTAAAACCTACTGAGGTACAATGTTAGCCTATGGGGAAGGTCCCCATAAGCTTTCTAAGTAGTTTTTTTATCGAAGCAAAATCGTTTGATCGATGAATTAAAATCCTTCAAATCGTTCAATTCGAAGGATTTAATCGTTCGAACAAAGTAATTGCAGTAAATCCTTCGATATTCGAAGTCGAAGGATTTTACTTCAACGGTCGAATATCGAGGGTTAATTAACCCTCGATATTCGACCAATTGTAAATGTGCCCCTTAATTTCTTACGTTTTCTTCTAGCCCTGAAACTACAGTATTATGGCCTAGGCGTTGCTATTTACTGAACACAATTATGCTGAAAAATGTAATTGTGTAGTGGCTCATTTGTTTGAGTTTTTCACGCTGTAAATTTATTTTTCATATTATATAAATATGATTGTAGTTATATAATAAAAGTATGTAATAAATATAATATAATAATATTTAATTTGTAAAAAGTATGCTTACAAAACAGTCAATTATGTTCTTCTGCTCTTTTACAGTCATTACAAAAATGTAATGATCTCCAAAGCTCTGAGTTGCCACCTATTTTTTTTTTTTTAAGCTAAAATAATCGATGAACATAGGGACAGACAAAAAAAAAACAGACATGGTTCTGTGTGCTCCATGTATGCCCTAATATTCCTTATTTTAATTGCAGGCTGCACAGATGTAAAAAAGGAAAGAAAATAGAAAGTAAATGTTTAGTTGTTGACCTGGTCTCCAGTAAATGTTCTGTGTCTCCTGTTTGACTGACCAATAAATTAATTTGAGTTATAGTATTAAAGGAGAAAGACATATTCTCAATTAGAGTAAATTGGAACTGATAAACTACAATGACACAGTTGTAGTGTATTATCCTTGTATCACGCTGTCACTATGAAAATCTTAATTAATGAAAGGAACTACTGAGGCAGCATGAACTATTTCTCCAAGGCACTGACGCTGGCTAGATAACATTAATATTCATTTTGACTCTACCAAAAATAATAAAGTACAGTAGATGTTCATGAAGAATTCTGTGTAGAATCATCTTGTTTTGCTGCTGTCATTTCCTTGATTTTTATTGACCAAGGGAAGTGTGCACCCATTTGTATTTTACTAAAAATGTTAAAAATAATGTTCTGCACTCTAAAACACAGCTTTGTAAAGTATGGTTCAGTACTATAATGTACAAAAACAGTCAGCCATTGGTATGTCAGCCATTGATATCATATATAAAATTCTAAAAATCTTCAACATCGGTTATTGGCACATATACAAGTTCTGTATTCTGTATTTCTGTATTCTCAGTTTTTAATTAACATAACATATTACCGATATAGAAGGGGAAAAAAGAAAGTGAGAATAAAAAAAAGAAGGGGGGGGGTAGGCCATGGTTAACATACCAGTATATATAGGCAGGCATGAATTTAGTATTCATTTAACTGTCTTTCTGTGATGTAGCTGAGTCCAGTGTATCAGCTCATGGGCCCCAGACTTTTCCAAATTTTTAGGAAGTAACCATGTCTCCTCACAAGATCCTTTTCTCTAGAAAAATAACTTCAACCTTGACAGTTTACCCTTGTAGTTTAAATCCTCCATGCTCTTTACCAGTTTAGTTGCACTTTCTCCAGCTCATTAATATCCTTTGTAATAATTAAAGCCAAAACTGCATTACATAATCAAGATGAGGCCTTACCAGGTGCAAAATCATGTTTTCATGCCTTAAAATGTAATACATTTTTAAATGCAAAATAAGACATTTGGGGCTGATTTATCAAGGTTTGAAGTGAAAATTAGAATTTTCAAATTTTTTAGTTTTTTTTATTTGACTAGTGAATTCTTAAAATTCTTTTCAAGTTTTTTTTAAAAATTTGAATTAGATTTGTAAAATGTATCATACACTGGCCCTTTAAGAAATCAAATTTGACTATTCGCCACCTTAAACCTGCCAAATTGCTGTTTTAGTCTATGGAAGATGTCCTGGCATCAATTTGGAGGTGTTTGCAGTTTTCCTGACATTTTTCTCTGGAAAAAACTTGAATCGTGTTTTAAAAACTTGAGTCGAATTCGATTTCGATTCGAATTTGGGGGTCGATCCTAAATTTTTATAATAAATTTCATTTGGTTGATTTTTGAGTTCATGGCAATTTATGGGAGTTTAAAATAACTCCCATGGAAACAAAATTCGACCCTTGATAAATCTGCCTTTTGTGGCAGATTTATCAAAGGTCGAGGTGAAAATTCGAATTAAAAATATTCAAATTTCCAGAAAATTTTTGTGTACTTTGACTAGGGAATAGTCCAAATTTGATTTGAATTTGAAAAAAAATTTTGAATATTGAAATTTATCACGTACTGTCTCTTTAAAAATGTGACCTACCATTTGCCATCTAAAACCTGCCGAATTGCTATTTTAGCCTATGGGGGACCTCCTAGAACCCATTTGGAGTCAATTGGTGGACTTTGAAAAATGTAAGGTCTATATACATTACACTGTATATGTGCTCTACCACTCTGTGTGCACCATGGTGGGAGTTATAGTTCAGTTAGAACTCTCCACGATATACCTTTATAAGAGCTGTACCACTCTTATAAAGGTATAGCATGTTGTGAGTTATAGTTACCACAAGAACTCTCCACAATAGCTCTTTTACATTTGCTCTACGTCTCTGTGTGCACCATGTTGTGAGTTATAGTTCAGCAAGAACTATTGTTGAGCACTGAAACAAACTAGGAGGCAAGATTTTTTTATGTATTTCCCTCATTGGGTCTAATGACCTGTATACACAAATATACCTCTTGTGAACCACTCCTGGCTCAGATGACACTATATGCAACAAGGGGTACCATGCAGAAAAATAACAAGTTAGTTCTGGGACGCTGGCCAGCTGTGGTGCATATATATAAATTTGGTCAATTTTAACCTGTATAACCTGATGCGCTCGTCTGTCACGTTGTTTTTCAAATTAAATAACACACGTTTTTTCTATGTTACACAGGTGTTAGCTTTTTTCCTGCTCTTAACCCTTTAAATGCCACAGATCGTAGAATCTACGTTCTGTGGCAAAGGTACTTGAAATGCCACAGAACGTAGATTCTACGTTCTGCAGCACTTCCGGGTTCAGAAGCGGAGGAGCGGCTGTTAGAGCCGCTCGCTCCGTTCCTGCTCGATCCCCTGCCCCTAGGCAACGAGCAGAGCAGGGGATCGAGTGGCCCCTGGGGCGCGATCGCCCAGGGGCCCAAAAACAGCAGCAGGCACGTGTTACTTACGTGTCCTGCTGCTGCAGCCTGCACCGGATCGACGATCTCCGCCCCCACAGCACACAGACAGGAACCACGAGGCAGATGTCTTCCAGGGAGTCTTCCTGATCGCCTGCAACAGTCTCCAGCGATTTTTTCAGGTTAGTGCAACAATTACACACACAAACACACCAACACACACTTATTACAGTAATACACACTTAGATTCACACTTACACATACATTTTTGGGGATTGGGGGGGTCACTTACACTCACTGCACTTACACACATGTGCACACGCACATAACATGTAATTTACCATTTGTACACACGCACACGCACATACATGGCATTGTGGCTTTTTTTTTTTTTCTTATCGCATCGTCTCTTTTTTTGGCTGAAAAAAATGTTTTATTGCCATTACGAATAGCGTATTCGCTAACCGTACTGTGCAATATCTTTTTTATGTTATTTCGGTGATTATATTGCAATTTTGGGTATTTTGGTGCATTTTTAGCCATTTTATTGAATTTTTAGCCATTTTATTGCATTTTCAGCTCTGCGTATGTTGTGTTCACTTGTTTCTAGCCGTATAACCTGTTTGGCCCAGCTAAAATATTCAAACTGTGATTCTGACGGCCGATAACACTAGTCTGGAAAAAAAACATTGATTTTTGTGGTTTTATTGGATTTTTTTGCATTTCACTCTTTACTGCCTTATTTTGTTTTGCCTTGTAAATTTTATCTACTTTATATCCATTTGGGGGTCTCTGTGCGCCACATAGTTTGGTATATCTATGCATATTGGGCATCAAAGTGTTCAGTAGACCCCTGGCGTTCATATTTAGGATGTTTTATGCTGATACGTTACGAAATGTGGGGCATATAATGGGGTAAAATTCAAGCTTTGTGACGATTTTCAGAAATTTGATAAAAACCGTTATGTTCAGCATTGCTTTGCAGTTTGGCAGTTTGCAGTAGAAACACTTATTTACCCATATTGGATTCGTCAGAATGTGTACTTTCTGAAAATATATGGTTTTCTGGGGTCTCTGTACTGTTAGGGGGGTCTAATGTCGCATAATACACACACCAGGTGCTCATATTGCAGCAGCCAGCGCGTCAGCCGTGAAAATGTATATACACTATTGTCATTTGGGGGTCTCTGTACACCACATAGTTTGGTATATCTATGCATACTGGGCATCAAAGTGTTCAGTAGACCCCTGGCGTTCATATTTAGGATGTTTTATGCTGATACGTTAAGAAATGTGGGGCATATAATGGGGTAAAATTCAAGCTTTGTGACGATTTTCAGAAATTTGATAAAAACCGTTATTTTCAGCATTGCTTTGCAGTTTGGCAGTTTGCAGTAGAAACACTTATTTACCCATATTGGATTCGTCAGAATGTGTACTTTCTGAAAATATATGGTTTTCTGGGGTCTCTGTACTGTTAGGGGGGTCTAATGTCGCATAATACACACACCAGGTGCTCATATTGCAGCAGCCAGCGCGTCAGCCGTGAAAATGTATATACACTATTGTCATTTGGGGGTCTCTGTACACCACATAGTTTGGTATATCTATGCATACTGGGCATCAAAGTGTTCAGTAGACCCCTGGCGTTCATATTTAGGATGTTTTATGCTGATACGTTAAGAAATGTGGGGCATATAATGGGGTAAAATTCAAGCTTTGTGACGATTTTCAGAAATTTGATAAAAACCGTTATGTTCAGCATTGCTTTGCAGTTTGGCAGTTTGCAGTAGAAACACTTATTTACCCATATTCGATTCTTCAGAATGTGTACTTTCTGAAAATATATGGTTTTCTGGGGTCTCTGTACTGTTAGGGGGGTCTAATGTCGCATAATACACACACCAGGTGCTCATATTGCAGCAGCCAGCGCGTCAGCCGTGAAAATGTATATACACTATTGTCATTTGGGGGTCTCTGTGCGCCACATAGTTTGGTATATCTATGCATATTGGGCATCAAAGTGTTCAGTAGACCCCTGGCGTTCATATTTAGGATGTTTTATGCTGATACGTTACGAAATGTGGGGCATATAATGGGGTAAAATTCAAGCTTTGTGACGATTTTCAGAAATTTGATAAAAACCGTTATTTTCAGCATTGCTTTGCAGTTTGGCAGTTTGCAGTAGAAACACTTATTTACCCATATTGGATTCGTCAGAATGTGTACTTTCTGAAAATATATGGTTTTCTGGGGTCTCTGTACTGTTAGGGGGGTCTAATGTCGCATAATACACACACCAGGTGCTCATATTGCAGCAGCCAGCGTCAGCCGTGAAAATGTATATACACTATTGTCATTTGGGGGTCTCTGTACACCACATAGTTTGGTATATCTATGCATACTGGGCATCAAAGTGTTCAGTAGACCCCTGGCGTTCATATTTAGGATGTTTTATGCTGATACGTTACGAAATGTGTGGCATATAATGGGGTAGAATTCAAGCTTTGTGACGATTTTCAGAAATTTGATAAAAACCGTTATGTTCAGCATTGCTTTGCAGTTTGGCAGTTTGCAGTAGAAACACTTATTTACCCATATTGGATTCGTCAGAATGTGTACTTTCTGAAAATATATGGTTTTCTGGGGGGGTCTCTGTACTGTTAGGGGGGTCTAATGTCGCATAATACACACTCCAGGTGCTCATATTGCAGCAGCCAGAGCGTCAGCCGTGAAAATGTATATACACTATTGTCATTTGGGGGTCTCTGTGCGCCACATAGTTTGGTATATCTATGCATATTGGGCATCAAAGTGTTCAGTAGACCCCTGGCGTTCATATTTAGGATGTTTTATGCTGATAAGTTATGAAATGTGGGGCATATAATGGGGTAAAATTCAAGCTTTGTGACGATTTTCAGAAATTTGATAAAAACCGTTATGTTCAGCATTGCTTTGCTGTTTGCCAGTTTGCAGTAGAAATACTTATTTACCCATATTGGATTCGTCAGAATGTGTACTTTCTGAAAATATATGGTTTTCTGGGGTCTCTGTACTGTTAGGGGGGTCTAATGTCGCATAATACGCACACCAGGTGCTCATATTGCAGCAGCCAGCGCGTCAGCCATGAAAATGTATATACACTATTGTCATTTGGGGGTCTCTGTGCGCCACATAGTTTGGTATATCTATGCATACTGGGCATCAAAGTGTTCAGTAGACCCCTGGCGTTCATATTTAGGATGTTTTATGCTGATACGTTACGAAATGTGTGGCATATAATGGGGTAGAATTCAAGCTTTGTGACGATTTTCAGAAATTTGATAAAAACCGTTATGTTCAGCATTGCTTTGCAGTTTGGCAGTTTGCAGTAGAAACACTTATTTACCCATATTGGATTCGTCAGAATGTGTACTTTCTGAAAATATATGGTTTTCTGGGGTCTCTGTACTGTTAGGGGGGTCTAATGTCGCATAATACACACTCCAGGTGCTCATATTGCAGCAGCCAGAGCGTCAGCCGTGAAAATGTCTATACATATTGTCATTTGGGGGTCTCTGTGCGCCACATAGTTTGGTATATCTATGCACATTGGGCATCAAACTGTTTAGTAGACCCATATGTTTATATTTAGGATGCTTTATGCTGGTAATGATACATGGACAATACGATGCTGGAAAGTTGAAGCTTTGAGGCAATTTCCAGATATTTCACCAAAACCGCCAAATTTGGGAAAGCCTTGCGACTCAGTAGTTTGGAGCAGAAAGGCATGGGTACCCATTTTAGATTCTGTAGAATGTGTACTTTCCAAAAATATATGGGGTTGGGGGGTAAACATCTATTTCTGTGTTTTTACCCCACAAAAATGCAGTCAATGTGTTAATTTTTCATTAGCTGAAGTTACCCACCGGACAATTTGTATGTGCTAACTTCATTTTGGGGCCTCTAAATGCCATATACTTTGGTAAACTTATGAACGATGGCCACCAAAATGTTCTGAGGAACCCTGGCAATCATATTTAGGGTGCTTTTTCTTAGTACGTAATGACACATGGGTGATATGGTGCTGGGAAGTTGAAGCTTTGAGGCAATTTTCAGATATTTCACCAAAACCGACAACTTTGGGAAAGCCTTGCGACTCAGTAGTTTGGAGCAATAAGGCATGGGTACCCATTTTAGATTCGGTAGAATGTGTACTTTCCAAAAATGTATGGGTTTGGGGGGTAAACATATATTTCTGTGTTTTTACCCCACAAAAATGCAGTCAATGTGTTGATTTTTCATTAGCTGAAGTTACCCACGGGACTGTTTGTATGCGCTAACTTCATTTTGGGGCCTCTAAATGCCAGATACTTTGGTAAACCTATGAACAATGGCCACCAAACTGTTCGGAGTAACCCTGGCAATCATATTTAGGGTGCTTTTTCTTAGTACGTAATGACACATGGGTGATATGGTGCTGGGAAGTTGAAGCTTTGAGGCAATTTTCAGATATTTCACCAAAACCGACAACTTTGGGAAAGCCTTGCGACTCAGTAGTTTGGAGCAATAAGGCATGGGTACCCATTTTAGATTCGGTAGAATGTGTACTTTCCAAAAATGTATGGGTTTGGGGGGTAAACATATATTTCTGTGTTTTTACCCCACAAAAATGCAGTCAATGTGTTGATTTTTCATTAGCTGAAGTTACCCACGGGACTGTTTGTATGCGCTAACTTCATTTTGGGGCCTCTAAATGCCAGATACTTTGGTAAACCTATGAACAATGGCCACCAAACTGTTCGGAGGAACCCTGGCAATCATATTTAGGGTGCTTTTTCTTAGTACGTAATGACACATGGGTGATATGGTGCTGGGAAGTTGAAGCTTTGAGGCAATTTTCAGATATTTCACCAAAACCGACAACTTTGGGAAAGCCTTGCGACTCAGTAGTTTGGAGCAGAAAGGCATGGGTACCCATTTTAGATTCAGTAGAATGTGTACTTTCCAAAAATATATGGGTTTGGGGGGTAAACATATATTTCTGTGTTTTTACCCCACAAAAATGCAGTCAATGTGTTGATTTTTCATTAGCTGAAGTTACCCACGGGACTGTTTGTATGCGCTAACTTCATTTTGGGGCCTCTAAATGCCAGATACTTTGGTAAACCTATGAACAATGGCCACCAAACTGTTCGGAGTAACCCTGGCAATCATATTTAGGGTGCTTTTTCTTAGTACATAATGACACATGGGTGATATGGTGCTGGGAAGTTGAAGCTTTGAGGCAATTTTCAGATATTTCACCAAAACCGACAACTTTGGGAAAGCCTTGCGACTCAGTAGTTTGGAGCAATAAGGCATGGGTACCCATTTTAGATTCGGTAGAATGTGTACTTTCCAAAAATGTATGGGTTTGGGGGGTAAACATATATTTCTGTGTTTTTACCCCACAAAAATGCAGTCAATGTGTTGATTTTTCATTAGCTGAAGTTACCCACGGGACTGTTTGTATGCGCTAACTTCATTTTGGGGACTCTAAATGCCAGATACTTTGGTAAACTTATGAACAATGGCCACCAAAATGTTCAGAGGAACCCTGGCAATCATATTTAGGGTGCTTTTTCTTAGTACGTAATGACACATGGGTGATATGGTGCTGGGAAGTTGAAGCTTTGAGGCAATTTTCAGATATTTCACCAAAACCGACAACTTTGGGAAAGCCTTGCGACTCAGTAGTTTGGAGCAGAAAGGCATGGGTACCCATTTTAGATTCAGTAGAATGTGTACTTTCCAAAAATATATGGGTTTGGGGGGTAAACATATATTTCTGTGTTTTTACCCCACAAAAATGCAGTCAATGTGTTGATTTTTCATTAGCTGAAGTTACCCACGGGACTGTTTGTATGCGCTAACTTCATTTTGGGGCCTCTAAATGCCAGATACTTTGGTAAACCTATGAACAATGGCCACCAAACTGTTTGGAGGAACCCTGGCAATCATATTTAGGGTGCTTTTTCTTGGTGCGTAACGATACATGGGTGATATGGTGCTGGGAAGTTGAAGCTTTGAGGCAATTTTCAGATATTTCACCAAAACCGACAATTGTGGGAAAGCCTTACGACTCAGTAGTTTGGAGCAGAAAGGCATGGGTACCCATTTTAGATTCGGTAGAATGTGTACTTTCCAAAAATATATGGGTTTTGGGGGGTAAACATATATTTCTGTGTTTTTACCCCACAAAAATGCAGTCAATGTGTTGATCTTTCATTAGCTGAAGTTACCCACGGGACTGTTTGTATGCGCTAACTTCATTTTGGGGCCTCTAAATGCCAGATACTTTGGTAAACTTATGAACAATGACCACCAAAATGTTCAGAGGAACCCTGGCAATCATATTTAGGGTGCTTTTTCTTAGTACGTAATGATACATGGGTGATATGGTGCTGGGAAGTTGAAGGTTTGAGGAAATTTTCAGATATTTCACCAAAACCGACAATTTTGGGAAAGCCTTGCGACTCAGTAGTTTGGAGCAGAAAGGCATGGGTACCCATTTTAGATTCAGTAGAATGTGTACTTTCCAAAAATATATGGGTTTGGGGGGTAAACATATAATTCTGTGTTTTTACCCCACAAAAAATGCAGTCAATGTGTTGATTTCTCAGTAGCTGAAGTAAAGTCCTGAACAATTTGGATGTGCTAACTACATATTGGTGTCTCTAAATGCCAGATACTTTGGTAAACCTATGCATAATGGGTATCAAATTGTTCAGTGGACCCCTGGCAATCATATTTCAGGTGCTTTTTCTTGGTACCTAATATAGTTTGGGATATGCGGAGCAGCAAAATAAAACCTTTGAAATGATTTTTCAGAATTTTGAATTTTTTGTTGAAAAACCGCTATGTTCAGACAAGCTTTTATGTTTGGTAGTTGGGAGTAGAGAGACATAGTTACCCATTTTGTAATCGGCAGAATGTGTACTTTTCAAAAATGTATGGTTTTCTGGGGTAAACCTACGGTTTCAGGATTTTTTGCCTTGGAATCTAAAGCATGCCGTTTTCTGCCTTAGTGCTTTCAAAATTTGGTAATAGACTGCCGGGAGTTTTTGCTGTACAGAAATCCTAAATCTCCCTAAAACTATACATATCTGGTATTGGCACGTTCGAGAGATATAAGGCTTTCCAAATCAGTTGGATTTTCATCCGTAAAATGAAATATTTTTCTGGTATAAATTGATATACGATGAAAAATGGTAATTTTTCATTTTTTTTTGGTATTTAGCACTATAAATTTTTTTGCACAGGTGTAAATACATGAAAACTCAGGCAGATTTAGAAAGCTCAGTTTCTACCGAAAAAAACAATGTATAGTTTTCCTAGGTAAACTATAGGTTTCCCCTCAGAAAATGCCCCTAAAGTGAGAGAGCACAAAATGTTTCAAAAACGGCTGGCATTTCGCGTAACCAAAATGTGAAATTCTGCTGGCACTTAAAAGGTTAACTCAGTTCCACTTGTTTGTTTACAGGGTTTTTTTTTTTTGCGCCATTCACTTCTGGGGGAGGGTATTTAGCAGTTTGTGTTGGTCACAGTCTGGTTTGTTATCCTTGAGAAAGAGCACAGTTGGTGTTCGAAAAGTCGTTTTATTTTTTAATAAATCTAAAATACAAAGTATTTTCATTGAGCGCAGTCTATATATATATAGATATATATAGATAGATACAGGTAAGCAGATGCCGGTGCACACAGGGCATTTTTTTCAAATAAAATATCCTTTATTAGATCGTCGTTTCGGTCCTCTGCTGGGACCTTTCTCAAGATAAAACCAACAATGATTTACAAACATTTAAGCACTCACTCCCCACGTGAAACACTCCCACATTCCGCCCCTCACTTTCCTCATAGGGCATTATGGGTATCAGAGTCAAACTTTAAACGTGTGTAGAAAAAGACCTAAGACAAAAGAGAGGAAGGAAGAAAAGAAAATAGTATAAAAAAACATTTTTTGCACTTATAGCATTGTTTAAAATGTTGATAAATGTTCATAATTAAAAAAACATCAGTTCACTGGGGGTGAGTGCTTAAATGTTTGTAAATCATTGTTGGTTTTATCTTGAGAAAGGTCCCAGCAGAGGACTGAACCGTTGATCTAATAAAGGATATATATATATATATATATATATATATATATATATATATATATATATATATATATATATATATATATATATATATATATATATATATATATATATATATATATATATATATATATATATATATATATATATATATATAAAATTATTTTTGAAAAATTAGGTTACACTTCACTATCTCCCTCTCAGCATCTGTCTCTTGAATAGTAAAGTCTAATAAAGCCTTTGGGGAGGAGGCTTCTTAGCCTATTAGAATTAAAACTCTATTAAAACCTGCCGAATTGCTGTTTTAGCCTGTTTTAGAACCTATTCAATTGGTGGACTTTGAAAAATCACAGTTTTTTGGGGGGGAAAACTTTGAATCGAATTCGATCTAATGCGATATTCCTTCAATTAGTACAATTCAAATTCGCCTGAATACGGACCGATTAGATCTAAAACAGACCTATTTGACGCAGAAAAAACTTAGACTTAATTTCGGTTGGTCTTTTTGAATTTCGAAGTTTTTTTTAATTCGAAATTCGACCCTTGATAAATAGGCCCCTGTGCATGTCTTTAATGTATATGAAGTTCAAAAAAATCAAGCCATTTTTTTAATTCTAGATTTTTTGGTTTTTTTTGAGATTTAAGGCACTTGTAAACTAACCAATTCTAGTTTTTCATTTTATAAACTCACATATTCAAGGTATTCATGTTTTTTTCCATGATTATATTCAATCAAGTTTTTTCTATTCAGATTTTTTAATAAATAAGCAAACATTCAAGTTTTTTTAAAACAATGGGATGATATCATAATCTGCACTGGGCTTTGTGCCATAATCAGATTAATTTGTGGTTTTCAGGTGTTAATCTAAAAAAAATTTTGGCCATCAATTCTGAAAAAATCATATGATTGGTTTTAAGAAGTGAGAAATGTTAACCGTACTTGAACAAAGAGAAAGGGGGCACTCCGGATTAAAAATTGGTGGTTTAATGCTACCGGTCAACCGAAATTGGAGTTGTATTAAGGAGAACAGTCTGGAGCAGTCTAATATTTTAACTGACTTAGTGAATAACACCCTCAAAGTAGAAAAAAACGATTTGATTTTTAATAAATAAACCTATTAGTGTATAATGCACAATTAAGTTATTTACCAGTTTGCCGATTAATCAAATTCCTCTGCAAAATGGTGGCACCCTGCATGGAATTTATACAGTCTTATGGAAACAGTTGTATTTCAGTAGTGACATAAAGTTTATTGGACTAACAGAAAATATGCAATATGCATCATAACAAAATTAGACAGGTGCATACATTTGGGCCCCCCAACAGAGATATTACATCAATACTTCGTTGAGCATGCTTTTGCAAATGTTAAAGCCTCTTATAGCCTTTGATGAGAGTCTGGATTCTGAATGGTGGTATTTTTTGACCATTAGTCCATACAAAATCTCTCCAGTTAAGTTAAATTTGAAGGCTGCCAAGCATGGACAACCTGCTTAAAATCAGCCCATAGATTTTCGATGATATTCAAGTTGGGAGACTGTGACAGCCATTCCAGAATATCGTACTTCTCCCTCTGCATAAATGCCTTTGTAGATTTCAAAGTGTGTTTAGGGTCATTGTCTTGTAGGAATATCCAACCCCTGCGTAACTTCAACTTTGTGCCTGATGCTTGAACATTATCCTGAAGAATTTGTTGATATTGGGTTGAATTCATCTGACCCTCAACTTTAACAAGGGCCCCAATCCCTGAACTAGCCACACAGCCCCACAGCAGGATGGGACCTCCACTAAATTTGAAAGTAGGTAGCAGGTGCTTTTCTTGGAATGTGCTTTTTGTATGACCAAATAATAAAATTTTTGTCTCATCAGTCCAAAATGACTGTGCCTTGTCTAAATGAGATTTTGCATTCAAGCGACTCTGTGTGTGGCGTGAGTGCAGAAACGGCTTCTTTCTCATCACCCAGCCATACAGATGTTCTTTGTACAAATTGCGCTTAATTGTAGAAAGATGTACAGATACACCATCTGCAGCAATATGTTCTTGCAGGTCTTTGGGTTGATTTTAACCATTCTTACAATTCTCTGCATATGCTGCTCCTGTATTTTTCTTGGCCTGCCAGACCTGGGTTTTACAGCAACTGTGCATGTGGTCTTGCATTTCCTGATTACATTCCTTATGGTTGGATCTGACAGTTTAAACCTCTGAGATGGCTTTCTCTGAGATGGCTTTTTGTAGCCTTCTCCTAAACCATGAATAATCTTTCTTTTCAGATCTTTTGAGAGTTGCTTTAAGGATCCCATGCTGTCACTCTTCAGAGGAGAGTCAAACAGAAGCATACTGGACCAAGGCAGCAACTGGACTGCAAAACTTCTTTATTGGGTATAGAGGTACACAAGATGTTTCGGGTAGCGCCCTTTATCAAGTGTGCAGGAACAATCAAACCTAAAAAGCCTCAAGTGACCTATCACATGTCTCATGGGTCAGTTTCACAGAATTAACCCCTTAGTGCATCATATAGCGAAGTGCATTCAGTGCATAATAAAACGAAGCAATTTATAAAGTGCATAGTGAAAAACCATTCTGACATGGTACAAGTTTAACGCATCTCTCTTCTTGTACAGTATAAGCGCATATCTGTTATCGTGAAACAAAGTTATTACTGTGTATAGCCATATATATTCATGTGTAAAAACAATAAAATTTCTCTTCAAACACCAAGGGGCAGATTTACTAAGGGTCGAATATCGAGGGTTAATTAACCCTCGATATTCGACTAGGAACTAAAATCGTTCGACTTCGAATATCGAAGTCGAACGATTTAGCGCTAATCCTACGATCGAACGATTAAATCCTTTGAATCGAACGATTCGAAGGATTTTAATACAACGATCGAAGGAATATCCTTCGATCAAAAAAATGCAGGCAAGCCTATGGGGACCTTCCCCATAGGCTAACATTGACTTCGGTAGCTTTTAGCTGCCGAAGTAGGGGGTCGAAGTTTTTCTTAAAGAGACAGTACTTCGATTATCGAATGGTCGAATAGTCGAACGATTTTTAGTTCGAATCGTTCGATTCAAAGTCGAAGTAGTATTCGAAGGTCGAAGTAGCCCATTCGATGGTCGAAGTAGCCAAAAAAACAAAAAAGTTTTTTTAATTCGAATCCTTCACTCGAGCTTTGTAAATGTGCCCCTAAGTGTAACATTTTAACATGTTTGATTTTTTTTTTAAACTTTTATTTATTACCAGCACAGTATTGTACAGTGAAATGTTATTCAGTCATATCATGCATAGCCATAATGCACTGGACATTTTAATAGTTGAACCCCGGGGACAACAGCAAGAGAGGGGAGATAGAAGAAAAAGAAAGAAAAAGAGAAAGAGGAAAGAGGAGAGTTAAAGGGAGATCAATAAAAGGAGGGATGGATACATATTATGGAGGACACATTATCGTCACTTCCCACTTGTCAGCTTAAATTATGTTGCCTCCATCCATATAACCACGTGATAGATCAAGCTTCTAAGTGGAAAGCAGTCAAACTTTCTAAATAACACAAAGTCCATACATGAGAAAAAACTGTTTTAGTCCAGATCATTAAGCCAATTCAGGGCCGGTTGAGGGGAAATTTGTTTCCTATTAGTGTAAGATTCATATTGTAATATCCAGAGGGTCCAAATATTAGTGAATTTCATGGGGCATCCACGAGCTGTGTATATTTGTTCCAAAATTGGGAGTGTTTGCTCAACCAGGCTTTTCCAGAAAGTAGTTGTTGGTGGGAAATCATCTTTCCATTTTATAGCAATTGCCTTTTTAGCAAAAAATAGTAGGAAAGTAAGTAGTATTTTTTCCGTCCGCGAGGTAAATGTGTCTGTGAGTTAGTTCAGTAACAAGATCGACGGATGTGTTTCAATCGGTAAGGCCATTAGATGAGAGATACATGCTGCTACTTCAGTCCAGAAACTTTGTATAGAGGGGCAACTCCAGGCCAGATGGAAAAAGTCAGCATTTTCACTTTTGCACTTGTTGCATACATCAGGAAATGCAGGGTTTATTTTGTGTAGAATTTGAGGTGTGTAGTAGGCTCTATGAAGGTATTTAAATTGAATGAGCTTGTCTCTGGTTCTAATTAGAGGCTGAATGGACTCGGCAAGAATCGTTTCCCATTGGTCAACCATAAGGTCAGAAATATTTGTAATCCATTTGTTATAGAGATCACCATTGGCAATTTGTGTATGTGGCCTGATCTGGTTGTAGATGGCGGAGAGTGGTTTTGGGTAGCTGTTCTTTCCAAAGTAGTTTTTCAAGAGGGGTTACCTCTATTAAGGGCGAGCCCGAGCAAAACTGCTGAGTGATGGCATGTCGGAGATGTAAATACCTGAATAATATCTTGTTAGGTATATTAAAGTTATCTTTAATTTGTTGGAAAGAGAGCAAAACATTGTCCTTATAGATATCTCCCAGATATTTTATATTAAGTTGTGCCCATAGCTGTGGTTCTGGTACTGTGGTTAAATTATGGACAGGGTTGTGCCATAGTGGTACGTGCGGTGAGAATACCTTTCCATTCTTACCCAATCTTTCAGAGCCCACCCACCATGCTTTAACTGTGTTTACCATCATTAGGGTAGAATGAATCATGTTAGGTGGCTTTCTATATATTAGGTTTCTCAGACCTTCCAAGGAACCCACCAAATGGGCTTCTAACATAGTTAGCAGATCCTCTGGATGGGGGTTGAGCCAGAAAATAAGCCCCCATATCTGGTGCAGCTAGACCCCCCTGTGATACAGGCATGGTTAGCACATTATATTTTACCCGTGTAGGGCCCGGAGACCAGTAAAGTTTATTTAGGTGACTTTGGAGTTGTTTGAAGAATTGTGCAGATATCCAGATGGGGGATTGTCTAAACAGATATAAAAATTTAGGGAGGAATTTCATTTTAAATAAATTTATCCTACCTATTTGTGAAAGCGGGAGTATGAGACATCTGTCAATGGCCTTGACCAGTTGTGTCATTAGTGTATCAAAATTCAATAAATTTTCTTATTTGTGGGTGAATATAAATGCCTAGGTATTTAATAGTAACCACCCTAGCTAGCGGTGTTTCAGAGTCAAAAACTTCAGTAACGTAGGGTCTAAAAACATCAGTGATGATTTAGCCCAAGATCTTAAGCCCTGACAAGCATGTGTGGTTATTAATTATCTTAAGAGCTTATTGAAGCGAAGGGCCTGGGTCGTTCAGATAAAGGAGTGTGTCATCCGCAAAAAGGGATATTTTTTCTTTGTTCCTCTTTGTTCCTTTTTTCTTTGTTTCAAATCCCCTAATCTCATGTGTTGATCGAATTAAGCATGCCAGAGGCTCCATAGCAAGAGCAAAAAGGCCCAGTGACAATGGACATCCTTGTTGCGTACCTCTAGTCAGGTTAATAGGGGCTGAGAGCTCTAAATTAGAGAGAATTCTAGCTGTTGGTTTGGAGTATAGTGTCTGGATCCATAATAGAAAATTTTACAGCTATAGCTTCTAAGGTCTCCTGTTCTTGTATGGGAGAGTCAAGAAAAGTTCTATGCTCCAGGGAGAGATTGTGGAGATCTAGGCTTTGTAAATAGTTGGCTATTTCTGAGGGTGTTTTCTCCAATTTAGAGGTGTATAGTATTCCGCAAGATTTTGGTTGATTTTTATCGGATTGGTAATTAATTCTGTTTCATTTTTATGGATTGCATGGATGGCTGGCCTGCTATAGTCTTCTCAGGCTAAAAGCTCCAGAAGCTTACCGTTCTTATCTCCCTTTTTGTAGAGAGCAAACTTATGGTACAACTGACTTTTATGGGCGCATTTCCACTGAGCCCGAGCATATTGTCTTTGTCCAATTACATAGGCAAGTTTAGTTGGATCTCCAGAATCCTGGATGTACCCTTCCTCAGCCTCTTTGAGTATGTCCGCATTAGTCATCATTTGTGCTGCTAATTTTTTAGTACAAGCGATCTTAGAGATGTACTCACCCCTTATATATGCTTTTAGTGCATCCCATACTAATGGTAGGGGAGCAGTGTTTATATTGATCTGGAGATGGGTTACAATTCCTCCACACATCCACTAAACCAGCTGTATCTGCTCATGCCTTCAACCCTCTCGTGTCTGGTCTCCCTGAGGTGGAGAGGGTTAGGTGATCCTTTCTGACATCCATTACATCATTAAAATCCCCCATCACCAGTGACGGAACCAGAGGTAGAGCTGCCAGCCTTGAAAGTAAATCATAGAGTAGAGAGTCATTAAAAGGTGGCGGTAAATATACGTTAATTATTATATACAGATAGCCAGCTAATGAGGCGTGGATAAGAGTAAATCTACCTTCCGAATCATTTTGAAGGTCCAGAAGTTGAAAAGGGAGCAATCTATTTATTAGGATTGAATGCCCTCTGGCATAGTTAGAGTACACAGAATCATAGGCCTGTGCTATCCATATCTTTTTAAGTGGATTAGGGTTAGCCGATTTACAAATGTGTGTCTCCTGGAGACATATTATTTGGGGTTGTATTTTCAATACAGAGTCCTTTTGAGAGGACTTTTGAGAGTCCCCTCACATTCCAGGAGATAGCTGTTATTTCAGCTGCCATTATTAGTTTTTAAGTCTATATCTTGACTCTCCCTGTTGAAAGTAGAAGGGTGTAGAGAAAGAGAGGGAATATTATTATTAAATATTAACATGTATTTATATAGCGCCAACATATTGCGTAGCACTGTAAAGTAAATGTGATTATACAACTACATCACATGAATTACATACGTAGAATATATGGAGTAACAAACATCACAATCAATACAGGTACAAAAAGGTGAGGAAGGCCCTATGCATAGGCATACAGTCTAAAGGGAAGGGAGTAATACACAAGGTGTGGGAGTGGGCAAGATTGAATTAAGTGGTTGAGAAATGTGGTATTGTATGTGGTGTTGCGTTTGGTAGTTAATCAGAGTGAGGGTAGGCTTCTCGAAAGAAGTGCGTTTTCAGAGATTTCTTGAAAGCAGAAAGGTTGGGAAAAAGTCGGACAGACCGTGGGTTCCAGAGGAGGGGTGCAGCCCTTGCAAAGTCTTGAATGCGAGCATGTGAGGAGGTAATGAGAAAAGATTTGAGTAGTAGGTCAGTAGAGGAGCGTAGTAAGCGAGTGGGTGAGTATATAGAGATGAGTTCAGAGATGTAGGGTGGGTGTCATGTACTCACCAAGAGTCGGGAATCCGCGGACCTTCTGCGCAATGCGTTCCAGCGCTGCGTTCCAGTGACGTCACGGCGCGGGCGCCTTGACGCCGGCGCAGGGGAATTGCTGGGCGCAGCATGATGACGCAGGCGACGGTATTTCTGCCGGTTCAGAGTTTCCCTCAGTGCTCGGACATCGCTTCTAGCTGTTGTGAGTAGAGCTTATTCTGATAACTATTGTACCTTGGTTTTGACCCTGCTATTGCCTTTTGACTCCGCTCCTGCTTAACCCCTTGGAACCCTGCTTGAACTCCTGTTGCCGAACCTGCTTGCTTGGACTACTCTTCTGTATTAACCCTCTGACCTGTGCTTGATGTTTTGATCTCCTGTTGCCAAACTTCTGCCTGCCTCCTGACTTCGCTGCTGAATTAACCCTGGAAACCTCGCTTGTATCTGACTATCTGTTGCCGAACTTTGCCTGTTACTGTTTACGCTTTGCCTTGACCTTTGGTTTCTGACTGAAGATTGTCTTTGCTGCCTGTCTGGTAATCCACCTCTGACCCATCCGGGGAGCCCTTCTCCTGTGATTTCTACCAACGCGCGCTTCCTGCTCAGCCCGCAAGTTCTGTGTAGCAGCCCAAGTGTCATCGGTGCCAGCCTGCTATTGCACCACGAACCAGCAGTAACACTAAGGTGATTGCCGCCAGTTCCTGCACGTCCTCCCTGTTCCTACTACTCAGCAAACTAACCCGCACCTTCCTGTGTCCTCACAGCCACCCGACCTGCTCCTTCACAGACCAGCGCACCCCGCCAGGAATCCAGACTCCCCTACTACACCTTCACGAATCTCCCTCTGTTCCCATTGGAGGGTGTATCGGTAGAGGAGCTGTAAGGGTTGTCTTCCTCTCGTCAGTTGGTTCCACCCGGTTCGGTAAGTCTGACAGTGGGGCAGAGTTATGAAGTGCTTTGAAAGTCAGTGTCATTAATTTGAATTTGATTCTGAAAGGTAATGGAAGCCAGTGCAGGGATTGACAGAATGGCAGGCAGAGGAGGAGCGGTTGCTGAGGTGTATGAGCCTCGCAGCAGTGTTCATTATGGACTGGAGAGGTGACAGTCTCTGGAGGGGGAGGCCAATTAAAAGAGAGTTACAGTAGTCTAGACGCGATATGATGAGAGAGTGAATAAGAATTTTGGCAGCGTCTTGGGTGATAAATGATCGTATTTTGGATATGTTCCTTAGGTGGAAGTGACATGATTTAATAAGTTCTAGACAATGTATCAGAGTGACTGGGGGACTGGCAGCTGTGCTTCCAATCTCAGCAAGGCACCCCCGCTCCAGGTGTAGGAAATGAAGTCAATTAACAAGAGAGCTGAGAGAAGCAAAAGAAGAGGCAGAACTTGCTGCTAAGTGCTCTTTATTGCACACAACATGTTTCAGGCCCAGAGCCCTTTATCAAGTGTACAAATCATTATGTGAACAGACTTTTTAAAGTGTAAAACAGGAAGTGAGATCATAAAACAACGTATGTCAATCCACCGTAGTGCGGTGCTAGTGTCATCTTAATACATGCTGAATAAAGTTGCTGAATAAAAAACTTGCTGAATAAAAAACTTTTTCAAAAACCTTTTTTGCATTATTCTATAGCTCAACCATGATACAGTGCTGGTGTCATCCCAATGTGTATTTATAAAATCAACAATAAAAATTTTGTATAAATAGTACAAAAATCGTCCAAAGAATCTTTTTGCTTCATTCCAAGGTAGTGACAAATGTCACAAAATTTGCATAAATATTGCACAATGGCTATAATACAAAAAGTTTATAATACAAAAATCTTTTTGGCTAAAGTGCAAATATGCTTATGAACAAAAAAGGGAACAAAAGGGAACTGCCCATTTCTAGGCCTACCACAAAAGCAACATGATCACATGTCTATTTTACATAGAAGGATAGCCCAGTATTCTTACCACTAGTTGTACATATAATGTAACTATCTTGGGCTCAGTAATTCTGTTATCTGCAAAGAAACAAATCAGGTATAAGTATCAAGGGAGAATAAGTTACAGAGGTATCAAAAACATATCAAAAGACTGTAAAAAAGTTGTAACAAACTTATAAGGTAATCAGTCATCGTTTACACAAGTAGAGATAACAACAATGTAATTATAGGAAACATTTGACACTCCAGCTATCATTCATACCTTTAGGATAGAGTGTATCTAGTTTTTTAATCCAGTATGCCTCCCTCTGTGACAGTTTCTTCCTCAGGTTGCCTCCTCTCTGCATTGGGTTAACTACTTCAAGTATAGCCCATCTTAGCTGGGACTGGTTATGGTTGGCAACATTAAAGTGTCTAGATACCGTTGTGTCGGTGGCTGCCCCTTTTTTAAAATTCCTTATACTCCCTTTGTGCTCCTTTATGCGGGTCTTTACTGCTCTTATGGTTTGACCAATGTATGCAAGCCCGCAGGGACATTTTAACATATAAATCACATAGCTTGTATCACATGTAACAAAGTGATTTAACTTAACAGGAGTACCATTTGCTGGATGTCGCAAGGTTTTTCCTTTGATGATAGAGGAGCAGCAATTACAATTTAAGCATGCAAATGTTCCCACTTTCGGTTGACCCAAAAATCTCTGGGTACCTTTTATTCGGGGTGGATTAACCTCCGACGGGCACAATATATCACGGAGGCTCCTTCCTTTGTTGTAACTAAATATTGGAGGTTTTTTCAGGGAACTCCTTAATGTTTTTTCCTGTAATAGCAATGGCCAATACTTATAAATTATACGTTCTATATCTTTGCTCTTAGCACTGTATTGACTTACAAACGGAAAGACATCTCTTCTGTCTTTGACTTTATATGTCAGGAGTTCTTTCCTAGGTATTGTACCTACTTCCTTGGCACAGTTGTCAATATTTTTAGCTTTATAACCTCGTTCGATAAATCTATGTTTGAGGGTATTTGCTGCAAGGGAATAGTTGGCCTCATCCGAGGTGATCCTACGTGCCCTTAAAAATTGGCCCTTAGGGATTGCTCTCATTACTTTAGGGGCATGGAAACTAGAGGCATGCAAGATATTGTTTTTCTCCGTAGATTTACGGTACAAATTTGTGCTAATATTACCATCAAGTAAAGATATAGTAACATCAAGGAAGTTGATACTCTGCCCCCCCCTTCTCCGTGGTGAACTTAATAGTGGGGTGTGCCTCATTTGCCTTATTGATCATTTCCATGAAGGCAGATTCTGGGCCTTCATGGAAATGGTCAATAAGGCAAATGAGGCACACCCCACTATTAAGTTCACCACGGAGGTTAATCCACCCCGAATAAAAGGTACCCAGAGATTTTTGGGTCAACCGAAAGTGGGAACATTTGCATGCTTAAATTGTAATTGCTGCTCCTCTATCATCAAAGGAAAAACCTTGCGACATCCAGCAAATGGTACTCCTGTTAAGTTAAATCACTTTGTTACATGTGATACAAGCTATGTGATTTATATGTTAAAATGTCCCTGCGGGCTTGCATACATTGGTCAAACCATAAGAGCAGTAAAGACCCGCATAAAGGAGCACAAAGGGAGTATAAGGAATTTTAAAAAAGGGGCAGCCACCGACACAACGGTATCTAGACACTTTAATGTTGCCAACCATAACCAGTCCCAGCTAAGATGGGCTATACTTGAAGTAGTTAACCCAATGCAGAGAGGAGGCAACCTGAGGAAGAAACTGTCACAGAGGGAGGCATACTGGATTAAAAAACTAGATACACTCTATCCTAAAGGTATGAATGATAGCTGGAGTGTCAAATGTTTCCTATAATTACATTGTTGCATCCCTTATCTCTACTTGTGTAAACGATGACTGATTACCTTATAAGTTTGTTACAACCTTTTTACAGTCTTTTGATACGTTTTTGATACCTCTGTAACTTATTCTCCCTTGATACTTATACCTGATTTGTTTCTTTGCAGATAACAGAATTACTGAGCCCAAGATAGTTACATTATATGTACAACTAGTGGTAAGAATACTGGGCTATCCTTCTATGTAAAATAGACATGTGATCATGTTGCTTTTGTGGTAGGCCTAGAAATGGGCAGTTCCTTTTTGTTCCCTTTTTTGTTCATAAGCATATTTG
Source organism: Xenopus laevis (assembly GCF_017654675.1). Lineage (NCBI taxonomy): Eukaryota > Metazoa > Chordata > Amphibia > Anura > Pipidae > Xenopus > Xenopus laevis. Next base: position 31,133,002 of record NC_054378.1, on the reverse strand, counting down.
CACTTTAGCCAAAAAGATTTTTGTATTATAAACTTTTTGTATTATAGCCATTGTGCAATATTTATGCAAATTTTGTGACATTTGTCACTACCTTGGAATGAAGCAAAAAGATTCTTTGGACGATTTTTGTACTATTTATACAAAATTTTTATTGTTGATTTTATAAATACACATTGGGATGACACCAGCACTGTATCATGGTTGAGCTATAGAATAATGCAAAAAAGGTTTTTGAAAAAGTTTTTTATTCAGCAAGTTTTTTATTCAGCAACTTTATTCAGCATGTATTAAGATGACACTAGCACCGCACTACGGTGGATTGACATACATTGTTTTATGATCTCGCTTCCTGTTTTACACTTTAAAAAGTCTGTTCACATAATGATTTGTACACTTGATAAAGGGCTCTGGGCCCGAAACATGTTGTGTGCAATAAAGAGCACTTAGCAGCAAGTTCTGCCTCTTCTTTTGCTTCTCTCAGCTCTCTTGTTAATTGAGAGAAGCAAAAGAAGAGGCAGAACTTGCTGCTAAGTGCTCTTTATTGCACACAACATGTGAGGAGTGAATGATAGGGCATCTAGGATAACCCCAAGGCAGCGGCCTGGGGAGAGGGGGTGATAGTGGAATTGTTAACTATGATGGATACTTCGGGGATGCTACTGGTGTTTGTTGGAGGAAAGAGAACCATTTCAGTTTTAGAGAGGTTTAATTTAAGGTAGCGTTGCGACATCCAGGTAGAGATAGCGGACAGGCAGGAGGAGACGCGAGTTAGGAGTTCTGGGTTGAGATCAGGAGATGAGAGATAGATCTGAGTATCGTCAGCATAGAGGTGGTAGTGGAAACCATACAAATTTATTAATTTGCCAAGGGAGGAAGTATAGAGGGAGAATAGTAATGGTCCCAGGACAGAGCCTTGAGGAACTCCAACAGAAAGAGGTAGGGGAGAAGATGATACTCCATTGTAGGAGACACTGAAGGAACGATTGGTGATGTAAGAATAGAACCAGGACAGGGCTGTGTCACGAAGGCCAAGGGACTGGAGGGACTGGAGGAGGAGAAGGTGATCTACAGTGTCAAATGCGGCTGAGAGATCAAGCAGTATTAGTAGTGAGAAATGATTGTGGGCTTTAGCGGTTAAAAGGTCATTAGTTAGTCGAGTCAGGGCAGTTTCCGTGGAGTGTTGTGGCTTAAAACCAGATTGTAGGGGGTCCAGCAGGTTATTGTCAGAGAGGAATGAGGTTAGTCGGTTGTAGACTAGGCGCTCAAGTAGTTTAGAGATGAAAGGTAGCAGAGAGATAGGTCGGAGGTTGTCAAGATTGGAGGGATCAAGAGAGGGTTTTTTCAGATTGGGGGTGACAAGAGCATGTTTTAGTTGAGAAGGAAACAGTACAGTTGAGCGAAAGATTAAATAGGTGAGTTAAGGCTTTGATTAGACAAGGATTGGTATTGCGGAGAAGTTTTGAGAGAATTGGATCAAGCGGGCAGGTGGTAAGGTGAGAAGAGGCCAGAAGCTTTGAGACTTCCTCATCAGTGACAGGGGTGAAGGAGCACAGGAGAGACTGGGGAGTGTGGAGGGAGGGTGGTGGAAGTCTAGGGGGGTTGAGTAGTGTAATGTCCCTTCTGATAGTGTCAATTTTGTTTTTGAAGTGCTCAGCAATATCTTGAGCAGAGACAGATGTGCATGGAGGGGGTGGAGAAGGGGAAAGGAGAGTGTTAAAGGTGGAGAAAAGTTGTGCTGGTTTTTTAGAAAGGGAGTTAATGAGTGAAGTAAAGTATGTTTGTTTGGCTTGGAAGAGGCTGGTGTTAAAGGAGCGCAGGGCAGATTTGTAGCTCCAAAAGTCTGATTCTGAACGGGATTTGCGCCAGCAACGCTCAAGTGCACGTGAGTGTCTTTGGAGCGCTTTTGTATGAGCAGTATGCCAAGGTTGAAGTGGTTTGGGTCTAGAACGTTTAGTTTTTATACGAGCAAGCTCATTTAGGGCAGTGGTGAGAGTACTAGCCACATTAGGATATGAGATGGCTGAGATATTAGAGTGAAGAGAGTCAAAGGAAGAAGAGAGATGTGACACATCTACAGCTTGCAAGTCACGGTAAGTACGTGTTTGGGGAATAGCAGGGGGTGAGGAGGGAGTTAGTGAGAGTTGAAATGTGAGAATATTGTGATCAGAGAGGGGAAATGGTGAGTTAGTAAAATTGGTGGTTGAACAGAGTCTGTGAGGAATAGGAAGAGAGAGGAGAGGATAAGAAAATTCCCAACATTAGTGGGGAAGCGTCGATCCCAAAACATTCATAATCAGTAGGGAGTGCGCCTAGAACAAATGGTCGCACCATTAACAAAATAGTAACAGTATTTTTAAATCAACAGTGAAAATATCGTTTTGCAGACTTTAAATATCAAACCAATGTCAGTAGATACAGTTCTACAAATATCAACTCTTGCTGACTCCATGATTCCCACTAGGAGAAAAAGAGTAAACTAGACCAGGTTAAACCCATATTGATAACCTTGCTGTAGAAAAGGTATTATCAGGATATACCACATGATGGAAATGCCACCCAATATGGTCGTAGAATTGCCGGACAAAGCTTTGTAAGGACAATCTGTATGCTCAAAAAGAATGAAGCATGTATAGAAATACTTTACTCAGGGCGACGGTCTAGCTAGTGAGAGGCCTCCAAGGGTGTTGTAAAAAATTGCGCCTTTCCATCTGCTGAGACCCAAAATTTGGCAGGGTATAGAATGGAGTATTGTAGCCCAGCATCTCGAAGACATTGCTTTACTGTAGCGAATTGCTGCCGTTGTTTCTGTAGATCGTTGAAGAAATCCAGATAGAGTGAAATTGTTGAATTTTCAAACTTTAATTCCCCCAATCGTCGAGCAGCCAGAGCTGCATCTCTATCTTTGAAATTGAGGAAATTGAGGTGGCGGAGGCCTAGCAGGGATGCGGTGGGCGTGCTCTATAATAAACATTGGGAAAAAGGTTTCAGTCCCACATTCAGTTTTAAGCCAATTTTCCAGAAATTTAGTGGTGTCCGGGCCTTCGGCTCTTTCGGGGAAACCAATTATACACACATTGTTGCGTCTTCTGCGAATTTCTAAGTCATCTGACTTTGCCTCAGCCGCCTCCAGCTTGCATTGTAATTGTCTCAGGCGTTCCGGCAATGGATGACAGGAATCCTCCAGCTTCCCCACCCTCCGCTCCACTTCAGTTGTGCGTTCCCGCACCTTCTGGAGGTCTTGTCGCAGAATGGCAAAGTCTATCCACAGCTCCTCAACCTTAGCCATGGTTTCTGCGTGACACGTTTGAATAGTATTCTGGAGGACCGCCACAACCTCCGTTAAGGTAGGTTCGTCATTCTCAGTGGGTGGCAGATCACTATGGAGGCTTATGATCTGAGGGGAAGGGGAGAGTGTAGGGTCAGACTGATCAGCAGAAGTGTCTGGTGTACTCACAGTTGGATTTGGCACTGATATAACTGGTGTGGCTGCTCTGCTGCGCTGTTCCTGGCGTTTCTGGCTTGCGTGCGTTGACCATTTTGGTAGGCAACCCCGTGTTCCTTAGATGTGATCAGATATCAGAAGCCTCTGCCATATTATGCTTCTTTCTGCCCATCGACAATCGGTCAATCGTACGCAAACTAGATTATAAGGGAGTTTTCCCTGGGTTATTCAGGATTTTTACCGGATTTACGTGGGTTTCAAACGGAGCTCAGCTACCACACGTCTGCTCACACTGCTAGTCGGCCATGCACTCTAACATATTTGATTTAAAACCATTATTACAATTACACCTTATGTGCACATTATTCTTTAAAATCACACGACTGTATCAAATGTCCCAATGAACAAAACCGATTGCTTATTTCGTTTAAAACTAGGAAACTGCTTGGAACAGCATAACCTGTAGATACAAGAGGACACTGCAAATTATCAAATCCAGTCACTTGCTTTGTTACTATGTTGTGAAAATTAACAGCAATATGTTGCTCATTAAATATCTAATCATTCTGGCAACTTCTTACTTATTTTTTCCACAACATTGTTGTGATATTTCTGGATACTAGTAGCTAACAATATATATTCCTGTTAAAATGGACCCACCCATACAAGATTCTGTAGGAGCTCCTTGACAATACATCTAGCTGTGCATATATATAGGGTTGAATTTCTGATTGAAAAAACGTCGAAATTCGAATTAAAAAAAAATTCAACCAAAATTAAGTTGAAGTTTTTTTTTGGTCAAATAGGTCCATTTTTGATCGATTAGGACTGTATTCGGCTGAATTCGAATTGTACGAATCGAAGTACAGTAATAGCGCATTCGATCAAATTCGATTCAAAGTTTTTCCCACAAAAAACTTAGATTTTTTAAAGTCCACCAATTGACTCCAAATAGGATCTAGGAGGTCCCCCATAGGCTAAAACAGCAATTCAGATTGGGATTAGTCGAAGTTGAATTTTAAGAGACAGTACATGATAAATTTCGATAATCCATGATAAATCCTTGATAAATCTGCCCTTAAGCCTAGATTTATTCTGGTTGAGAAAAACTCAAATTATTTGAGAAAAAAACTTTTTCAAGATTTATTATACTCTAAAGCTGCTAAAAATTTGAATCCGAAAATAAACTATCTAAAATCTGTTGAAATCATTTTGAAGTCAATGACAGATGGTCCCTTTAACAATTGGAACATGTTTACCTTCAGGATGTCACTGAAACAACTTGAAAAAAGTCATCTGATTTAAGGGGCAGATTTATCAAAGGTCGAGGTGAATTTTTGAATGAAAAAAAAAAATCACATTTTGAGCTATTTCTTGTTTACTTTGAGTAGGGAATAGTCCAAATTCGATTTGAATTTGAAAAAAATTTGCTAAAAGTCAAGTTTTGTCTAAAAATGTCTGTTTTTTTACAAAAAAAAACTCGAGATTTTTTAGAGATTTATTATGCCCAATACAGCAAAAAAAATCCGAATGCAAAAATACTCCAGCTAAAACCTGTCAAATTAATTTAAAAGTCAATGCCAGAGGTCCCTTTCACCATTTGAAGATGTTTTTAGCTTTCACTACTTTTGGGTGTTTGACTCTGTTTTTCACTCAAAAACTCGATAAAGTATCAAGGTATTAAGTGGAGGTTTTAAACATAAAAACTCAAAAAATGTAAGGAATTTAAGCCTATGAAGTTTTTTGAGACTATTAAGAAATTCATAAAAACTCAAATTTTCCAATTTTTTTTCGAGTTCAATTATTAGTAAATTATCCAAATGCATGAATGGGAGTTAGGTCATTTTTTGTTTCTGGTAAAATATGAGAAAAAAATTAGTTTTAATAAATAACCCCCTTTGTGAGTACATATAAGCAATGCAGAGGCTTTTGAAATAAATCGTTTAATGCTACATGTGAGAAATCCCAATTCTGTTATCTCAAAATGCCACACCAAAACACTGAACAAAAACAACTACTTATAAATAATAAAATAAAAAAATAAATGAGTAAAATCAATAGAGTTCACTGTTATTTTGAATCTACAGCATAAAATATACTAAATGAAAGATATTAACTAATAAAAAAAATACTGTAATGCATAATAAAACAGAGACAAAAATAAAAATGTTCAATATTTATTCACCATAATAAATTTTAAGAGCCTAATTTTAAGAAAAAAATGACACACATTACTATAGTTATTTTAATAATATGGTAGATCACTCTGCCAGTCAAGGAAAGTTTTAAGAAAATATGACAAATTAAATAAGATGTAACAATATCACAGCTAAGCATAAGTTATTTGATGTTTGGAAATGCTGCCATGCTTCAGAAAATGTCTTCATTTCAAACTTCCATCTATCATTTTTGAGATGTGAGAGCTTCTGTACAAATAGATTTTACAAAGCAAATCAAAATCTAAAGAATGATTGATTATCCAAGCAAGCATACAACTGAAAGATTGTTAACACTTCACAAAAAATAAGAGTAAAAATAAGGCTCTGCACCACTGAATAGTTGTCAATGTATAAATATGTTTATTAAAATTAAAATATTTTAAAGAAACACATTTAAAAGGTTTTTCTTAAGATTTGCAGACATTTTCAGACATTCTTTTTTTTAATATACCTTTCATTCAGTTGGATTTTTAGCAGTTATGGAGCATAATGAAGCTAAAAAATTCAGTTTTCTTTTTCCTCTAACAATTTAGATTTTCCCCCTTAAAAAACTCAACCAGAAAAATGTGAAGCTTAGTAAATAGGTCTCTAAAACATTTGAGTCTTTTAGCCTCATTGAAAATGAATGGAACAATGTGATTCTCGCTGGTATGCAACTTTTTTATGAGAAAAAATGCACAGGAATATTCTGTCGTGTTTATCTCTTTAATATGCTAGCAATCGAGAAAAGGTTGCATACGTTTTGCCACAGTTTTTCTTGGAGCTTGCAATTTTTTTCTAAAGTAAAGTTAGTAAATAAGCCTCTGAAATATTTAATATTATCTCTGTATACAAGTGATATTCCCAATATTGACGACATGTAGAGGTTTATTTTTTTAAAGGTCATATTTTAGTGTTTTTTGAGGTTTTTGAAACAAAATAAACTTGCAAACCAGGCAGTGTTGTTAGTGGTACTGCAGGGCTCTGTACTAGGTCCTTTGATTTTCAACTTGTTTATTTATAAACTGGAGGTGGGCATTGAAAGTACTGTTTCTATTTTTGCAGATGATAATAAATTTTGCAGAACTATAGGTTCCATGCAGGATGCTGCCACTTTGCAGAGTGATTTGTCTAAGTTGTAAAACTGGGCAGCAAACTAGAAAATGGTTCAATGTTGATAAATACAAGGGTATGCACTTTGGCAAAACTAATATAAATGCAAGTAATACACTAAGGGGCAGATTTATCAAGGTTTTAATTGCAAATTTGAAGTAAAAAATTTTAATTTTGAGCTATGTTTGTGTACTTCGACTAGGGAATAGTCCAAATTCAATTCAAATTTGAAAAAAAAATTGAAAATTCAAATATCAAAAATAATCATGTACTGTCTCTTTAAAAACTCAACCATTTGTCATCTAAAACCTGCCAAATTGCTGTTTTAGCCTATAGGGGACCTCCTAGAACCTATTTGGAGTCAATTGGTGGATCTAGGGTTTTTTGTAGATAACATGTTGTCTAATTGTGGGCAGTATCATTCTGTGGCTACTAAAGCAAATAAACTTCTGTCTTGCATAAAAAAGGGAATGAAAACATAATTATTCCTCTTCATGGGTCCCTGGTAAAGCCTTATCTGGAGTATGCAGTGCAGTACAGTTTTATGATTAAGGACTATAGTCCTTAAGAGGGCTATAAATGAGCTGGAGAGAGTGCAAAGACGTGTAACTAAACTGGTTAGAGGGTTGGAAGACTTCAATTATGAGAGTAGACTGCCAAGGTTGTGGTTGTTTTCTCTGGGGGGTATATGATCACAATTTACAGGGCAGATTTATCAAGGTTCGAATTTGAAAAACTTAAAAAAAAAAAAAATCTCAAAGTTTTTTTTGTAGGTGTATAGTCTGTATTCATTTGAATTTGTCTGAATTTGAATCATTCGAATAGTGCATTCGAATCGTACGAATCAGTTTTTCCAAAAAAAAAAACCTTTGATTTTTCAAAGTCCACCGATTGACTCCAAATAGGTTCTAGGAGGTTCTGTAGAAATATGTAGAGGTATGGGACAAATCCAAGGCAGCAACTGGACTGCAAAACCCCAAAGGGTGCTGCCCAAAACATGTTGTGTACCTCTATCTCCAGTTGCAGTCCAGTTGCTGCCTTGGATTTGTCCCACACCTCCACATATTTCTACAGATTGACTCAATTGGGATATAACACACAGGATACCCCCGTGGGAAAATCCAATAAAGATATTTGGTGAGCTCCACTTGTACTCTTAATTGTATGTCCAGGTTCTAGGTTCCCCCATTGGCTAAAAGAGCAATTCGGCAGGTTTTAGATGGAGAAGTCAAATTTTTAAAGACACAATAAATGATAAATTTTGATATTCAAATTTTTTTCAAATTCGAATCAAATTTGGACTATTCCCTAATTGAAGTACACAAAAATTTGATCGAAATTTGAATTTTTTTAATCCGAATTTTCACTGGACTTTTGATACATCTGCCCCTACAAGTACATTAGAGGACATTATAGACAAATAGTAGGGGACCTTTTTACCTATAAAGAGGATCACCTCACCAGAGGCCACCCCTTCAGACTAGAAGAAAAGAACTATGATTTATAATCGGTTCTTCAAAGTGAGGATGTAAAATTCACAGTGGGAGCCGATGTAACTGGAGTTAGTCGAATGACCCCCCATCCTTTTTAGTCCAAATACTGGGGCTTGGAATGGGGGCATCAACAGGAACAGATGCCACTTTGCCAAAGTCAGGAACCACCTCATCAGGATCAGGAACCAGAGCAGAAACATTACAGGTGGCAAACCAGGAGCACAGGAGGCACCCATTACAGGTGGTGGACCAGGAACACAAGAGGCACCCATAACAGGTGGCGGACCAGGAACACAGGAGACATCCATTACAGGTGGCGGACCAAGAGCACAGGAGTCACCCATTACAGGTGGCAGACAAGGAACACAGCAGGCACCCATTACAGTTGGTGGACCAGAACCACAGGAGGCACCCATTACAGGTGGCAGACCAGGAGCACAGGTACCCATTACAGGTGGCGGACCAGGAGCACAGGCACCCATTACAGGTGGCGGACCAGGAGCACAGGCACCCATTACAGGTGGCGGACCAAGAGCACAGGCACCCATTACAGGTGGTGGACCAGGAGCAAACAGGTCCTCAGGCCCAGAGGCCAGGGCAGACAGGTCCTCAGACCCATAGGCCAGGGCAGACAGGTCCTCAGGCCCGTAGGCCAGGGCATAAATAAATTTATTTTGCTTTATTATTATTTTGCTTTCTCATTCAGCCCTGATGGGTTGTACCATGTTCAATCTGCTGTCTTAATATTATTGTTATCATTATGATCATTAATTTCATTTGAATGCATTGTGTATATTAATCATTGGAGATTTCATTACGTAAGTATAGTGACCTTTGATTTTAACTTGATATGCATTTTTTATTGGAGTGGTTTTTATAAGCTTTCTACCCATAGGGGGTGCCTAAGCTTCTGATAAAGTGACATTCGGTCACGAAATGTGTAAAGCTGGTTCCCCTGCCTGCACTTCCACTTTGTGTTTTAATAAGGACCAATAAAGATTTAACATTTTATGTCCCGGTTTCCCCGGCATCCTGCTTCAATGGTGCTTCCGACACTACCAAGTTTCTTCTACACCATAGGCCAGGGCAGACAGGTCCTCAGGCCGGAGGCGAGGGCAGACAGGTCCTCAGGCCCAGAGGCCAGGGCAGACAGGTCCTCAGGCCCGGAGGCCAGGGCAGAAAGGTCCTCAGGGCCGGAGGCCAAGGCAGACAGGTTCTCAGGCCTGGAGGCCAGGGCAGAAAGGTCCTCAGGCCCGGAGGCCAGGGCAGAAAGGTCCTCAGGCCCAGAGGCCAGGGCAGACAGGTCCTCAGGCCCGGGGGCCAGGGCAGAAAGGTCCTCAGGCCAGGAGGCCAGGGCAGACAGTGGCTGGGAAGCCAGCACGGGAACAGACACTGACTGGGAAGCCGGCACGGGAACAGGCACTGGCTGGGAAGACGGCACAGGAACAGACACTGGCTGGGAAGCCAGCACGGGAACAGACACTGCCTGGGAAGCCTGCACGGGAACAGACACTGCCTGGGAAGCCAGCAACAAGGCAGGAGACTGGAGAGCAGGCACAAAGGCAGGAGACTGGAGAGCCGGCCAGGAACTGCAGCAGAGTTTTGCTGAACTGCATCTAGCTTGCTAGTAAGAGAATGCAGACTTTGAATGATGTAGTCCTGCTTCTCCTCATGTACCTTTAGGTGATGAAGGAGGGTAGAGATTAGCATCTCAGTGGTCAGAAGAACAGTGGTAACCTGACCTTCTGCCTCATCTTCCCCATCCCAAGGGAGTTGAAGTTCACAAAGGGTTTCCTACAGTTTGGCTAAGTCATTTTGTAACGTTCACAGTGGGAAGCCGATGTAACTGGAGTTAGTCTCACACTTGGAAGTGGGTATGGTGGAAGCCCAGGGGGATAGCCATAAACAATTCGAGATAACATAGTGAATTGCAGGTTTAATGGCTACAGAAGAAAACAGGAACAGGCAAAAAATCAAATACAAGGTCAAGACAAAGTCATTACCAGGAAATCAGGAGGGCAAGGAATGCTGGAACAAGATCACAGGAACAAGAACACTTTAACTAGGATTTCAGGAATACAGGAACAAGGAACGGAGGTTATCCAGGAACAAACAAAATACATTCAATGACTCAGCCCTGAACAAGGCTCAGGGCTGGGTTTAAAAAGGGATGGTGATTAGGAAATGGGAGACACATGAAGAAATGAGGTTGGTGGAGAACAGGGAGGAGACATACTGGGAACAGGCAGATATACAGGAACAACAATGACAAGGTCAGGACCAGCCCCAAGAACCTCCTGTGGCTCACTCTGTAAATGCAGGAGTCCTGGACAGTGTAAACCAGAGTTTGAGTCCTGGCTGATCCTGACAGAGGACAGTGAGGTTGTGGAATGTACTGCCATGTGATGTTGTGATGGCTGATTCTGTTAATGCCTTTAAGAGTGGCTTGGATGATTTTGTGGACAGACATAGTATCAAAAGGTATTGTGATACTAAACTCTATAGTTAGTATAGATATGGGTATATATAATTTATGTGAAGTTATGGAGGGGTGTGTGTATGGATTTAACTATGTAACTATGTAACACAAATTTGAATTATATTTTCAACTCGAATGTCTGGCATTTATTAAGCAAAAAACTTGAAGGTTTGGATGAGGTTTTTGGTATTCAATTGAATTTTTTACATTCAAATTTTTTCTCTAATAAGCAAGCATTTGAGTTTTTTTTTCATTTTGAGTTTATTTGAAGAGAAAAACATTCTTAGGGGGTTATTTATCAAAATCAGAAACTTTCTAACTATTTTCTGAAAACTACCAACCAAATCTGCACAAACTTAACCCCCACCCCCATTTATCAATAACATACTTTTCGGATTTGACGCTTGAAACCTGCACATTTTTTGATACCTGACACCATGACATTTTTTGGATTATCAGGATATCTTCAAAATGTCAATAGGACATCTGCCATTAACTTTTACATGAACTCGGCACATCTAAGTTCAAGTACTTTTGTATTCAGACTTTAAACACCATCAGGGTAAGTAAAAATTGTGTTTTTAATCGGACTTTAATACATAACCCCTTAACCTCAAGAAATTAAATTTTGATAAATAGGCCTTTTGGTTGAATAATAATTGTTGATAGAACTTGAATACCTTAAATTTTTACAAGCTCAAGAAAAAGTTTACAAACAAAAAAAAAATTAAAAAATCGAAAATAAAAAATGGCTTTCATTTTGTCTAGGATTTTGACATGACTTCTACATGAACACACAAGCATTTAGATGCCAGAGTTTTACATTTGAGTTTTTACAGTTGTTAGTGCTTAATAAATACCAAACATTCAAGTTTTTGAAAATATAACTCAAATGTGAGTTTTTGTGCAAAAAATGTTTTAAATTGTGGCAAAAATTCATCCTTGATAAGTATTCAGTATTCAGGTTTAAAATTTCCAGTATTTTTTTGGCTAATGGTTAAGACAGATTTGAATGATGCTGAATGATTTGCTCATATTCTTTAAAAGCAGAATGTGTGTGAGATCAGAGAATGATAGTTGGGTAGTAAGGTCAAAAGTAGAAAAAATGTTTTTGCTTTGTGATAATTCAGATTTTTAATTAAAAATGATTATTATATCATCAGGAACATGATATGGCAGAGCAAAGATTTCACCAAAAGTTTATTTATCCTCTAGCCTCACAATGTAAAGTGATGAACAATTCTCTGTTGATTGGTGTGGGACTAACAGTGAAATATTATAATACATTTCATGGAATTCAAATCCTTACTCCAAAACCAGTGGGGAGTGGTCAGTCACAGGGTAGTCATGTTTATTGTGTGCATCTGTATTGTATATCAAGAAGTAAAATTTGCCCATAATGATATATAATTAGAAGGCCCCTAATAAAAAGGGGTATTATGAATAATGAGCATGTATAAAAATATAAGAATTGTCATTATATCATATTTTGTAGTACAGGTATGGGATCCATTATCCGGAAACCAGTTATACAGAAAGCTACATAATATGGGATAGTTGTATACCATAGACTTCATTTTATCCAAATCATCCAGATTTTTAAAAATTATTTCTCTGTAATAATAAAACAACTTGTAACTTGTTCATTATATAAACCAAGATAAAATGAATCCTTATTGGAGCCAAAAACATCCTATGAGGTTTTGTAAGGGGCCTATCTATTAAACGTAAAATTTTTCTGGTTGAGTTTTTAAAGGGGAAAACTCAAGTTTTTAGAGATTTATTATGCTCCAAAGCTGCTAAAATGGCAGATGGTCCCTTTAAATATTGGAACGTCATAGCGACAACTTAAATTGTCACCCGATTTTCTCTCGACTTTTATTTACTGCTAAATAAAGGTGATTGGGAGTTTAGTTTAATTTTTTTTAATAAACAGAGAAAAAGTCTAGTTTAAGTAAATAATCCCCTTTAATGCTTAAATGATTTTCTAGTAGACTTAGGGGCAGATTTACTAAGGTCTGAATGGTAAATTCGAATTTTCAAAAAAAATTTGGTCAAAACTCACAATTAAAACCACCAACTCAAATTGGAATTCGAAAGTGAAATTTATCACGCATCAACCCTTGAAACAGTTCTACTTCGAATGAGAAATATTTGGATTTTAGTAAATACTCCGCAAAATATAACTACTTTGACCAAACTCCCATCCACATTTTTATCTAATTTATCAATAAATTTACTCGAAAAAAGACTCGATAAAATAGTTGAAAAATCTAAAGATTTTTTCATATATTTGCCTGAAGACCATTAATTATTTGCAGATCATGATCTTTCAATTGGAAAAGGGACATCTGCCATTGACTTCTACCTGACCACGGCATTTTTATTTGAACTTTTAACAGCTTCGGGGTTTAATAAATAATTTTAATAAAAAGGTTTTTTTTTTTCAATGAAAAAATTGTAAAACTCTGACCAGAAACATGATCACATTTTTGTACATGTCCAACTCATTCAGTTTATAAGATATATTGTATAATGTTCATACCCCATCCAAAAATACTGCATTTAATTTCATATGTTTATGTAGCTACAGTATTTTCTCATCTTGCAATGCAATAAGAAACATCCCTTCAAAGTTAATCTTTTACAATAAATCCAATTTAAAATAACAAGACATCTGAACGCTGCCTCTTTTAAAGGATACCATCAATCAATGTCATTACCAACACTCCTGTTTTGTATTTGAGAAACAAAATCCAGATACAGGCTTGGAATCAAGGGTCTGTTCAAAGAATAAAACACTAGTGATATCAAATCACTTAGGTCTAAATTCTGAATATACTGTATTCGTACAAATACTTCCTTTTGCAGTTTTAAGGAAGTTTACATTTAAAGGCAAGATAGCTTCAATATTTTCTGTTTTGCAAATCAATTTAAGTACAGTAAACTAGTAAAATAGTGGTGTCACCGTATCTATTAAATGTAGAGAAATACATTTATGGGGGAATTGTTTAAAAACAAACAGACCTGTCACTGCATGGGGTGAATGAGTGAAGCAAATCATGTTAGAAGAGCCACAATTACTTTTGCAGGACTAAATGTAGATGACATCCACATATAAAATGACCTTTACCCCAAGTAAAGGTCAGGGATTTATTGATTTATTTTGGTGTAAAGATACAGACTACATATTTACCATTAAGAATAAGTGCCAGTTCTATGACCACACAGTAGGTTCCTCAAACAATAAAATGAACATTTGAAAAATTAAAATTTGCCCCATGTATCTGCTGTATCGTACAGCTCCAGAAATGTATTCTGGGAATAGTGATAAAACAGAATATATTTATATAAATGAGCACATTACTAAATAATTTTTCAAATATTGTAACTTGTAATTATTGTAACTCATCTAGGGGCATATTTATCAAGGGTCGAATTTCAAATTTGAAAAACTTCAAAATTTCCTACGTCGAAGGATTTACCGCATTTACTTCGATCGAACAATTTGAAGGATTTTAATCCATCGATCTAATGATTTTCCTTCGATCAGAAATTGCTTAGAAAGCTTATGGGGAAGGTCCCCATAGGCTAACATTGGTGTTTGGTAGGTTTTAGTTGGCAAAGTAGGTAGTCAAAGCAGAAGTTATCATGAAAAAACATTCTGCCACTAACAGCTACAGATAGTAAACAGGCCTCTGCATAGTAAGGTCTGGAATGAGTCATATAGTGATGGGCGAAAAAATTTGCCTTAGTTAAATTTGAGTAGAATTCAGAGTTTCACCATGGGCAAAATTGTTTGTGAAACCGCAGCAAAAATTCTATATAAGGATCTACAGAGGTGTCAATTACTAGTGCGTTTTTGGTAGAGATTAGAGAGAGCAGGAGATAGAGAGATTTGTGTTCTATTTAGCTAGAGGAGTTTGTGTAGTTAGCTTTTTTTCTGAGTCAGTACAAGTGGATTTCAGTTTACTGTTTTCCCTCTTCTACTTGCCTGCTCACCACCCAATAGCCCTTGTTAGGGCTAACTGGCTTTGTCTGTGTTTGAGTGTTCATCCCTTGTGGGTACACACTTGTACTGAGGGTCTATAGTTTAGGGTTTTATTTTTTTATCCTTTCGTTTCCCTAAATATCCAAAAAAAAAACCCTATTTTTTATAGTTTAGTTGTGCCCACTATGATGGGCCATGGGAGAGGAAGGAGGGGTAGGAGGGGAGATCTGGATGGTGGTGGGAGGGGGTGGGATAGGAAAAGAAAGACAACAGCCCAGCCCACGTCCCATGCCCAATCTGGGCACTGTAGTGCAGCAGCAGCTGCAATCACAGCAGCAACAACAGCAGCAGCAAGTGCCACAGCAGCAAGTTGCAATGCGTCAGCAGGTGGTGGAGAATGTGTCCCTTTCGCTGGATCATGCTGTCAGTGGCAGGGTGCACTACACTATGGAAACGTGGACCAGCAGGCATGGGCAGGGGAGGCTCATCTCATATACTGTCCACTGGGTCACCCTCATGAATGCTGGGGAGGGTGCAAGCAGGGGCACTTCCCTCAGGCTAGAGGTGCCTCCCAGTGAGGTACAGGGCAAATCCCACACGGCCACTCCCATCTCCTCCGCTATGGATGAGCCGCCACTGAAGCATCCCCCCAGTTATGCTTCAGTGCAGCACAAGCGCTGTCAGGCTGTGCTGCAACTCCTCTGCCTGGGGGAGAGGAGTCATACTGCACATGAGCTCATGGCCACCTTCCAGACTCAGGTGCAGTGGGGGTTCACTCCCCACCAGCTCCAAGCAGGTAATAATTTTTGCAACGACTGCGATGACTGACCCACGTGCCCTGCTTCGCACATGTCCTCAACTTTGTGGTGCAGCTCTTTCTGAAGAGCTACAAGGGTTGGGTGACTTGTTGGAGAAGGCACGTACGGTATACACCCACTTCCACAGGTTCCCACTGCCAGTGAGTCCTTTGCACGGGTGCAGCTGCAACATCTTCTGCCACCCCACCGGCTGATCTGTGACCTGCTGACATTCTGGAATTCCATATGGTGGAGCACCTTGTAGAGCAGCACTGGGCAGCCAGCAATTACCTGCAGCAGCAGCAAAGGCGGAGATCTCATGGGTGTGTGGAAGAGCTTTTTTATCAAGTCACCACCAACAGCAGCTGGAGCATATGGTGGCTGACTATATGGGGTCGGTCAGTGAGCAGGCCCCCATGTATTTTTGGGTGTCGAGGCTCAAACAGTGGCCAGAACTGGCACAGTACACTCTGGAGGTGCTGGCTGGCCCCCTTGCCAGTGTCCTGTCAGACGTGTCTTCAGTGGCGCAGGTGGGGTGGTCACTGAAAAGTGGACATAGCTATCCACTGGCAGTGAGGATATGTTGACATCTATAAAAATTAATGAGGCATGGATAAGCGGGGATATGAAAGTGCCCATTGCAGACATCAGAGACTAGCCTCCTCTCCTCCTCCTCACAGATGTACCCTCCTCTCTCCATTGCTGCCTATACTCTCCTCTCATAGACTCTGCATTTGCTGCATTGTCTGCAATTTTTTATGGTGGGGGCCTATTAATGCTCCCACTGCTGTACTGCTGCATTGTCTGCAATTTTTTTTTGTGGTGGGGCCCTATCAAGGCTAATAATAATGTTGTTTCTAATACGGCAGCGTAGTTGGCTAATTTCTTCTGGTTAAGTCAGGGGTGTCCAAACTTTTTGCAACGAGGACCAGATTTGGTGTGATGAAAATGCGTGGGGGCTGACCATTCAGCCTGGCAGTCTTTGAACCATTAGCATCATTTAACTCATTTAAACAAGGAATCGCATAGCCGTAGCAGTAATATTTGGACACATTAATGAAATCATCTGCCACTTGGTCTATACTGCTGCCTGTGTGCTGAAGGTGTTAGCAATAGACACGTACTGGCACATAGTGATGCGCTTTTATCGCATACTTCTTTAGTTTACAGTACTGGCACGTCAGTACGTCTATTGACTAGGGATAGGCGAATTTGACAGGTTTTGTTTCGCCAAAAATTCACCGCCGGCGAAATGTCGCAGACGCCAATTATAGTCTATGGGTGTCAAAATTTTTTTGTTGCGCAGCGAAACAAGACGAAAAAATTTGCCCATCCCTATTGACACCTTCAGCCCTAAAGGAGTATGTGAAGTGGCACGCCACTATGTTCCAGTATGTGTCTATTGCTAACACATTCAGCACACAGGCAGCAATATAGACTAAGTTGCGGATCATTTCACTAATGTGCCCAAATATTACTACTACAGCTAGGCGATTCCTGATTGCACCGTGCTGGTGGGCTGCATTATTATTAATTTCATGATGGAGGCTGAGGGCCGGTGTAAATTTGAAAACAGGCTGCATTTGGACCCCGGGTATAGCAAAACAGGACAGCTTTGCTCTGTGAAGTATTTGGTTTGCTTCTATTCAACTTTGCTGTTGATGCACCTATAAACCAAGAAAGGATATACAGTAAACTGGTGGAAAAGCACACCCAATTCAATAAACAGCAACATGCAGTAGCATAAACATACCAAAATATGAGGTCAGCCTAAGGGCTAACAATCTATAACAGAGAGCAACGCACACAAAAAAATAAATTGTAACATGTGTCCATACAAAAAGATTTGTATGTATTTGCTTCAACCCCTTCAGGCCCGGACTGGCAATCTGTGGGTTCTGGCAAAAGCCAGAGTGGCCCCTGTATGATTCAATAGAAAGTTACCATATAGTGCGCTGGTAGGGGGCTGTTTGGACTGGTAGGGTTGTTTGGGCCTCTGTGTACTTGGAATGGCAGGGCCTATTTTGACTCCCAGTCCAGGCCTTGAGTCCCCTCCCAAACTAATTTAACAATAGCCCTTCTGGGGGCGTGTCCTGCATGGCGACGGAGTAAGACGTGCTGACTGTGAGCTCCGCCATAATTTCTCCTGATATCATCCTGAGCCCTTCTAAATTGACGGTCTGGGACTATCCTCGGTTTCCTGAACATCTTGAGCATGGGGAATCTGGACCGAAGCAGAAAACTATTGAACAATTTGCTAAAAAAGGTGATCAACCCAGTTGCACTCCACCGCGGCCTACCGGTGATGATGGTGACGCAGATCCACCCGAGTTGCAGCAACCAGACCCGGGACTCCAAATCCTCATGGCGGCTATTGCCGAATCCCGTGCTGCCCTATCTACCCAAATTGAGGAGCTGAAGGTAGACTTCTCGCTGATGCGTGCGGATGTCCAAGCGATCCGCGAAAGGCAGAGGGAAATGGAGAACCGGATCTCCAACATGGAGGACGTACAAGGCCCAATTCCAGCCCAACTCAGCAGCCTGACGCAGCAAATTAAGCAACAAGCAGAGCTGCTTGAGGATTACGAAAACCGACAGCGCCGCAATAACATTCGGATTGTTGGCTTGCCTGAACGAGCTGAAGGAGATAATCCGGTGATTTTTATTGAAACATGGCTCCGTGACAAATTTGGGCCTGACATCCTGTCGCAACACTTCGTGGTGGAACGGGCGCATCGTGTGCCGGGAAGACCCCCTAGACCTGGGGCCCCACCGAGGCCCTTCCTGCTACGTCTGCTAAATTTCCGGGATATAGAGATGCCATACTGAATGCGGCACGCCACAAGGCTGAAATACAACATGACGGGGCGAAAATTATGTTGTTCTCGGATTATTCCACGGCTCTACAGAAGAAAAGGAGCACCTTTATTGCTGTCAAGAAACGTCTGAGGGATTTACAGTACAAGTATGCTGTCTTATATCCAGCCAAGCTCAAGATCGTGGACGGCACTCAGTCCTACTTTTTCAACTCTCCAGAGGAGGCTGCATCCTGGCTTGACGGTAAACACCAGCCGAACCCACGCAACAGCCCTAGGCACCAATCAATGATGGTTTGTCCCCACTTTTTTGGCTTCCTTTTGGGGTCACTACAACGCCATTTATTGGGTGATTGCACCATTTCTGGGCTCATTATGCAGAGTCCGCTGGCGGAGTCTTCTCAAGACCTAGAAGACATAGTACTTGATTTTCCGGGGCTTGGACTTTACCCCACAGTTGGTATTTACGGGTAATAGGTCTACCTAGTTTTAAGGATAGACAGGGAGGGAGGGTTATTGTTTGGTCTGTATATGGTTATACAATGCGAGTGTATTTTACTAGAATTGTATGTTTTCTTTTATTTTCCCCACCCCCACCCTTCCCCATTGGGCCACCTTGGTTTAAGCATGTTACATTTCGTATGACTATGCCTGTTTATCTTCCCAAATTTACGATATGGAGTCGATCGATGTAATCTCTTGGAATACCAGAGGCCTCAATTCCAAGATTAAAAGGGGCCTGGTATTCCAATATCTCAAAAAGTACCGCCCACACCTGGTTTTCCTGCAGGAAACGCATCTTACAGGTGGCCGTATTCTAGCTTTGAAAAAAGCGTGGGTTGCTAGAGTGTATCACGCTGAACTCTCAAATTACTCTAGAGGAGTGGCAATCCTAGTGAGTAAAAAAACGAATCTCACTATAGTGGAGTTACATACTGATCGACTTGGTAGATATATTGTTGTGCAATGCTCAATGCAACAGCAGTTACTTAATCTGGTTTGTGTGTCTTTGCCCCCACCGGCCGACATCGCTATACTTGATGAGGTCATGGGGAAAATATTGAATATGGATCCAGCCCCCACACTGCTAATGGGTGATCTCAATATGGTTTTGAAACCAGAGATAGACCGTTGCCCCCCAGGTAACCCAGGCTCGACCCCCTTGCTTAATTGGTGTCACGCTTATAACTTTATCGACATCTGGAGGCAGGCCCATCTGGTAGGACGAGCATACTCTTGCTATTCAGCCACCCATAAGACGGCATCACGAATAGATTTAGCACTGGCATCGCCAATTCTGCAAGCCAAAATTACTAACGCCCGTTACTTACCGGGGGGTATTTCAGACCATGCCCCACTTTCCATATCCATCAGATCAGATCATGACTGTACTACACCTATGTGGCGCCTTAATCCTAAGTGGCTTACTGTGCCTGAAGTGTCTGATAGGGTGGCACAAGAACAGGAGAGTTACTGGTTGGAGAATGTAAACTCCGCCGACCCTCTAATTGTTTGGGAGGCCTCAAAAGCCTGTCTTAGGGGATCCTTTATTGGCAACATAGCGGTGTATAGATGCCAGTTAGATACAGAACTGAATAATCTAAATGCTGAGGTCACAAAAGCGCAAACTCAATTCACGACAGATCCATCCCCTGCCATTTATGCTAAGGTTGCACAAGCCCAAAGAGATCTCCAACTTCACATTCTTGACAAAACCAAAAAAAGACTATTATGTACCTCGCAGGTCGTGTTTGAGAAAGGTAATAAAGCTGGCAAACTCTTAGCGTACCTCTCCATAGAACAAAAACCGATAACAGTTATCCCTAGGGTTCGGCAAGCCAATGGCAATCTCGTTGATTCCCCTACAGGTATCAACGATGCCTTTAGAGAATTCTATACTCAACTCTACAACCCAGCACTTCCTACCCATGATACTTGCCCGCTGCAAATTCTTAGCAATGCTAAACTTCCCAATCTCTCCGCTACTGAACAACAATTACTGGAGGGCCCTATCTCATTAGATGAGATCAAGGTAGCAATTTCTGCATTCCCTTCTGGAAAGACCCCAGGGCTAGACGGGATTCCTATTGAACTATACAAAACCCGACTGGATAGTATGGCACCCAGGTTACTAAACATGTACCAAGAAGCTCTTCTTAAAGGTCACCTCCCACCAACGACCCAGGAAGCGTTAATTGTCCTAATCCCAAAACCTGGTGGGGATGTTGAGGATTGTGCTGCTTATAGGCCTATCTCCCTACTCACGTGTGATAATAAGATATTAGCTAAAATTCTAGCGCTGCGATTAGTACGAGTAATAGAGATGTTGATTCATCCAGACCAAACTGGGTTTATGCCCGGGAAGGCCACATCCATCAATATACGTAGGCTCTACACCAATATGGAGTATTTAGCCCTAAGCAAAAATCATGGGGCAATTGTCGCTTTAGACATCAGGAAAGCTTTTGACTCCCTATACTGGGACTTCCTATGGGCAACTATGGAACACATGGGCTTTGGACCCAATTTCCTCAACTGGGTTAAACTATTATATACAAATCCCACAGCTCGAATTCAAACTAACCGTAAGATATCCCCCTCCTTGACCCTAAGCAGAGGTACGAGGCAGGGCTGTCCCTTGTCCCCATACTTATTTGCTATCGCCATAGAACCATTAGCTGGCCTGATTCGTAATGACCCGGTATTCTTGGTTGGAAAGTAGAGGCATTGGAAGAGAAAATTTCTCTATATGCTGACGACACCCTAATCTATTTAAGAGATACACGCCATTCACTTGATAGAATGCTTCAGGTTGTTGACCAGTTTGGGAAAGCATCGGGTCTCACGGTTAATTGGTCCAAATCCACACTTCTACACCTGGGTACATCCCTGCAGCGACCTCTAACTCAGCCACAGGCATTAACACAGGTAGATCACTTCAAGTACCTAGGTATAGTCATTCATGCGGACCTCTCCCGATATACCGCCCTAAACGTAGACCCAGTAGTAGCCGATACTGGTCACAAATTCTCCCTATGGTCCCCACTCCCACTTAATCTAATAGGCAGGGTTAATATGATAAAAATGATTATCCTTCCTAAGTTGTTGTATATGTTCCAGAACGCACCTAATGTTCTGCCGGCAGCACTGTTTTCCAGGTTGGACTCCATGGTGTCATCATTTATTTGGGCAAACAAACAACCTCGAATCAAACTAGCATTGCTAACTGCACCTAAGGCACTTGGGGGCCTAGCTCTGCCTCACTTTTTTATTTACTATCTAGCATCTCAACTTACTCATGTGGCAGGGTGGCTCAACCCTTTGGCTGATGACACTGCTAGCATAACTGCTGCTGCGGTGGCAGGTTCCTTTGAGTCACTGGCTAATCTGCCATTTCGTGGCATCTCTCAAAACGGATGGCCACTTTCCACATTCCGTACAGGCATACTTGCTTGGAAAAAAGCTTTGGCTTTACGTAAACCCACCACCCCACAAGTATCACCCAATATGCCACTGTGGCTGAATCCATCCCTGCCACATTTAAGAACGATACCGGACCCGCAATTATGGGCGACCTATAACATCAAATATTTGGGCCAGTTGTATCACAACCAGACACTTAAGTCATTTACTGACTTGTCCCAAGAATTTCAGTTACCACGTACTATGTTCTACAGGTATCTCCAGGTTCGACATCCTCTGAATGCCCAATTCTCTAATGCACCTCTACTGGAAACCCCAGCCTTGGAAACTTTGCTTAAGGTACCTGAAAAGAAGAAACGACTGTCTAATGTGTATAATCTGTTAAATTCTCAAAGAGGTAACCCGTACGCAAAATGTTATAGTAAATGGGCCCAAGATATCCCTACATTGAAGTTGGATGATTGGGATGATATCACATCGACCTTTGTTTCCACGGTGATTAGTAGCGGGCAGTGGCGTAACTAGATATTACTGGGCCCCACAGCAAATTATTTTTCAGGCCCCCAAAATGTTTAGAGGTTGACTTGTTTCTCCAATATTTATTGAAATTGTATATGAATTAGGGCCTCATGGGGCCCCTATACCTCCTGGGCCCCGCTGCAGCCGCAGGGTCTGCTTCCTCTATAGTTACGCCCCTGGTAGCGGAGATAGGCTTATACAGCATAAAATGATTCATAGGTTGTATTATACCCCAGTACGTTTGTTTCATATGAGATTGATCCCAGATAATTTGTGTTATAAGTGTGGTCTGGAACCAGGTACCTTTATGCATGCTTTTTGGTCCTGTACGGTTATCAATACTTACT
Source organism: Xenopus laevis (assembly GCF_017654675.1). Classification (NCBI taxonomy): domain Eukaryota; kingdom Metazoa; phylum Chordata; class Amphibia; order Anura; family Pipidae; genus Xenopus; species Xenopus laevis. Next base: position 31,110,384 of record NC_054378.1, on the reverse strand, counting down.
GGAAAAACCTTGCCATATATTTACAAACTTATCTGGACTTTTCTCCGGTTCTGGTGCCGGAAATTTTTCTACTAGGTCATTTAGACCATTTAATTCCGCAACAAGCTACACAACAACTGTTCCGTTTACTACTCTTTTAAGCACGGAAGGTTATTGCACTAAAGTGGAAGCTCCGAGACCCCCCTACGGTACCACTGTGGAAGAAATTGGTTAATGATGCTCTTCCTATGTACAGGCTGACCTACCTGAGTAGAGGTTGCCCAGAGAAATTTGCTAAAATTTGGGATCCCTGGACCTCATGTCAAGACACCAACACAGACATGGACTAACTCTTTTGGCATAATATGTCTCCTGGACTGTCCAACAGGTGGCCCAACCACCAATTCCCCCTCCCCCAACCCTTTTTCTTTTCCTTTTTAATTTCCTTCCCACTGTATGCTTTGTGTTATTGTTAATGCAAAAATAAAAGCTTTAAAAAAAAAAACAATAGCCCTTCTAAATCCCTATCAGACACCTGCCTAACCATTTGGTTAGGCAGGCGTCTGATAGGGACTTAGAAGGTAAAAAAGTATTGTAAAATTCGAATCGGGAGGTGACAATTTGTATGTGCTATTTAATTACTATTGACTAGCAGTCACTTCCCAGATACATTTAATGACATCATTGTGGATTATGATAAATTTAATGACATCATTGTGGATAATGATAAACAGATTATGCTGATTGGAGCAACATACCAGAGCATATACTGTATAGCAAAGTAAGATCCTATCTAAAAGTTATTCTGAATTGAGAAAGCCAGTTGGATGACTTGTGAAACATATTCAAGAAAAACACAGCAAGTCCAGTTGGTTTGACTTATTTCTATAGATATACCATGCAAAGGATGAATGAGAACTTTCACAAACATATTTTACAATTTTTAGTTTTTTTTAAATTATAACATCAGAATTTTTCCCTATACTATTTGGAATTTTCTGTGGTCTGCACTGGAATTAGTCTGAAAATCTGACTATTTCAAACTTTTCAGAAAAAATGTGAAAAAGTCAAGTTTTTCAGGAATTTTTTTTAAATAATATTTTTAATAATAGATAAGCTCCAATCATAGATTCTAGTTTGGTCTGACTTTTTTCATTAAAAAAATAGATGAATTCGGACTTTGCATTTCAAAATCTCTTTTTCAGAAAGGTAAATGCATGTATAAAATTAATGAGTTACAATAAATAGAATTATATAAGAATGGCAAATGGTATGAACTAGTGATAAGTGAAAAATTTCATCATGTACAGAACTTTTGGGTTTCACCGGAAATATTTGCGAAACTGCTTAATATATTTGCCATGTGACTTTTTGTGTGACCAAAATAAAATTGACGTGCAACAAATGCATATGTCATTTTATCCTTCACAAAGTACTTTGACTGTCTTATCTTTGTGGTGTCCCAGAGATAGCAAAAAATTAGATAGGGTTCTTGGGACAGCTCCACCTTCTAATTTTTTCCTTTTCATTCTAATTTCTAATGAGATCAATGGAATCCCCTTATTATCATTGGGATTTAACCCCCTTTTTTAAGACTATATTAATTGTTGTATTATCTAATTAATTGGTTGGGAATTAGATTTTATGAAGTGAAGCACTGTAGCACTTTATATTTATTAGCAATTAACTTATTAATGAATTCAGTGGTAATTAGATTTAATGAATTGAAGCACTGAGACACTTTATATTTATTAGCAATTAACTTTTTAATGAATTCAGTTATAATTAAGGCACAGTGCACTTTCTAGTCAATTGATTACGATTCTCCGATTAATCAACTTTCACCTTAAAAGTATAATTATTTATTAATATTTTAGCACCTGCAGTAAACCAGTAAAATCATTTAAGATAAATCATCACTCAATAGATTTTTACAAAATTATTTTTATTTGTTCACTTTTTTACACACTAGGGGGCTGATTCACTAAGCTCGAGTGAAGGATTCGAATGAAAAATACTTCGAATTTCGAAGTATTTTTTGGGTACTTCGACCATCGAATTGGTTAAATTCGTTCGAAGTCGAACGAAATCGAACGAATCGAACGAAAAATCGTTCGACTATTCGACCATTCGATAGTCGAAGTACTTCCCCTTTAAAAAAAACTTCGACCCCCTACTTCGGCAGCTAAAAGCTACCAAAGTCAATGTTAGCCTATGGGGAAGGTCCCCATAGGCTTGCCTGTGATTTTTTGATCGAAGGATTTTCATTCGATCGTTGGATTAAAATCCTTCGAATCGGTCGATTCGAAGGATTTAATCGTTCGATCGGACGGAAAATCCTTCGATCGATCGATCGCAGGATCAGCGCTAAATCCTTCGACTTCGATATTCGAAGTCGAAGGATTTCAATCCGAGGGTCGAATTTCGAAGTATTTTTAACTTCGAAATTCGACCCTTAGTGAATCGGCCCCTATCTGTTCAATCAATAAATTAGTTACTCAACGCAAGTGGCAAGTGGAGGTTGGGTAGTTACAATTAATTTATAGTGAAGTATCAGTGAGATATAATTTACATTTGATTAGGGAAATATATGGGATTCTTTTCTCTCTTTTATAAAAATGCAAAAATAAGATAAGATGCTTTGTTAAATAGGTGGGACACATCTAGAGAAACCATCTGGAGAGGGTCTTTTACATTTCAAAGAGGAACTGTTTGTACAGTTGTTATTGGCAAAAGGGACATCTAAAGAAATTAGCTGGGTTTCCTGTTTAACTTGTCATTATGCATTTGGGTCAATGGCATAGAAATGGTATAACAATGGAGATGGTCTTTGGCTGAAGAGGAAGGGAAGCAGAGGAGAAGAGGAAGGGAAGCAGAGGAGAAGAGGAAGGGAAGCAGAGGAGAAAAGGAAGCGAAGCAGAGGGAGAGAGAAATTGGGATTGGGAAGAAGAAGAGGGAGAGAAGGAAGGAAGTATAACATGTGGGCACATTTTGAAAGATCTCTGTATAGTTTGCTGTCTCTGGGCTGGATAATCTGAATAAATCATTTCATCTCTGGGAACCTTGGTTGCATCATTTTACCTGGCTGTGGTAAATTGCGGACTATACATTTCATAACACTATGCGGATACTTGGATACATCTATAAAATACACAACAGCTATTATTGTACTTATTTATTTGAAAAAATAACTATGCTTGTAATTAAAAGAAGGATGTTTTTTGCAATTATTTTGAATTAAGGAATACACCTACCAGCATTGCTTCTGTTCCACTGTAGCTTTTAAAGTCTTGCAAGTTTCTATTGAATCCAGTAAATGTTACAATTCCACCAGTGAAAAGTATGCCAAAGGTGAGATTAATGCAAAACAATTCACTGGGTGGGCGATGACCCTGTTTGAATTCTAGATTCAATTGAGAACTCCGAAAGCAAAAATCACGAATACATTTTCAGAATTTATTAAACCCTGAGGTTGAAAAAATGTAATAACAAATAAGCATAATTTGATCGGAGTTTGTAGCAGAAAATATTGCAATAAATTCAGACTTTGCTAAATAACCCAATTAGTGAATTAATGAATTAGACAAATTTACAGTATCAAATGAAAGTTATTTTATAAATGAGGGTATACACAAAGTTGCATGAAGGGGGTTATTTATTAAAGTACAAATGCCAAAACTCTAAAATTTTGAGTTTTTTTTAAATTATAACATCATATTTTTTTGTGGAAAAAACTGAATTTTCTAGATTTATTATACCCCAAGGATTGAAAAAGTCAGAATACGTAAATTCGGCATCTCAGACCTATTAAAAAAAAAAAAATAGAAAAAATCGGTTCAGGGAAAAAAACTAGAAAAACTTGAGTTTTGTGAAAAAAAACAAACATTTTTTGGGTTTTATGTTCGAAACCCTCACATTTTTTGTGATTATTGCTCAAAACCAACAATGTTTTTGGATTTTTTATGAAACTCAGCATAGACCATGATATCTTCAAATTTGAAATGGGACCTTTGTCATTGACTTTTACAGGACCTTAACAGGTTGGAGCTGGAGTATTTTTGGATTGAGACTTTTAGCAGCCTCAGGGTAAAAAAAAAAAAATTAAACTTTGTAGTTAAAAAACTCAAATTTTGAGTTTTTTTTATTCAGACTTTAAAAAATAACCCCCTTAATATTTCAAAATGATCTGAAAACATCCCTTCTATCTACAAAAAGGGAACTTAAAGGGGACCGATCACCCAAAAAAATTATTCCAAATCCTATTTTATCATGTTAGCCAAGCAAAATTAACTTTAATTACACTGTATAAATTATTTGGATCTTGTTTACATCAGTCTGGGAATTTATAATTATAGAAAGCGGGCAGATGCCATTTTGTGGATACTGTTATTAAGGCAAGCCTTGCATTATCTCAAAATCTTGTTTGTGCACCAGAATGGGGGATCTGATGTCCATCCCCATGCCCTGGCTACACAATTACTGTAACTGGTAAAGAGAACAGGGGAATGTGGGGAGAGCAGTGACATCTAGGAAGTGTTGAACGGAAAGTGAAAGTAATTGCCTGCCCCGCCTCTATGCCTAAGGCATAGAGGAGGGGCAGACAATATTTTGATTGACAGCTGATATTTTTAAATGAGTTTACAACAGCTATGAATGCTTTAATAAAAAAAGAATTTGGATTTCATGTTTAATTTGAAAAGGACTTTTATTATACAGATTTTTATGTCTGGGTGACAGGTCCACTTTAAATAAGAATAAATCAAATTAACTCAAAAATAAGTATAATAAAAAAAAGTTGGTAAGGAGACATTCTTCTATACGCCTCAAATATATTGTAATGCTACTTTTTCTGTATTTTTCTAAAAGTTGACTGAATATAAAGTGGTGATTGCACTATAGGTGCTTTGATTTTGAATAAGCTATGAGACGCTCATAAATTCATAACATGACAAACGTTTCAATAAGGTAACAGGGCCAATTTAAATAAATTATATCACAGGAATTTTATTTGTTTGCTTTGTAACTTTTATTATTACTGGAAAGAACTTAATTGAACTTCACAACTGAACACAGATCCCTTTCATTTTAATTTGGTTTAGTTTAAAAGATATGCATTTTCAGTTTCTGATACTTTAAGAGCATAATGTAACTTAGTTTTTCGCTTTTACAAATAAAGTGAAACATGAATAATATGCTTTTATCCAGTAGTTATGATTATGTGCTGGTAAATGTTATTTTGTTACATTCAAGAATTTTGAATAACAGCAGATTTTATAGACCATCTGTCTACAATGCCCTGTTTTCCTTTTGAAATGTAAGTTGGAATACGAAGAGCTAGATATATAATAAGATATATGGAAAAACATATTCTCGGGATTTATATTTGCAAATTTTTCTTCCCAAGTCCCTGCTAGAATCTTAATTTTGTAGCAGCTGTCAGTGTCCCAGAATCCCCCAAAAAAATGTTTTTTGGTGAATATTTACCAAATAAATATTTATCAAATAAACATCTGTGCATAATTTATATGGGCACTGAACAGCTGTGAATGGGTAATCAAAAATATCTATGATAGTATAGAAAAGTGTTTCCCATGCATAATCTTGGTTCATATTACGTAATTCACAATGTGTGGAAATACATATTCAAAATTAAAGGCACCCCATGGCAAATGTTTTAAATTTAAAAAATTCCTTTTTCAAAGTACTGTAAAAAGTTTAGAATAATAAACACTCCAATATAAGTGAAAACAAATACTGGAAAAACATATTATTTCAGTTGTGTGATTGATAACTAGTACCTAAACTATTATTAACATCCTCCAGAAACATTAGTCTCTAAATGTAGTGTCTACTTAGGTTAAATTCTTGGGTTAAGACCAATTTTCCTCTCCTATTACTGGCCAGTAGTGATGGGTGAATTTCTCCCGTTTTGCTTCACCAAAAAATTTGCGAATTTCCGGCGAAATTCACGAAACGGTGAAAAATTAACGAAACGCGAATTTTGACGCCGGCGACAATTCTGACATCTGCGACAATTCCGACACTGGCAAAAATTCTGACACCCATTAAAGTCAGTGGGTGCCTAGAATTGTCGCCGGCGTCAAAATTGTCACAGACAAATTTTCTCAGACAAATTCACAAATTTATTGGTAGGTGGTGAAACGCATAAATTTGCGTGAATTCATGCCTGGTGAATACATTCGCCTATCACTACTGCCCAGAAAGCTTAAAGATGCACTAAGTTATGTAAGTTATCTCCTAGTGATGACACCATGCAGCCAATGGAAATTGCTTACACAGTGTATGTAGCAAAGTTCCTTGGTGGTAAATTATTTTACATAAAAAAATACAGTACATACAAACCTCAAGAAAACAAGGCGTGATAAAATTCTCGAATGTACCAACAATATTTCACTTGAAAATTAATACCAAACCTTATGGTACTCTGACCGATAAGAAGATACTTTACAAAGGGCTTTATATTGTTCTGCTGGTTTGGGCCGACCAGGGCTGCCATCAGGGGGGCACAGGATGTAGTCCTGTACCGGGCCAAGGCCTTAAGGAGGACCCAGCTGTTCTGCACCTTTTGAAAGAGCCGTGCCCCCCGTGACAGCGCCGAAGCCGTGGCGCCTCTTCCGAAGTCACGAACCACTGAAAAGCCGGACAGCCGAAGTCCCAAAATGGCGAAAAGTCCCAAAGCCAAGAAAATAGCTGAAGCTGAAGTCCTGAAGCAACGAAAAGGCCCGCAGCTATGAACATAGAAAAAGTTGTCAAAGTCCATCTTCCGCTATCTTCACGCCGCTCCGCATGCACAGTAGAATGAAAAGCCAAACTTTAACTTAAAAGTTGCCTATTTTGTTCAACTGGACATGCGTCTGCCCCAGGAAATTGGAAGAAAGAAGAAGTCGGAAGAGGATTGATCCATTGCGCTTGCTAGAGTATTCCCGGGCCAGTGCAGTTTTCTGCTGATAGGAGCACTGGCCAGTGGTTTTAGGTAAGTAAATACAATCACTTGGGGGTGCCTAACATTTGGCACCCCCAAGTGCAAGACGACCTTTCCTCTCCTTTAAAAAAACTTTTATGGGGGCCCATATGCCAATAGTTTTTTTTAACTTATAGGGGGCTCCTGACCTCCAATGATTTGTTTTAAATTGTAGGGAGGCCCTGACCACCAATTTTTTTAAAAAAAACTTTTATGTGGGACCCTGGCCACCAATTTTTTTTTAAATTATAAAGGGGTCCTGACCACCAATTATTTTTTATAACTTGTGAGTGAGGGGGTTTACCAATTTTTTTTAAATTATAAGGTGGCCCTGACCACCAATTATTTTTTATAACTTGTGAGTGAGGGGGTTTACCATTTTTAGTGCTGGTGTGGACTTTTTACTGTGGTGTAGGGTGGACGGGATCTGGGGTGAGGCTTGGGGTGAGATCTGGGGTGGGCTGGGACCAGGGGGCCCAGAAAATTTTGCCTGATGGGCCCCATGATTTCTGATGGAGGCCCTGGGCCTTACAACCCAAATGATTGTAACAGCAGGAAGTTAAGAGGAACTGTGATGCCTCTTTACTTGGGATATGGGATACCAATGTAAAGTTAATGGTTGATCCACCAGGATCGCAAGATTATCTGTCAGAGCCCACCCCTGACCCAGATAGTTGGAGCAGTATAGTCAAAAATCAGTCAAACTGCCCTACCAAATCTGGACATGTATGGGCATTGTAAAAGGAAACTGAATTAAGCGAAGGAAGGATATTCAAAATAAATTATGTGAAATAGATAGAATTCTGTAAGATGAGATCACATCCAGCCAACTGTAGTTCAATGTAGTGCAAAATTAGGTTTAGTTTCAGATTTGTCAGATTTGTTGACACAGTATAATTCTTTAGAAACTCTTATTTTAACCACTGGCAAGCAGTACTGGAATTTGGCCGGGATGCAACGGGATGCCATCCCGCCACTTCTTTTCTTCCACCAAATAGCAGCCAGGCGGGATGCAAAGATTGTGCATACCGGAGCTGTTCTGTGGATGTTGCCGATTTCTTTTTATGTCTCTTCAACCACTCTATTTTTATTCTGTCCTGCTTTTTTCTCCACGATCAAGGCCTGCAGGGATTGGATCATGTAAGCACATTAAACGTGCCTTCCCTCCAATTGCCGCACAGCTCTGTCTGTCTGGACTTGCCAAACCCGCCCAAATGTTTCAATGCAAATTAAGCTCGCACAGCCAAAGTGCGTCAGTTGGGAATGTCTGATCTGAGGTGAGAACTACATGCTATCAGTACAGTCATTTCTTAAAGAACAGAAGCAGAATTGAATATGTTTGTGTACTCACTCCTCTGTCCTGACGTTTATAATGCGCTGATCTCTCCATCATGTCTCCCCTGGCCAGAAACCAAGATGCTGTGATAAACCCCCAACTTGCCTACATCCTGTTGAGCAAGTTTTCTCACATACAAAATCAGTTTTATGATCCCCACAGCAGACATAGGCTTTAGTAGTCACAGGAAACCCTTTGATTATCAGGGCTTCATGTAAGTTCCCTGAACAACAGCTTTCATATTAAATAACAAAATCAAGATGGCGATTTCTTACACTAGGTTAGAGTAAACATTCCTAATTGATAAAAAGTGTTCACATGTCATGTCTTAGCCAGTACAACAAATTCCTAATTAGAAGTGACAGAATGAAATGCAGCCATTCCAGAAGTGCACATCTTGATATTAGCTCAGCATTATAATATTCTACAAATAAACTATACATAATCTACACATAAACTATAATTACACTAATGTACTCTCAAAGTCTGGTTATTGTAAGCATAAATCATTTCTATAAAAGCATATCACCTTAATGTTCTGTCACTGAACATAGTAACAAAGTAACATAGTAACATAGTAAGTTTTGTTGAAAAAAGACACACGTCCATCAAGTTCAACCTTTTTACTTTTTTTAACCTGCCTGCCAGTTGATCCAGAGGAAGGCAAAAAACCCCATCTGATGCCTCTCCAATTTGCCTCAAAGGGGGAAAAATATTCCTTCCTGACTCCAAAATGGCAATCGGAATAGTCCGTGGATCAACTTGTTCTATGAGCTATCTTCCATAACCCTGTATTTCTTCATTGCTAAAAAGCCATCCAACCCCTTCTTAAAGCTATCTAATGTATCAGCTAGGGATGCACCGAATCCAGGATTCGGTTCGGGATTCAGCCAGGATTCTGCCTTTTTCAGCAGGATTCCGATTCAGCCGAATCCTACTGCTTGGCCGAACCGAATCCGAATCCGAATCCTAATTTGCATATGCAACTTAGGGGTGGGGGGGATTGCGTGACTTTTTGTCACAAAACAAGGAGGTAAAAAATGTTTCCCCCTTCCCAATCCTAATTTGCATATGCAAATTAGGATTCAGATTTGGTTCGGTATTCAGCCAAATATTTTGTGAAGGATTCAGGGGTTTGGCCAAATCCAAAATAGAGGATGTGGTGCATCCCAAGTAACAGCCAGTACAACTGGTTCAGGGAGAGAATTCCACATCTTCACAGCTCTCACTGTAAAAATCCCCTTCTGAATATTTAGGCGGAGCCTCTTTTCTTCTAATCGGAATGGGTGACCTTGGGGGGGGTCTTACCAGTGCTCTATAAAGTGGGGAAAATGACCCCCTCCTCCAGTGAATTGATGCCCCTTTTAATACAGCTCAATACCTTATTTGCTCTTAATGCTGCTGACTGGCATTGCTTGCTACAGCCAAGTTTATCATCTACAAGGAATCAAAGGTCCTTTTCCATAATGGATTTGCCTAGTGCAGTCCCATTAAGGGTATAAGTGGCTTGAATATTTTTACATCCCAGGTGCATGACTTTACATTTATCAACATTGAATCTCATTTTCCACTTAGCTGCCCAGATTGCCAGTTTCTCAAGATCCTGTTGCAAGGATGCCGCATCCTGGTTGGAATTTATTGGGCTGGATAGTTTTGTGTCATCTGTAAACACTGATACATTACTTAGAATACCCTCCCCTAAGTCATTAATAAACAAGTTAAATAAAAGTGGACCCAATACCAAGCCCTGAGGGACCCAGAGGCTGTACCATTAACAATCACCATCTGTACCCGATCCTGTAGCCAGTTTCCTATCCATGTGCAAACGGCTTCATTAAGCCCAACAGACCTGTTTTGCTTTATAAAATATATATATATCACAACCCAACCCACACTATCACACAGAATAGGTCAATGTTACTTTAATAATTATAAGCAAAACGTTTCATCAAAATCAATAAGAGTGGTTTATTAAATTAATTAGTACACATAGTATTAAGACAGTACAACTGTTTAAGTATATTATAATAAAAGAGTTAACATCAATACATCACCGGATATTCTAACATCACTCCACGGCTGGGGATTCTGCACAGGAGGAGAATTCCGGGAACCTCACGACGAGACGTTGATCAGGCGTCTACCAACAAATTATCCCGTTCTCCTCCTGGAAATCCCCTTCTTTTATTGTCTTAGTTTCAATACACGTGATTATTCATGCGCAGTTGTTACAACATATTACATCGGCTCGTGCATCATGCACGAGCTTCATTATATTGTGCTATCTAGTTACTAGCTTACGGTTATGCGCAATAGTTATATAAAAATCACGAGTCAGACATGCGTAGTATGTTATTTTGAAGAGGTGTGGCGCATTTCCGCCACTCCGTGTCCAATCATAATATTATAGTATTTCAGGGTCAGTGAATCATCCATCCCTCTGCTCAACAACAAGTTTGTACTCTAATAACCTTTATTCTTTATTAACAGTAACTGCAGCACAGGCCATTACTATCTATACTATCTGATGTTATTTTATCTTTCTGTTACTTATCACTCATTCATCATCAAGTACATCAGACTCGTATCACAATCGGTCCTTAATGACCTGTGCTGTATGTGACTGGTAAAGCTCTTATTGGCTTACAAAACAATTTATAAGCGATAAAACAATTCCACAGTGATAATAGAATTATCACTGCGCATAAAATTAATACTGGATGTATTATCCAATTTAACATTTATTTAGCAGAGGGAGAGTATCCAGTGAACATGTCCCACCAATGATGGGATGTAGCATCTGCTATGGCAGATCCTATTTTAATTAATTTATTACTGATAATAGTTGTACTAAGCATGTGACTCGCAAGGCTCTGATTAAGCGACTGTATAGCTTGAGAAACCATATTAGATTTATTAATTATTTCCTCTAATTTAGACAAATTAAAATTCCATTGATTCATTTCTAACATTTCAGGAGTCCATTCGATATTTATAGACAAATCTATATCTTGAGTTAAGACAAACGTTTCATTTTCCCATGTGATTAATGACACATTCTGTAAACATCCTGAAAATGGTACTATCATTTTCCCAATCACTGGTGTACTGGTTGCCATACAAATAGTTTGTGGGGCAATTTCTACCATCCATTTATAAGTTATTGGGAATATTGTCCATTCACATACATTAATCGTATTTTGTAATAAACATGGTTCATATACTGTAATTTACAAACTTTCCCATTATATGTATCTTCACAATTTTCTAAATTGTGTGTTCTATTTTTGTTCTCTATATATGGTCCTACAAATAAAGGCTGCCAAAAATATCCAGAGATAATTAAAGGCATTACTATATACTTACACATAATAGTGGGACGTGTTATATTAAACAGTATCACAGTTCCTTTACATATGGTGTCATTGCAGACCATTTGATGTGGATATATTTGTATCCATTCTTGTGTTCTATTAAACACGGTTCTCCATACTTGTTCATTACCTGTCATTAATAAAGTTTTCATATTATCTTTTTGTTGTTGTTCATAAATAGCCCGCAATGTACATACTGTCCAGTTAACAAATTTTGTCATGTTAGTATCAAAATTCAAACTGAAATTATTAACTTCCAATCCCATATTATTGATATTTTTATCGATTGCAACTTGTTGTTGTAATGGGGCCCAAATAGTTGACATCCATTTAGCTTGCCACATTACAGCATCATTAGTTAAGCCTCCTGCCTTGTGCATTCTATTAGCTAAAGTTTCTATGTCAAAACTATTTAACATTCCTGCCAATGTACCATATCCCCCTAAAAGGGTATCATACCATGGTCTTTTACGTCTCGCATTATGACAAGATCTCTTGGCAGGAAATACAATATTAATATGCGATATAATTTTTTGTCCTATTGTAGCAACAGGTATACAGGTAGCCGGCAATCTTTTAATATGTCCGAGGTTTTGAGTAGCAGAATCTATATTCCAGACATGCAATAAAGATTGCCAAGGTACTCTTCTTCCAGCAATGTTAGTAGCATTTGCACATATTATCCATTTACTATTGGCAGTAAAAGTCCAATTATATTGTCCAGTTACATTTTGTATACCCATTTTTCTTAACTGGTACATATATTCTGTTCGATTAGAAGTATCATTTTTCCATCCCCAATTGCGAGCGGAATTATGGGTATTAGTCACTCGTATCCCCGGAGTCCATGTGCTTCAGTTTGATGCCAAACACAAGATCCCAAGGATTCCAAGGAAAGACCAATGGTTCTTTATCTGTAATTATAAACAAATATCAATCATTCTCGTAGATAACATTTTTCCTGTGGGACATATTCCCATCTTTCTTGTCCAGGCTTCATGATTAACAATGTTCTATCCTTTCCAACAGCTATAACTTCGGCGGGAGAGGGCGGTCCTTGTATATTTTGTACCCATATTTTAGCTCCTACATTTACAGTATTAGTGGACCCAAACCCTTTATCTCCTCGTACTGTTAATTCTGTTGGTGGCTCACCTTCCTTTATTTCTGATAAATAAATAGGTATCAGTAAAAGTTGAGCGGTTCTTTCTCCTTTGGACACAATTACTGAATCTGATCCTAGATTCATCATTAGTATCTTTATTTCTCCCTGATAATCTGAATCAATTACTCCTCCTACTACTATGGTTCTTTTTAGCGCAAAACTAGATCAGGTTGTTATTTGGCCATAATGACCATCAGGAATTTTGCATTCCAGACCAGTAGGAATCATTTTTACTTGTCCAGGTGCAATTATTATAGTATCAACAGAACATAAATCTAGTCCAGCCGCTGCTAGTGTTCCTCGATAAGGTGCTTGGGCATTCTTATGTAATTTCCAATAGATGATACTATCAATTTTTGCAGCTGATACTACTAAATTAGGAGTTAACATTCTCATCAATGGCGTAGTGGAATCAGTTATAGGCCTATTATTGATCATTTGTAAGGCTTCGGATAAATTATCTCTCCATTGACCAAATACGTTATCCTTTCCTGATAATTTCTTTAGGGTTGCTTTCAGAATACCATTCATTCTTTCAAATAACCCTGCTGCTTGGGGATAGTAGGGAATATGATATACCCATTCTATATTATTGTCAGTTGCATAATCCTTTACTTGTTTCCCAGTGAAATGAGAACCATTATGTTTCTTTTTCAATGATTTCTTTGTTGGATGTTGTAAATAGCCGCTTCAGCATCTGCTTGAGAATTAAACAAACAGCATCCACATGAAATACAGTTACAACAGTATTTTGCAAAAAGGTACACGTCTTTTTGAACATTCCCCCCCTTCCTATGTATGGATAAATCGACGTATGGGCGAAAATCATGTTTCACCCATATGGGGGCTTGGCTAACTCCCTATTCTGAGTCCTCCTCCCTTTCCGGAGGAAGAGCTGTTGGTTTGGGAGACTTCCCTATTTTAGTGGCAACCATGGCCGCTATCTCCTCCCAGGGGTAAATCTGTTGAAACTGTTCCCAATCAGGCATTTCTGTTTTCTTCTCTTTTTTCTCTTGTTTATCAATCTTTTTATTGGACAGTATCTTTTGTTTATACAATTTCCAGAGAACTGGAGTATCCTTTCCAACTATACTGTCCTTACTCACCCCTGCTTTAATAAGAGCACGAAACATCTCGCTCCTAGATACTCTATTGTTTGATGGGTCTGGATTTTCATTAAATTTCTTTGGCCATGACTTATTTTCTGATTTCTCTCATGTAAAGTAGCAACTCCTCCTTCTCCCTTTTTTGCCCTTTCGGAAATGTACCATTTCCATTTTATTATACTCTGTTCCTGAGCATGTCCTATCCTATTTGATTTAGGATTAGACATTATCCACTGCATAATTGGTATTTGTGGTCTTAAAAGTACTTCATGTCCTAAGGTTAGTTGTTCAGTATCAACCAATGCCCAATAACATGCCAATAGCTGTTTTTCAAAAGGCGTATATTTTTCACCTACATCAGGTAATTTTCTATTCCAGAATCCTAATGGAACTCTTTTTCCTAGTGCTACTACATCACCTGATTTACAGGGAATCTTCTCTAGAGTATTTACAACATCTAGAGGGTTTATCTCTTCTACTACATCACCTGATTTACAGGGAAACTTCTCTAGAGTATTTACAACATCTAGAGAGTTTATCTCTTCTACTACATCACCTGATTTACAGGAAATCTTCTCTAGAGTATTTACAACATCTAGAGGGTTTATCTCTTCTACTACATCACCTGATTTACAGGGAATCTTCTCTAGAGTATTTACAACATCTAGAGAGTTTATCTCTTTTACTTTCTCATCCCATTGTTCTGCTAACCCATGTGTACATAATTCTTGTGCCACTATACAATAAGGTGACTCGGTCCAGCCGGGTATATCTTGGGGTTTTTTTTCACAATTTTGGATTTCTCCCTTTTTCCAAACATTATTCTTCTCTTTTTCTGTTATTTGGCAAACTGCCAAGAAATTTGGCAAAACGCCAAATATTTTTGGCACAGTGCCAACAAATTTTATGCCTCTTGGCAAAGTTCCAAGTACTTTTGGCAAAATGCCAACAAAATTTATGCCTCCTGGCAAAGTTCTAAGTACTTTGGCAAAATGCCAACAAAATTTATATTTATACTTTAAGAAAATGTATGTTTTTTAAAGGAGAAATCCCATCCTCGTCGCCAAAATGTTTTGCTTTATAAAATATATATATATCACAACCCAACCCACACTATCACACAGAATAGGTTACTTTAATAATTATAAGCAAAACGTTTCATCAAAATCAATAAGAGTGGTTTATTAAATTAATTAGTACACATAGTATTAAGACAGTACAACTGTTTAAGTATATTATAATAAAAGAGTTAACATCAATACATCACCGGATATTCTAACATCACTCCACGGCTGGGGATTCTGCACAGGAGGAGAATTCCGGGAACCTCACGACGAGACGTTGATCAGGCGTCTACCAACAAATTATCCCGTTCTCCTCCTGGAAATCCCCTTCTTTTCTTGTCTTAGTTTCAATACACGTGATTATTCATGCGCAGTTGTTACAACATATTACATCGGCTCGTGCATCATGCACGAGCTTCATTATATTGTGCTATCTAGTTACTAGCTTACGGTTATGTGCAATAGTTATATAAAAATCACGAGTCAGACATGCGTAGTATGTTATTTTGAAGAGGTGTGGCGCATGTCCGCCACTCCGTGTCCAATCATAATATTATAGTATTTCAGGGTCAGTGAATCATCCATCCCTCTGCTCAACAACAAGTTTGTACTCTAATAACCTTTATTCTTTATTAACAGTAACTGCAGCACAGGCCATTACTATCTATACTATCTGATGTTATTTTATCTTTCTGTTACTTATCACTCATTCATCATCAAGTACATCAGACTCGTATCACAAGACCTTAGTTTAAAAAACAGTCATTTGTGGGGAACGGTATCAAACACTTTGGCAAAATCCAAATAGATTACATCTACTACCCTCCCACTGTCCAGCATCTTACTTACCTTATCATAAAATGCAATCAAATTTGTCTGACATGACCTATCCTTCATAAAGCTATGCTGATTGCTGCTCATAATACCATTCATCAGGACAACATTTTGAATGTGATCCCTTAAAAAGCCTTCCAAAAATTTGCCCACCACCGATGTCAAACTTACTGGCCTATAATTGCCAGGCTGAGATCGTAATCCCTTTTTAAATATTGGAATGATATCAGCTTTTCTCCAACCCATAGGTACCGTACCTGATGAAAGTGAATCTGAGAAAATCATAAATAGGGGCTAGTCTAAAACTGAACTAAGCTCTCTTAGAACCCGAGGGTGTATGCCATCAGGTCCTGGAGCCTTGTTTACACTAATTTGTATTAAAGATTTATAGATCATATCAGCCACTGACTAGACTGAGCTGAGCCATCACTGCAGCTTTGAAGCTAGCCTGGGAATTCAGACTCCTCTATTGTATACACTGAAGAAAAGGACTGATTTAGCACATTAGCCTTTTCTGTATCTGGTACAATCATACTGGTACCATTATTTAATGGAGCAACACTCTCAACCTGCATCTTTTTACTATTAATACGTATTGGGGTTAGGCTTAGCCTTCACCGCAATGCACTCTTCATTTCCTTTCTTTGCCTTCAGGATTGCTGATTTTCAACATTTATTATAGTGTTTATATTCATTAAATGCAGCTTCTGTCCCAACAGATTTGTAGTTTTTTAAATGCCTTTCTCTTCTTTCCTATTAACTTCTTTACTTCTATATTAAGCCACATAGGGTGATTATTAGAACTTCTACATTTACTCCTTAAGGAAATAGATTGAGAACAGTAATGATTTGACAACCATTTCTGTTCTGTGTTTTTAGCTGAAAACATAATGCCCCAATCAATGCTCTGAAGGGCAGATAATGAATGTTATTGCTAAGTAAAAACTGTAGACTGTTATAACAACTGACAAGGGGTCTAACACCCAGCAACTCCCGGTAGGCACTAAAAGATTTAGACTTTGTATCCTCAGGTGGAGCCTTGCTAATGAGTTGGAGGAAGGGTTACCACACAAGTGTGTGCACAGCATCCATTCTATCTCAATAACTTTGGGCGCCAGTGGTTCTTGAAAACCAGATTTATTGAAATGAGAGTGCTCCCCCAGAGAGGAAGCTATCTAATTGGGTTGGAAAAATTAACAAATCAACCATTGCCCCCTTCTTGTGTGGGCTCTGGATTTTCAGGCAGAAGGTAGGTAGATCATTAAATTACTAGTGCATAAATAATTCACCTGCATAGTAACACAGTACATTATCTCTTCATAAGGCATGCTGTTTATTAGTGATGATTTTTAGCTGTGATTTCCAACTTTTATAAAAGCATATGTGATCTGTTTACAGCAGGAAAGATATAGAATATAGCATAGTAAAAATATACAGTATAGTGTACTGTACTGTTTTTTCACGAAAATGTATTGTAAGGGAAAAGACAATAAAATTGTGAAAAAAATCCAAATCATATGAATTTTTGGGATTTGTCACCAAAAAATTGTGACTTTTCCAGATTTGATGCCCGAAAACTCAGACTTTTTCAGATTATCATCTGAAAATTATTGAATGAAACCCAGTGCAGATCAAGATATCTTCAAAATGTCAATCGGACATTTGCCATTGATTTCTACGTGAACTTGGCAGGTCTCAGTTGGAATACCTTTTTATTCAGACTTTTATCACCATCAAGGTTTAATAAATAACCTCTAATTCTACTTAAAAATACTTTAATCATTAAATAAATTAGGATTGTTTTACTTGGATTAAGTACTAGGTACAGTTTTATTTTTACAAAGAAAAAGGAAATCATTTTTAAGAATTAGAAGTTTTTGTATAAGATGGACACTATGGCAGATAGCCTTCCTGTAATACTCAGCTTGCTGAATATCGGGTTTCCAGATAAAGGATATGTAAGCCTTTTACAGGTATGGAATCCATTATGGCATGTTAAACTAACTTAGCGAATTTGAAAATTGTTAATTAAAAAAATAGGTAATCGAAATTAATTCAGCTTTGCTTTGATAACATGCCAACTTTCTTTGTATTTTGTTGGATATGGTATTAGCCATTTTTCCTTTTATAAATAGCATATACTATGCTCTGCTGAAGCTCTAGTCTAATAATTGTCTCCTTAAGTTTTCTAGGAGGCTGCTGCAGATTCAAACTTTGAACATTCTGTTAATGGAACCATTTACATTGCTTTCTGCAGGTGTTTTCCTTTGTAAATGTAACAACAGAAATTTAAGTAAGTCAAGATGACCAGATTATACTGTGTTTGGCTGTAATATTGTTGATTGGTGGTTATTTTAATGTCTTTATTCAAACTTTTCCTAATGTATGTAGTTGGCTGCAGACTGTCAGGACTGCCAGAAGTACCCGACGGCGCTGTTTACATTCCCGGCGGTCACAGTGAAGATCCAAGATGGCGGCGCCCATGCTGAACACATGGCTGCATCGTCGCTGCATGATGATGTCATCACTGGTGCCGGGATCTCGTCATAAAAGGGCGCCCAAGAATAGGATTTGCTGCCATTAATCCTGGGTTCCTGTTTGTGTTTCCTGATTCCTGATTCCAGCCTGTTTCCAGCCTGTTTCCAGCCTGTTTCCAGCCTGTTTCCAGCCTGTTTCCAGCTCCCAGCCTGAATCCTGCTCCCAGTCTGTTTCAAGCTCCTACCTTGGTTCTGACCCCCTGCCTGAACTCTTGATATTTGCATCTGATCTGCCTGCCCACTACTACTGATTCTGCTTAACCCTTTGGATACCGCGACCTTGCTCCCTCAAGAGGGCTTCCTCCTTGATCCAGACTACCTCCCTGGAGGGAGCTCCCGGCTCCCTGACATTATTCTTGGGCCATGGATCCTACTGAGGAAGCTACGCCTGATGTCGGACGAGCACTCCGCGGACTGGCATCCCGCATGGAGGATTATGAAACCCAGCAGTACCGCATAGGGCAGGCACTCGATACCCTTCTCTCTTGTATGCCTCCAGCGCCCCCTGCTTCCCAAGCTGCTGTAAACCCTCCCATTGCAGCCGTCTCGTCTACCGCAGGTTCTTCGTCTGGTGAGCCTCGCATTCCGCCTCCTCCTCGCTTTAGTGGGGACCCACAAGCTTGCAGAGGTTTCGCTACACAGTGCCAGATCCAGTTCGAGTTTCAACCCTCGCACTTCCCCAATGAACCTTCCAAGGTGGGGTATGTGATGTCTCGTTTGGTGGGCAAACCGCTTGAGTGGGCAATATCTCTTTGGGAGAAGAATTCTCCAATGACTTTTGATGCCAAGGCTTTTCTTCAAGCACTTCATACTGTGTTTGATGCCCCGGGTCGGGTCACAAACGCCCCTTCTCTTCTTCTGCAACTTCGGCAGGGAAACCGCAGGGTCAGTGACTATGCTATTGACTTTAGAACTTTAATGGCTGAGACTTCCTGGAATGACGATGCCTATAAGGCTGTATTCTATCAAGGTCTGTCTATTTGAATTAAAGATGATCTTGTCTCCAGGGAGTTCCCTGACCTGCTGGAAGATCTGATTGCTCTGTCCATTAAGCTGGACACTCGTCTCAGAGAGCAGTCAAGTGGAGAAGGAGCGCAGTAAAAGATTTCAACCCTTGTTGGCACCTCGCTTCCAAAGACCGATGTTACCTTCTACCCCCCAGCAGCCTTCTGTTATTCCTCCGGAGGAACCTATGCAAGTCGGAAGAGTTCGTCTCTCTGAACAGGAGAAACTCCGGAGACATACGGCTGGACTTTGTCTCTATTGTGGTGGTCATTCCCACTTTGCCAACTCTTGTCCTGTGAAGCCTCAGAATTCTCCTCTTCAAGGTAAACCTGGAAAGACTCGTGTGAGGGGTGTTATTCCTGTAAAGCCTCAGAGTTCCCCTCTTCAAGGTGACACTGGCAAGTCTCATGTGAGGGATGTTGCTCCCAAATCTCAAGAGAACTCTCACAGGTTTCTTCTACCTTTACAGATCCGTCTGGCCACTAAGACCATAGTTGGCTCAGCATTCATTGACTCTGGTGCTGCCGGAAATTTCATGGACACTCTCTTTGCTAAGTATATGAATGTTCCCCTGTTTCCATTGACTCCTCCTCTTCGAGTAACCGCCATTGATGACCGACCCCTTGAATCCGAGTTTATCTCTATGACGACTGGGGAATTGCCTGTGCAGGTTGGGACTTTACACAAAGAAAAGTTATCGTCCTGATCATTTCCTGTCCTTCTGTTCCAGTCGTCTTGGGGCTTCCCTGGTTATGCCTGCATAACCCTATCATTGATTGGTCCTCGGGGCAGGTTTCCCGTTGGAGTCCATACTGCCAACAGCACTGCCTTCCTGCTGAACCCATCCAGAGGGTGAATATTTCTACGTCAGATTTGAATACGCTTCCATCCTTCTATAAGGAATTCTCTGATGTCTTCTGTAAAAAGTCTGCAGAATTTCTCCCTCCTCATCGTCACTACGATTGTCCTGTCGATCTTCTGCCTGGAACCATGCCCCCTAGAGGTCGCACTTATTCTCTCTCTCCAGCAGAGACCGCTGCCATGAAGGAATATATCCGAGAAAATCTCCAGCGGGGGTTTATTCGCCCTTCTACTTCTCCTGCAGGGGCTGGATTCTTCTTCGTGGAGAAGAAGGATGGAGGCCTACGTCCTTGTATTGACTACCGGGGTCTTAATAAAATCACCGTTAAGAACCGGTATCCCTTGCCTCTGATCGCAGAACTTTTTGACCAACTGAAGGGGGCTAAAATCTTCTCTAAGTTGGATCTCCGTGGGGCGTAGAACCTTATCCGCATCCGGGAAGGTGACGAATGGAAGACAGCATTCAACACTCGTGATGGGCACTATGAGTACCTCGTAATGCCCTTTGGTCTCTGCAATGCCCCCGCTGTCTTTCAAGAATTCGTGAAAGACATTTTCCGGGATCTCTTGGGAAAGTTTGTGGTCGTGTACCTAGATGACATCCTGATTTTCTCCAAGGACCTTGCAAGCCATCGCTCCCAGGTGAAGGAAGTACTCTCTCGTTTGAGGAAGAACTCTCTCTTTGCCAAACTGGAGAAATGTGTGTTTGAAGTGTCCAAGATTCCTTTTCTGGGCTATATCATCTCCCCAGAGGGTTTCGAGATGGATCCTGTGAAAGTGTCTGCAATCCAAGAGTAGCCTCTACTGCTGAGCACTAAGGCAATCCAAAGATTCATTGGTTTTGCCAATTACTATCCTGGCCCTCATCCGAAAAGGGGGTAAATCCAGCTCATGGCCCCCGCCTGCTATAGAAGCTTTTCAATCCTTGAAGGATGCCTTCACTTCTGCTTCGGTTCTCCGCCATCCTGATCCGGAGTTACCTTTCTTCATCGAGGTGGATGCTTCTGAAGTTGGAGCTGGAGCTATCCTGTCCCAAAGACATCCCTCTGATGGAAAGCTGCACCCATGTGCGTATTTCTCCTGCAGAACAAAATTATGATGTAGGAAATCGAGAACTCCTGGCTGTTAAGCTTGCCTTAGAAGAGTGGCGTCACCTCCTTGAAGGTTCCTTGATCCCAGTCATGATCTACACAGATCATAAGAATCTTGAGTTTATTCAATCTCTCAAGAGGCTGAATCCCAGACAAGCAAGGTGGGCTCTCTTCTTCTCTCGATTTAACTTTGTCTTGACTTTTCGCCCTGGCTCCAAGAATCGGGAAGCCGATGCTCTGTCTCGAAGTTTCACTCCGGTGGATCGCACTCCTGAAAGACAAGAGCCTATTATTCCTCCTGTCAAGATCATCGCTTCTTTGTACCCTCAATTTGCTGATCAAATTCTGGCTGGTCAATCTTCTGCCCCTCCTGATACTCCCATTGGAATGGCATTCGTACCTCCTGAACTTCGTCTGCCTATCCTGCAACAGACTCATAGCTCCAAGCAAGCGGGACATCCTGGTCCTGCTAAGACTCTAGAACTTTTACGGCGTCTAGTCTGGTGGCCGACTATTCGTAATGATTTCAAAGACTTTGTTGCTGCTTGTACCGTTTGTGCCACTTCCAAGTCTAGCCATTCTCGCCCTAGCGGGTTACTACAGCCATTGCCTGTCCCCTCTCGTCCTTGGACGCATTTGTCAATGGACTTCATAGTCGAACTTCCTCCCTCCAGTGGGAACACCGTGATCTGGGTCGTCATAGATCGTTTTAGCAAGATGGCCTACTTCATCCCTTTACGGAAGCTTCCATCTGCAGTGGAGTTGTCACAGTTGTTTATGCAATTCATTTTCTGCCTGCATGGCTTCCCGGCGGAGATTGTCTCTGACAGAGGTTCCCAGTTCACGGCGAAGTTTTGGCGTTCCCTGTGCAAAGATCTGGGTATTACTCTCTCCAGTCATCCCCAGACAAATGGAGCAGCTGAAAGAGTGAACCAAGCTTTAGAACAGTTCCTGAGGAACCACGTTTCCCTTTGTCAAGATGATTGGTCTGATCTCCTCCCGTGGTCAGAATTTGCTCATAACAATGCCTGCCACACTTCCACTGGAAGGTCTCCATTCATGTCGGTGTATGGTCAACATCCTCAAGCCTTCCCACAGGACTTTGTGTTGTCTGACGTCCCGGCTGCAGATGACCATGCAGCCCACATGTCTGCTATTTGGGCTGCAACCAAGTTTAACTTGGAGAAGAGCGCTCTGGTTCACAAAACATTTGCAGATCGAAGACGTAGACCCTCTCCTCCCTACAAGGTTGGTGATAAAGTTTGGTTGTCTTCCAGGAACATTCGGTTGAAGGTGCCATCTCCTAAGTTGGGTCCGAAGTTTGTGGGTCCATTCTCCATCTCAGAGGTGATCAATCCTGTGGCTGTCAGACTTCAGCTTCCCCCTGAGATGCGAATCCCCAACGTGTTTCATGTCTCCTTGGTGAAACCCGCTACCTCCAACCGCTTTTCTGTTGACCAGTTTCCCCCTCCTACTATCTCTGTGGATGGTCAACAAGAATATGAGGTGGAAAAGATCCTTGACTCCAGAATCTCCAGGGGCTCTCTTCAGTACCTCATCAAGTGGAAGGGCTTTGGCCCTGAAGAATGCTCCTGGGAAGGACACTCTGACGTTCATGCTCCTCGTCTTGTGAGGGATTTCCACGCTAAGTTTCCCCAAAAGCCTTGTCCTGGTGGTCCAGAGGCCCCCCGTGGGGGAGGGGGTACTGTCAGGACTGCCAGAAGTACCCAACGGCGCTGTTTACATTCTTGGCGGTCACAGTGAAGATCCAAGATGGCGGCGCCCATGCTGAACACATGGCTGCAGCGTCGCTGCATGATGATGTCATCACTGGTGCCGGGATCTCGTCATAAAAGAGCACCCAAAACATTGTGACAGTGCCCAAGAATAGGATTTGCTGCCATTAATCCTGGGTTCCTGTTTGTGTTTCCTGATTCCTGATTCCAGCTTGATTCCAGCCTGTTTCCAGCCTGTTTCCAGCTCCCAGCCTGAATCCTGCTCCCAGTCTGTTTCAAGCTCCTACCTTGGTTCTGACCCCCTGCCTGAACTCTTGATATTTGCATCTGATCTGCCTGCCCTCGTTAACTACTGCCTGTGACCACTACTACCGATTCTGCTTAACCCTTTGGATACCGCGACCTTGCTCCCTCAAGAGGGCTTCCTCCTTGATCCAGACTACCTCCCTGGAGGGAGCTCCCGGCTCCCTGACACAGACAGGGCTGTGCTGGGCATTAAAGAATAAATAGGGCTATTAAGGTGATAGGACTCACCCTGGTGGTCTAGTTGGCTGAGGTCAGTATAGGCCGAGTTCAATCAAGGTCAGACAGGCTGGGTCGGTACAGGCAGAGTTCATAATAGTCAGACAGGCAGAGGTCAGTATGGCAGAATTCAGCAAAGTCAAACAGGCAGGTATCAATAACCAGAAGAAACAAGCAGAAATCACTCCAGGAACTAACTAAGACCTAACAACATGCAATGTGTTTTGGCTCTATGCCCCTTTAAATATTAAAATATTTGATGTTACACGCACGGCACATAAAACCTGGAAGTGTGCGCCATAGGAGAACTGGAACCAAGGGGAGAAGGATCACTGCGGGCGTCTCCGCGAAATGCTGTACAAACTCCAGGCTGTTCAGTATATAAAATACAGCACTTATATCCATATAAAAAAAAGATTTAAAAAACGCAAAATAAGCAGCCAGAAAAAACCAGCTGGTAAGTTTAGAATTCTTAAGCAATTTTATTTATTTTTAAAAATCCAGCTTTTCGGCTTTGGAAAATTAATGGAACAATGTGATTCTTTTTTCCTACAAAAAATGTGTTTTTTGGGGATTTTTTTAAATAAGTTCGAGTGAAGGAATAGAATAAAAAACTCTTCGAATTTCGAAGTATTTTTTTGGCTACTTCGACCATCGAATGGGCTACTTCGACCTTCGACTACGACTTCGAATCTAACGATTCAAACAAAAAATCATTCGACTAGTCGACCATTCGATAGTCGAAGTACTGTCTCTTTAAGAATAAACTTCGACCCCCTAGTTCGCCACCTAAAAGCTACCAAAGTCCATGTTAGCCTATGGGGAAGGTCCCCATAGGCTTTCCAAGTTTTTTCTGATCGAAGGATAATCCATCGATCGATGAATTAAAATACTTTGATCGTTCCATCGAAGGAATTGCACAAAATCCTTTGACTTCGATATTCGAAGTCGAAGGATTTTAATTCGGCAGTCGAATATCGAGGGTTAATTATCACACCCAATATGTTTAACTAAGCAAGGATTTGGTTGAGTGATAGTGGGTCTGAGCTCTGAGCACTACCATTCTATGGACAGATTAGTCAAAAACATTCTGATGAATTGACACCTCTGTCAATTTGTTAAAACGTTTCTCTAGATTCCCTAGTTTAATCTATAATAAATCAGCACCAAGTTATTGTTTTTATTTGAAATCATTGTATGTTATTTAACAATTCATTTTATGTTAATGTAATACACCTAACATTTTGATTCAAATGGAAAAATAACCAGTGGTAAAATTCTTTTAAACTATTTTAATATCAGTTTAGGCTATTTCATAAATATATTGACACGCGTCTTTTTATTTAGACACATGACACCATACAAGTCTATGGGTCTCTTTGGCGAAACAAGGCGAAAAAAATTCGCCCATCCTTATAAGTCGGTTTTTAATGTGTTTAGTTAAAATTATTTTAGCTATTCATGCTATTAATGCATAGTATAGCCCATACCATAGTATACCCAATTTTCTTATTAATACTGAATCTAGGTAATACAAATCATGTCTTTTAAGAAAGGAGCAGGTATTTGTATTAGTGAGGTTAACTTTTTTTCAGACAATATATCAGTCCAAACCATTTTTTCTTGCTTTCTAATGTAACATTTCATCAACTGTAAATGTCAGCCCTCTTCTTTATCATTTGCTAATGTCATAAAAATCTCTTATGTTTGCTTTGTTAAAGGCCTTCCTGCGCACTGACTTTTTCTTTATTTGTATTTTATTACCAAAAAAAGTGTTTTATTTTAAATAACATCCTTTTGGAAATGGGATTTTAATAACAGAACAAGGTTTAGCCATTACCATAAATGTAGAAAATGCTTTGCAAGTAATAAAATGGATCATAAATTCAAGATAATTCAAACTGAAATGCTGTGTGCAGTTTCTAGATTAGATTACATTAATGCAGTTAATTTAAAATGGTTTAAAGGCCATAGGATTTATGTGAAAAACATCTGTATCGTAACTTATAATAAATAGACTTTGACATTAGTTTATAATGTTTGTTCTAAACACATACTCTACTGCATTTCAGCATGTAATTTCATATTTGTTTTTTAATTTCAAAGGGGAATAATGGTCAAATATGACTGGGCATAGGCTGTGCAAAATAAAAAATATTTTCAATAGAAATGCAGTTCAAAAACACTGGGGATGCACTGGAAATACAATAATTTTTTAAATTTCCTGTGCACCAATCCCTTTTGCTTCTGTCCCCCTGGCGGGGACAGGGGCGACGAATGGCAGTGGGCCTAGGGGCACCCATTATGTAAATCCGACCCTACAGAAGCCCAGAACATAATGTACAGGATTTCTAGCTACTACTATAGTTAAGCTTTAGTTCTCATTCAACAACTCTTAGGGGCACATTCACTATGCGCCGAAGCGCCTAACGTTAGCGTCAATTCGCTAGCGTTGGCCATTTTCGTTACGGATGCTGGCGTAACTTAGCTAGCGTAACTTCACACCTTTACGCCTGGCGAATTTGCGCAACGGACGTAACTACGCAAATTCACTAATGCACGCATTGTTCTGAACGGTACCTTTTAGCGCTAGACTTCCTTCGCCACCTAAGACCAGGCGAAGTGCAATAGAGTAGATAGGGATTTCTTCAAAAAAAGTTACAATTTTTTCTAAGTCCCAAAAAATTTTTTTAGGGCTCCCCTCCTTCCCCCCTACATTTCCTAACTCATGGCAAATTAACTATACAGTGGGCACATGTGTAGGGCAAAATAAGTTTGCCTGGCGCAACTACGAATCTTAGTGAATTTGCCCCTTACTCTTTATACTTGAATTATACATTAGGCTTGACTTGCACCTTAAGTCAAACACAGTTACACTGGATTTTACATGGGGGCATATTTATCAAGGGTTGAATTTCAAATTTGAAAAACTTCGAAATTTGCATTCAAAAAGACCAACCGAAATTAAGTCAAAGGTTTTTCTTGGCCGAATAGGTCAGTTTTTGATCGAATAAGTCCATATTCAGTCGAATTAAAATGGTATGAATCAAAGTAATAGCGCATTCATTCAAATTGGAATCAAAGTTTTTCTATATCAATCTTTCAAAGTCCACCAATTGACTCCAAATAGGTTCTAGGAGATCCCCCATAGGCTAAAACAGCAATTCAGCAGGTTTTAGATGGTGAATGGTCGAAGTCGGATTTTTTTTTTTTAAAGGTTTTTATTTTTTAATTTTAACGGAGGGGTTAAAGAGGGATATACAAAACAACACAAGATATATCATGGTTCACGTGTACAGTAATACAATACATCCTGCAGCATTGCAGCATGTCAATATTTAGTACAATCAGTATACATTTCAACCTATGCTTTGGGCAGCCGACAGATTATCAGCCCTAGGGGTTGAGGTCCCTGTATCAGAGAGGGGAGAGGAGTCATGCCATGCTAGGGTCTAGGCCCTACTCTGGGATTTCAACCAGGTGTACATCTAGCCATGGGCCCCATATTTTATCAAATTTGACCGGGCAATCTCGAGCCACATATGTAAGTTTAATTGAGGGCAACACTTTATTTACTAAGTTGATCCCATTATCACCATCTTCTTGGCATAGAATACTAATGCTCTCATGAGTGATCGAGTCTTGCTTAGGGGGAGTAAATCCTCCACTAGCCCCAGTAGGCAAACCTCTGGGGAACCTATGCACTGGGGAACAATCCCATGCCAGGTATAGAAAGGAAGCCCCAGGTTCCCCACATCGTGGGCACATACCACCAGCTTGCCCTCCCATCATCTGAGCTTTCATCGTGTGATGTACACTTGATGAGCAAATTTAAATTGAATCAGTCTGTCCTGTAGGGAAATCAAATCATTATACAGCGAGTCAGTGGCATCTGCCCATTGCTCCTCGCTAAGAGCTGGCAAAGATTGCTGCCACCTTCTTTGAGCTCTGGCAAATGGTGGGGGAATAGTGGCTATCAGTGCCTGGTATAATCTTGATGTTAATTTAATTGTCTCTTGGTTCTGCAATATCTGTTCCACTTGGGGAGTGATCTATTCTATTTCTAAGGAGGAGAATAGATATCTGTACAGTTGCAAGTTTGGGTTCCCTAGTTTTAGTTTCAATTGTTGGTAGGTAGAGAAGGATTGGTCTATCAGAACGTCCCTGAGGAACTTTATGCCCATTAGTGGCCAATATGAGAAGTCTTGGAGACCTTTTAAATGCGGAAGATTAGAGTTCCACCAGAGCAGCAGAAAGGGGGAAGATTATTGGTTGAACATGCCCTGCAATTGTACAGGCAGTTCGCCAGGCCCTGAAGGGGGTAGTCAGTGTGGAGGGGCAGTCCGCAGAGTCCTATATGGCATATTTTTAATGGTCTATAGTGAGCCTAGTCTGCTAGCTAGCAGCAGTAGTGTAGGGTCTTCCACATCGCTCTGAAACCAAGGGTGTATGTGGTGCATCTGACCCGCCAGAAAAAAATACCTTACGTGGGGTAGGGCAAGACCTCCCTTTTGGACTGGGGCCATGAGGGAGCACCATGCCATATGTGGGGATTTGTTGGCCCAGAGGAAGGGGATGAGTCTTGCATTAAACTAAGGGAATAGATGCTCTGGGGCCCACACCGGGGATTGTGCAGCTTGTATAATAGTTTGGGCAAGTAGATCATCTTATACAGATTTACCCGGCCCCATAAGGTAATAGGAAGTTTATTCCATACCACTGCTGCTGCCTTCAATTGGTCAATTACTGGGTCCAGGTTGTCCGCCAGGTATGCAGTGAGGTCTGTTGATATAACAATTCCGAGGTACTTAAATTTGGATACCCATTGGATGCCTCCAAAGTCAATGGGGGCTTGCGGCAGTGGATCAATTGGGAGAATCACCGACTTGGACTTATTTATCACTAGATCAGAGTACTTTCCTAGTCTCTCTATATCTGACATAGCTGTTTGCAGGGACTCCCTAGGGTCGGCCAGAAAAAGTAGTAGATCATCAGCATATAGAGCCAATTTGTCCTCCAGTAGGCCATGCTTAAATCCCACAATCCTTGGGTTTTGCCGCAGGGAGAGGGCAAGGGGCTCTATGGCCAGTACAAACATGAGAGGAGACATGGGGCACCCCTGCCTCGTCCGCCTGGCTAAAGGAAAGAGAGAAGATGTAAGTCCATTGACCTTAATACATGCTAGTGGTTTTAAAAACAGCAACTGGTCCCAGTTTAGGATTTTTGGCCCAAATCCAAACCTCCACATCACCTCCCATAACAATGGTCATTCTACCGAATCAAATGCCTTAGTGGCATTTAAGGAAACTAGAACCCTAGCACCCGCATTGTCATGGTTTGTTTGTAGGTGGGTATACACTCTCAACACAATACTCGCCTCATGAAAGGATGGGGGAAGTGTTGCCTGTTCAATGGCATATTCAAATGTTTTAAACAGGTGTTGGATTAGGAGGTCACCTAGTAAATTATACCAGGCTGTTGGGAACCCATCTGTGCCAGGGGTTTTGTTCGAGGGAAGAGCCGCAACTGCCGTTGCTACTTCAAGTGCCGTTATGGGTTGCTCGAGATAATCTACAGCTTCCCTTGTGAGCTTAGGGGACTGTATTGGCTCTAATACCTGGGACAGTTGATCCTGAGAATAGGTGGCCCTAGATTTATACAGGTCTTTGTATAAGTCAACAAATGCTTCAAGTATTCCCTGCGGGGTAGAAATCAAGTCACCCTTAGCATCTCTGATTCTAGGTACTAGAGTTTGGGAGTCTCTGGCTATGGCCAATCTTGCGAAAAATTTCCCAGCCTTATCTCCCTGGTCAAATATCTTTTGGTCTGTATATAGTAACCATTTTCTGGTTAATTGTACTTGACCTAATTCAAGGGACCTTTGGGCCTGGCATAGATCTGATGATTAGCTTCTGTGGGTTCCTGAATGTGTGCCTCCTCAGCTTCTTTGAATGCTGTTTCTGCCTCACTTACTTTTACCAGCTGCCTAGCTGTGGCAATTTCGCCAATTTAGACTCCTTGGGCTACCGACTTAGAGATTTCCCTGGGGTAGCAGTACCTTGGTTCATGTCCCTGTAAGTCATATATGGCTTTTGGGAGCAATCTCTGAGCTGCTCATTGTTCAGCCACATGGGGCATAGTTGCCAACTTGGTTTACTTTTGCTCTCTCCTATGGAAATATTGATGGCTAGGGGCGATTGGTCAGAGAAAGCTCTGGGTAAGTATTCTACTGAGGATACCAGCTGGGCAAAATCCGCTGGCATGCATAGGGGAGTAGCATGAGTATTGGCGGATGCCCGGGTGTTTCCAGCACCACAGTTCTATAAGGGCCAGAGCATCGATCCAATGCTTGAAGGGATACTGTCATGGGAAAACATGGAAAAATGCATCAGTTAATAGTGCTGCTCCAGCAGAATTCTGCACTGAAATCCATTTTTCAAAAGAGCAAACAGATTTTTTTATATTCAATTTTGAAATCTGATATGGAGCTAGACATATTGTCAATTTACCAGCTACCTCCAGTCATGTGACTTGTGCTCTGATAAACTTCAATCACTCTTTACTGCTGTACTGCAAGTTGGAGTAATATCACCCCTCCCCAGCAGCCTAACGACAGAACAATGGAAAGGTAACGAGATAGCAGCTCCCTGGAAAATCAAAGAACATCACTTAATAGTAAAACCCAAGTCCCACACATTCAGTTACATTAAAGGGATACTGTCATGGGAAAAAAAAATTTTTCAAAATGAATCAGTTAATAGTGCTGCTCCAGCAGAATTCTGCACTGAAATCCATTTCTCAAAAGAGCAAACAAATTTTTTTATATTCAATTTTGAAATCTGACATGGGGCTAGACATTTTGTCGATTTCCCAGCTGCCCCAGTCATGTGACTTGTGCCTGCACTTTAGGATGGAATTACTTTCTGGCAGGCTGTTATTTCTCCTACTTATCAGCACTATTAACTGATGTGTTTTGAAAAAAACACGTTTTTCCATGACAGTATCCCTTTAAGTCCCCGCCCTCCCCCTGCTGCCTGACGTAGCCTATCAAAGTCGGGATCCAGTGTGGCATTAAAGTCGCCCATCAGGCATTTGGGGGCGGTAGGAAAGGATGATAGGACCACATAAATTTCTTGGAGGAGGAGGAGTGCTGGCTCATATTTCTTAATATAATCAAAAAGCTGTGCTCTTTTAAATTTTCAATTTAATCCCTTGACATTCCAGGAGACTATTTTCAGGAGTTGCATGAGATCTGATGCATATAACAGTGCATGCATTCAGTTATATTGTGTAAACAGTAGCAGTGTGAACCATTGGACAACAAGGAAACAAAGAACATTCCCACATATTCCCTAACCCACCCTGCCCAACCCCTCAACATGATTGGCCCAGACCCTGAACAAGAAAGAAATTCTTATGGGTAGGAACAGTTGTGGCCAGGCTGCAAACAGTTGCCTTCTTCCCTTAACTTAAAATCACAATTGTACCACTATCATTTCAGAGAAGAGCTCACAGGTCGGTGCTGTTACTTTATGAGAATGGCAAAATAGATCAGGATTGCTGAACAGTTCAAAGCCCGCATCAGTATAGCTAAGCCCCTGGCGTTTAGTCCAGACCACTGTCTCAAGGGAATATCCCAGTGTGAACTTTCCATGCTTGTTTGGGCTTGCAAGCTGGCCTATTTCTCGCTCGGTAGCAGTAGGCCCCGCCCATGGATGGTCAAATAGGCAAGGGGGGCTCTATTAGGCCTGTGAAAGTGTTTATGGCCTAGTACACATATATATAGTAGCCCTGAGCATAATTGTTCTGGTGACAAAATATCTTGTATAGCAGTATATGCTACTGGTGTGGCCTATGGCCATATGTTATCCCCTGTGGCACCCCCTCCGATGCGTAGTTATTATGTACTTACTGCGGATTAGCCATTACTGCCGCTCCGGGCTATTTCTGGGCCCTCTCCCTGCTGCACGGGTGTCCAGCCAGTGATCAGCTTTTGCAGGAGTTGCAAAAAAGTCGGATCTCTCACCCACCGCAATGCAAAGCTAGGCTGGGAAGAGGACAGAATATTTGAGGCCTGCTACTCTCAACCGGCGTTTAACCCCTTGGTAGGATGCCTGTTGTTTCTGTACAGAAGCAGAGTAGTCGGGAAACAGGGAGATGCAGGCGCCATAATACATCATTTGTTTCTGCGGGCAGCGGCCAAAGCTGCATCGTGATCTCAGGAGTTAAGAAACCTTGGTGCCTTCGTGGCATGCCCGGTGGCAGTGGCCTGGTCGGAATTCGGTGGGCTCAATGACCAGCATCATGGAGAAGACATCCGGTCCCAGATTTTGCTTGAGCCAGTCCTCCATGAATCGTTCTGGTGTCTTGCCTTCAACGTGCTCGGGAAGACCAACAAGGCGAATGTTGTTCTGCCGCAGCCTCAAAGTCGAATTTTTAAAGAGACAGCACGTGATAAATTTCGATATTCAAATTTTCTCATTTTTTTAAAATTCAAATTGAATTTGGACTATTCCCTAGTTCAAGTACACAAAGTTGCTTGAAATTCGAATTTTTTGAGTTCGAAAATTCACCTCGACCTTTGATAAATCTGTCCCTTAATGTCAGGAGATAGATGGTATTTTTTACAGATTTTTATTAATAGGCCTGCTAATGAATATTGTATTAAGACTGGTAAAACACATAGGGGCAGATTTATTATTTTGTGTAAAAAACAGCAGACTAATTCACCACACATAGCAAGGCATCGCCATGTAAAAATCAATGTAAAAATGGCGGAATTTTTTACGTGTTTTTTTCTTTAAGGAACTTCCGCTGGAACTTACAAACGTCTAAAGCAGTGTAAATTAATGGTGGCAAATCTGCCTTTTGCATGTCGTAAAATAAGAAACACACCTTGTTAAATGTGTTTTACACAGGTTTTTACAACATTTTTTCCTGCGAATTTCATTTAACACAGCATAATAAATAGGCACAAAAGCCAATAAGCTATTAAAATGATTCAGATGTTAGCTACGGTTTACACTGATTGTTAACTATTATACCATAATACTGTTGAGGACCCTCACCGTATACGCAAAGGCAAAAAAACTCCAGTTATTTGTCTCACCAAAACAGTTCAGTTCAGTCTTCAACTCAATAAAAATTAAAGCTACAGGTATGGGATCCATTATCCAGAAAACTCCCATAGACTCCATTTTAATCAACTAATTCAAATTTTTTTAAAAATATTTTCTTTTTCTCTGTAATAATAAAACAGTAACTTGTATTTGATCCTTACTATCAAATAATTGATCCTTATTAGAGGCAATCCTATTGGGTTTCATCAATGTTTAAATTATTTTTTATGCAAAGCTTCCTTATCTGGAAAACCCAAGGTCCCAAGCATTCTGGGTGTTGTATCAGTGTTTTCATTTAAGATTTTCAGAAACCAGACAGGACATGCATACAGTAGGATGATATGCTTTAACTGAAATATCACAATTCATACTCTCCCAATGCTTACCAGCTAAGGATGGAATGGATCACTTGGGGGGATGTGATAGAGAACTGATTTACAATAGAATTCCATTTTCCACAGGGAATTCTTAGGGTTAGGGGCCTATTTATTATGCTATGTACAACCAAAATTCACTGGGAAAAAAAACGGTGTAAAAAGCTGTGTAAAATAAATGGATAATTTATGAAGGTGTGTTTTATTTTACACCATGCGAACACCAGTTTTACTGCAATTATTTTACACTGCTTCAGACCTTTGTAAGTAAGTTCCGGCAGAAGTTGTTCAAAAACAAAGTTTGTTAAAAATGATTTTCTCTGCACTTCCAGTACACAGTTAACCCTCGGGGTGGATGATTCGGTTGGGCTTAAAATAAACTGTTATTAATAGAAAATAGAACGTTATAACATGCCGACTGTATTTTAGGGGACTGTCTGAAGAGTGGGTATATATACATTTTCACATAGAAAAAAAATTACTGTGTACCTACTGTAGCAAAATTCCCCATGAATTTTGTGTCATATAAGTAGACATATTATAGGGAAACCCTTTTGAAATAAAAAAATAACAAAAGTGGTATAAAGGTGATACCTGTATTGGCTAACTAATATAATCATAGCAAGCTTTCAGAACATTTTAGTTCCTTTTTCAAGCTTGAAAAATTAACTAAAATGTTCTGAAAGCTTGCTATGATTATATTAGTTAGGCAATAAAGGTATCACCTTTATACCACTTTTGTTATTTTTTTATTTCAAAAGGGTTTCCCTATAACATTTTTAACACGGTACAGCAACTTTATAAGTAAACATACATATACTAATTGCAGCATAAATGTAATTACAAGATCATTGAGATTAATGTTTTCATTAACAAAGTCATTTTGTTTATAAAAAAGCTTCATATCAAGCATAAAATATTCATGCATAAGTGTTTTCTTTCTTGCTTTCGTCAGATATTGCATAGAAAATCAAAGTTACCATCAACCTTTAATTTCTATTGTAATGGTTTGTTTCCTATTTTTTCCTTTTTTTTTTGACAAATATTCCCTGTGTCACTTATTTTCATCATTTATTATGTTGCACACAAAATAGTAAAATAATATGTTTATTATGTGCAAAATGCTTTTGATCAGCCAACTGAAAAACTAATTTTATTTTCTCATTACTCTGCCTCAGGCATCCTTTAAAGTCAATTTTTATCACAAACAATGCAAGAAAATTAAAAAGACCATTTAGAGGGCATAATACAATATCTCTCTAAGGGAAAAAATGAAAATAACACGAATTGAACCTGATCCTATATCCTAGAAATGACAATGAATTCATAAATGTATGTAATGATATTTACTTGTGCTTTATTATATTTTTTACAATAAAAATGAGTCTCAAATCTTTGCCATTTTTGGGCCCTTAAAGTCTCCTGGATAAATTTGTTCTGTAACAGTATAGCCAATTAAAAAGGTATATCTTCACCAAGAACAGAATAGTGTTTAGAGAAAGGAGAGGTAGGAGATAAAAGGAAACTTAGAAAAAGAGAATGAAGAAAGCAATGTTTGCTGGAAACATAGGCACAAAGTAGCAGATTCTCAAAAACCATGTAGGTTTACAGCAATAGAAATTTAACAGGTTCTTCAAATCAATTTTGAAAGGAAACGATGGTGTACAAAGGCATTGATGGTTAGTAAGAATATTCCAAGAAGATTGCACACTGCTATTTGGTGGCTGCTATTAAGACTCAGTAACCAGATTCACTTTTCTCCCTATTCTTCCCATGTTGCTCCTTTCTTCAGCATTCTATATAGATTTGTAAAAAAAAAATCCAGAAGATGCACTGTGTGCAGCTACTTCAGAGTATTTCAGATAGATAGACATCCATTTAAGAGCATATGCCTGCCTCTGGACATTTAAGAGGACTGGTGTGAGAATCACATCTAAATGATGCGTGCTCACACCGCTTATGGGTATGATGTGGGACTGTATCTGAATTCATATTGCATTGTCGCAAAATTCGAATATTTAAAGGGCCTGCGATCAGTAACACACTGCCCAATGTAGGCCTATTTTTAAAAGTTCCTGGGTGTGATTCTATTGTGTTACAGGTACAGGTACAGTAACACCAAAAAATGTAAGTGTTTTAAAGTAATGAAAATATCATGTAGGTTACCCTGCACTGGTAAAACTGATCTGTTTCCATCAGAAACACTATTATATTTTGTATAAAAAAAAAACTGATGAGTAGCAATGGCGGAAATTGAAAAAAGGCTATATGGCACATGATAAATTACAATTTTTGATGTTACTGTTCCTTTAAATCTGCTTTTGTCCCTGACCTTGTCTAGTTTGCTGCCTGTCCTGACTCTTGCCTGGTGTTTGACTATCCTCTTGGACCAAAATTCTGTACTGCGCGACTGGTGTGTGACCATGACTACGCTCTTGCCTCCAGATTTGGTACTGCTCTGTCCGATTGGTATTGACTTGGCCTGTTCCATGACCACACTCCTAGTTCCCCATTCTTCCTGTCAATGTTTAGTTCCCTTGCTTGCTTGGTCCTCTCCCTTTGAGACCACCAAGCAGTGGACGGCTCCTCCTGAAATGAACGGAGGTTGTTACAGACGGAAGCATGAGCTGAGGCCGGGACCTTGCGGTTTGTTCTGGGTTCGGGTTACCTTATATAGGCATGGACAATAAAGAGTCTGCGGAAAACTATGAAAATATACAGAGGTAAAATACTGTAGAAAACAGAAACACCAGATACTTGTTGGAATCACTCCATGTGTGTAAACATTTTATGCTGATCTTTACTACAAATATTTGTTATTTAATCAGAAAATGTAAAGTTCCTTCTGAGGATCTTAATCTGGAGATTTTCAATAACATGTACTGCCTTAATGAAATGATGTCCTACAGGAGTTGGGGATTTTCTTGAAATAGATTATTGCTGCTCTCCAGTGTATCAGCCCTTATCACATGAATTGCAATATGTTGTATAAACTGTATTATAGATGTGATGATTACAAATCTCTCAACAGTACATGTCTATTTCACATGTCTGCTTATGCAGCATATCACATTTTGCCTGGTTTGTATCCTAACCTGCACTTTGCTGATTTCTAATTAAAATATTTAATTGTTAATGCCTGTTTCTAAGACAAAAAAAGAGCCTAAACAATTATATATTCTAGGGTGGTGTTGTCTGGTAAAATTAAATGCAGGTATTTCATACTTTTATGTCTGTGCTTTAGCCATATCTGATACAGTTACAGGTATGGGCTCTGTAATCTTGGAAACCCGTTAGCCAGAAAGCTCCATATTACAGAATGTCCATCTTCCATAGACTCCATTTTAGTTTAATAATTAAAATTTTTCCAAATGATTCCATGTTTCTCTATAATAATAAAACAATTCATTTAGACTGGTCCTATGACACATGTATAAGCATAAAGAGCACCTCCAATGGGGGAACAGTTTTTGTTGTGATATGTACCCTTAAAGTTATGTATCCAAAATATATGGTATGCATAATCATGCATACTTATACTTCCTTATATTTCTCAAAAAGGTAGATACATAGGGGAAGAGTTACTAAAGGGCACATTGTCGCATCATCGCACCACTTCGCCAGACGCAAATAGTCTACGAATATGCTAGTAAATAAATGTTGCTGCAAATTAATGTAATGACCTACACATGAGCCCACTGTAAAATTAATGTTCCATATGTAATAAAATGTGTGGAGAAAACCGCTAACCCAAAATAGTAAGTTAGGACTTTTGCAGCCAATCCCGCTTAAAAAAAGGATAAATCGCCAGCGTTTTTTAAACTTACATTAAAAGCACACAGGATATGATGTACATGACAGAATATTGGGGAAGATCTATCTGCTTTATAGCACTTTGCCTGGTCTGAGGTGGCAAAGGGGAAAAGTCTGTGAATGACCGCTAGCGTCAGTCCCGTTCACTAGCGAAATGGCATCTGTGCCTGTTAGTGAATTTCCGATGTCCCTGTGGGTGGCAACGCTGGTGATAAGTCGCTAGTGTTAGCAACTTTGCTCTTTAGTAAATCTGCCCCATAGTGGCATATTTGCAACTCCAAGTGCTTCAGAATTAAGATGCACAAACAATATGCCCCATAGCCCCTTTACATAGAAAATGTGTGTCTAAGAAAATTGTCAGTGCAGGCATCACTCTGCACCTTGAGCTGTATTATTAATCTGGTGAAAGGTGCAGTGCTTTTGAGCATTAGATAGCACAAGTACCTAAAGCTTGCTATAGGCAGGCATTAATAAAGGGTTACACAGCACCTTGCATCCACTCCCATTTATACATCTTAATGATGCTCCAGCTAGGGAGCATGCCAGAAGACATCCTCATATCAGCTACAATCTACTCTGAATAGAGGTAGTGCTGGATTCATAGTGAAGTGCAACTCCACTATAGGAGATCAAAGACTTGCTTCCCATAGCATACGTTGTGATGTAAGGTGAAAAAAAACCCAGGAGCTTTGAATGTGTTTTTTTACTTTGCCCAAGGCTTCATAAATAAGAACTGTAGCCCAAAAAAGTTCAAAATTATTTTTTTGCATGCTCCTTAGAAAGCACAGAGAGCAAAGCGTATTGAAGTTGTTATAAGCAATATAAAAAAATGTTGAATAAAACATATATTTTTTTAGCTTATCTTTGATAGATGCCTAAAACATAAGGCCTAATTTTTTGTATAGTTTTAGCTCTCCTTTAAGTAGATCATGTTAAATAACCAATTTGCATGATGAAATTAATTTTGTTTATATTATAAACAAAATTAAATTTTGTTAGGTGCCTAGTAATATCCTTAGCCTGAAAATGGGCTATGATGAGTTCATTCAGAACCATAAAATGTATTTTAACCAGTTTGAAGAAGGGTAACAATCAAACAAACAGCATTTACATTTGCCAATTTAACTTCTTCTTTTAGAAATTTTCTCATTGACAGTTTTTCAATCAAAAACTTTGTTTCAAAAGAATTTTGCGCCTCATTAATTTCTCTAAAAAAGGGTTTGTTTTGATCAAGGTTCTCTGAGTCTGGGAAATAATTTACAGACTGCACTAAGTACACTTAGGAACACATATATCAAGGGTCAAATTTTGAGTTCATGGAAGTATGTAAAAATTAAATTAGACTGATCCTAAGACACGTATACGCATAAAGAGCACCTCAAGTGGGGGAACAAATTTTGACGTGATATGTACCCTTCAGATTTACTAAAGGACTAATTGTCGCCAGTTACCGCTTCGCACTCATTGCACCACTTAGTCAGGTGCAAATATGCTACGAATACGCAAATTCACTAAAATGCGAAGTTTCGTCCCAGGGCGGCGAACAATGGCAATATTTCGCTACCGTTAATGCGGTTGTGCAAGCATTTCATAGTGAAGATGCACTAGCATTCATTTGTGCTTAGCGAAACTTCTTTAGTGATCTTGCGCTTAGGTCAATTTGCATAGGATGAGAAATTTAAAGTTGTATGGATGGCTTTATTATAAATGTTGCTGTAAATGGTTTAAGTTATCGGTTTATATTACAAATATCCAGGGAACCTTAATAAAGGCAAGAGAGTTAATATAATGCCCTACACATGAGCACACTGTAAAGTGAATGTTTCAAATGTTAGGAAATAGCTGGAAAAAATGGTTCCCCAAAAAAAGTTTGTTAGGATTTTGCAGGCATTCACGCTGAAAAAAGGAAAAAACGCCAGCGTTTTTTGAACTTTGATGCATTTTTGGCTCACAGGATACGATGTAAGTGACAGAAGATTGAGGAAGATCTAGCTGCTTTATAGCATTTCGCCTGGTCTGAGGTGGCGAAGGTAACATTCAGTAAAATCTTCATTTTAGTTAATTTATGGAGTAATGTCCATTCGACAGAGTGAAAAGTCACCTGGCGATAGAGTGCGAATGACCACTAGCGACAGTCTGTTTTGCTAGCAAATTCTCGCCTAAGCCTGTTATTAAATTGCCGATGTCAGTGTCATCTGCAAACACTGATACATTTCTTACAATACCTGTAAGAATGTACGCATGCGTTCCGTTCGGCGCGGGCGCGGTAATGCGCGCCGGCGCGTGACGCGGACGCCGGCGACGGTCGCTGACGCGGTGGCGACGGTCGCGGGCGCAGGGACGTAGGCGGAAATGCCTATGACGGACGCGCTGGCGTCAGTTCCGCGACGTCAGCGTGAGGACGCTAGTTTGGCGCCAAAAGATATGCATTTAAACCAGATTCAGACTAACATGCATTGCCTGGTTATTAGGTTTATTACTGAAACCCTAGCATCTCTTACTACTTGAATTGCCTGTTGTGACCCTGCCTGAACCTGGACTACGATTTCTGCTGCCTGCCTCGACTCTTCTGCTTGTCTTATCGTTACGAACCTCACTGCCTGCCCTGACCTCGGACTTCCTGACTACGGCCTTGCCTTATCCTCTGTACCGCGTTTGATAGTCTCATTGGCTACTCTCCACAACCCTGCTCCCTGTTCCATCCCAGGTGGGTAGTGGTTGTGTGAGGCGCTTGTGAGTTCAAAATCTTCAGCTCCAGCTCTTTCTCCGCCTGGATCACACCGGTAAGCCTGACAGTATAACCAGGCCCAAAATGGATCCAGCTGAAGGGGCCTCTCCGTTTGCTGTCCTAACCCAGCAGCTGTCCTCTCTGACGCAAGCGGTCCGGGAGCTGCAAAGTGGATATGCTCAGCTACAGGAGCATATCAGATCTCATCCACCAGCGGCTCTCCCTTCCACTTCTGCTGCCACTCCTCCTGCACCAACAGAGGTTCAAGTCATCACATCGGAGATCTCTGAACCCAAGGTGGCTTTC
Organism: Xenopus laevis; assembly: GCF_017654675.1. Taxonomy (NCBI): domain Eukaryota; kingdom Metazoa; phylum Chordata; class Amphibia; order Anura; family Pipidae; genus Xenopus; species Xenopus laevis. The sequence goes on along the minus strand of NC_054378.1, from coordinate 31,070,452 downwards.
CCAGAGAAGTTTGCCGGAGACAACTGCAAGCTGCTGTTCTCCTTAAAGCCCCACACCTATCCTACTGAGCAAACCCGGGTCGGGGTTATTATCTCTTTTCTCACGGGAGAACCACAGACCTGGGCCTTTCGTCTCATGGACCGCCACAGTCCAGTCTTGGCTTCGGTGGATTCCTTTTTTGACGCAATGGCGGTCATTTTCGATGATCCCCACAGAGTCGCTACTGCTGAGGCTGCCTTACGTGCCCTGAAGCAAGGGGTCCGTCCTGCTGAGGATTATACGTTGGAGTTCCGGCAATGGGCAGATGACACAGAATGGAACCCTGCCACACTAAAAAACCAATACCGCTTCGGGCTTTCTTCTGAGTTGAAGAACGAATTGGCCCGTACTGGCATTCCGGACAGTTTGGAAGACCTCATCCTCCTCTCTATCCTGCTTGATCAGAGGCTCCGAGAGCGTAGAGAGGAAGAAAAGGCGGAGAAAGCGGGTCTTTCATCTCAAACCTGGATGTTCCCATCTGCTCCTCCTCCGGTTCGGATGCCGTCCACCTTTTCTTCAGCCATGCCTCCGCCTGTCTTCAGTACAGCCCCAGAGCCTATGCAGATCGGTGCTATTAAATCTGCTTTATCTCCGGAGGAACGCCTCAGACGCCGCAGACTGAATCTCTGTCTTTACTGTGGACAAGCAGGCCATCTGCTTCGGGGTTGTCCGGTCCGCCCAGCGGGTAAGAAGTTGCTCGAAAAAGACTTCACTCCCTGCCATGTTCCTGTGCCTCTCCTGACAGTCTCTTTGTCTTTACAGTGGGGAGACCAACGGGTAGAACTCCAAGCAATCCTTGACTCTGGGGCCAGCGGATGCTTTCTGGACAATAGAGTAGCACTACGGTTCCAGATTCCGCTCCAAGCCAAGAAGAATCCCGTAGCTCTCCGGGTGGCTGACGGGTCTCTGATTACCTCAGGCCCTGTGGTGCAAGAGACCGTCTCTCTTTTTGTTTTGTTGAATAAAGGGCATGCTGAAATGATGAACTTTGATGTGGTGTCTTCTCCTTTATTCCCCGTTATTCTGGGATTACCTTGGTTACAGAAGCACAACCCATCCATCAATTGGGCTACCGGTGAAGTAAAATTTCTTTCAAATTTCTGCTCTTCTCGTTGTATTTCTTCTTCAAAGAGGGTCTGTTTTTTATCCCCTACTTCGGAAATTCATGAACTTCTTCCTCAGGCTTATTGGGAGTTTTTGGACGTTTTCAATAAGAAAGGGGCTGACAAGTTACCCCCTCATCGCATTTATGATTGCCCTATTAATCTTCTTCCTGGGGCCCAGATTCCATTTGGTCGAGTTTACCCTTTATCCGAGTCAGAACTTGTGGAACTTCGTTCTTATTTAGATGAAAATTTGGCTAAAGGGTTTATTAGACAGTCTTCTTCTCCAGCAGGAGCTGGGATTTTCTTTGTCGAGAAGAAAGACCATTCATTAAGGCCGTGTATAGACTACCGGGATTTGAACAAGATCACAGTTAAGAATCGTTACCCACTTCCTCTCATTCCTGAACTATTTCAACGATTGGCGGAGGCTAAGATCTTTTCTAAATTGGATCTTCGGGGCGCTTACAATTTGGTCCGAATAAGAGAGGGCGATGAATGGAAGACAGCTTTTCGTACTCGTTACGGGCATTTTGAATACCTGGTCATGCCCTTTGGTCTCTGCAACGCTCCTGCAACTTTTCAACATTTTGTTAACGACGTTTTCAGGGACTTCCTCGATATATTTGTCATCATTTATTTAGATGATATTCTTGTTTTTTCTAATTCTTTGGAAGAACACAGAGTTCATGTGAAGAAGGTTCTGGCCCGTCTACGCACTCATCAGTTATATGCTAAAGTTGAGAAATGTGTGTTTGAACAATCATCTGTAGATTTTTTGGGGTTCTGTATTTCTCCTCAGGGTATTCAGATGGACTCAAGGAAGATTTCTGCAATTCTTAATTGGCCGATTCCATCTTCTAAGAAGGCCGTTCAACGTTTTATCGGCTTTGCAAATTTTTATAGAAAATTTATAAAAAAAATTTCTCAAGTCATTCTTCCAATCACTGAACTGACGCGCAATAATCAAAAGTTTGTTTGGTCTTCTCAGGCTCAGGAGGCTTTTGAGAAATTGAAGACACTCTTCACTTCAGGTCCAATTCTTCACCATCCTGACGTTTCCCTTCCTTTCATTCTGGAGGTAGATGCTTCAGAACTTGCGGTGGGTGCTGTGTTGTCTCAGAGAACTGGGTTTCAAGAGGATCTTCATCCTGTTGCCTTCTTTTCTCGTAAACTGGCCAAGAGTGAGTGTAATTACGATGTGGCTGACCGTGAATTACTCGCTATCAAGCTGGCACTTGAAGAATGGAGGTACCTCCTCGAAGGGTCTAAACATCCGATTCTCATTTTTACTGATCACAGGAATCTGGAATATTTACGTTCAGCTAAACGGCTTAGACCCAGACAAGCAAGATGGGCGTTATTTTTTATGAGATTCAATTTTCATCTTACTTACCGACCTGGATCAAAAAACGTTAAAGCAGATGCTTTATCTCGAATGTTTTCTTCTGAAAACGAGGTTTCCTTGGCTCCTGAGACAATTCTAAATTCTAATAACTTTCTTCTGCTTCAACCAACCCTGGTGGATAGAATTAAGGACGCTTCTTTAAACATTTCTGAACCATCGTTACTGCCTAAGGAAGGTCTTCTTTTTCATCAAGGCAAGATTTTTGTCCCAGAATCAATGCGTTTGGAGGTTCTTAAAAATAGTCATGATTCTAAATTGGCAGGTCATCCAGGTATAAAGAAAACTATTGTCTTGGCCAAGAGATTATTTTGGTGGCCTGGGATGGCTAAGGACTGTTTTAAATTTGTTGCTTCATGTGAAATTTGTTCTAGATCTAAGGACTCTCACTCTAAGCCTATTGGTCTTCTTCAACCTCTGCCAGTGCCTTCCCGTCCATGGGGATCAGTTTCTTTGGACTTCATTTCCGATTTACCATTGTCTTGTGATTGTTCCACCATTGTCTTTTTGTTGATCGTTTAACTAAGATGGCACATTTTAAATCCCTACCAAAACTTCCCTCCGCCTCCGAGACTGCTGATACCTTCATTAAAGAAGTGGTAAGACTCCATGGCCTTCCAGATGAAGTAGTGTCGGATCGGGGACCACAATTTACATCACAGTTCTGGAAATCATTGTGCAAAGCACTCAAGATTTCGGTGTCTCTTTCCTCTGCGTTTCATCCTCAGTCCAATGGCCAGACCGAGCGAACTAATCAAACTCTCGAGCAATACCTGAGATGTTATTCTTCTTACCTCCAAGACGATTGGGTCAATCTTCTTCCTTTTGCGGAGTTTGCCAATAATAATTCCCATCACTCATCAATTAATCAGTCCCCTTTTTTCGCAAATTATGGTCTTCATCCAGTAACTTTTCCCTCTGCCATTGTTTCTGATATTTTAGTTCCCGCTGTCAAGGACAGATTAACTTTTCTATCGAATAATTTTCAAAGGCTCCAAGAAAACATGAGGAAGGCGCAACAAAATTTCAAGACTTACGCTGATCGGAGGCGGAGAAGCGACCCAGAGTTCAAGGTGGGTGACCGTGTGTGGTTATCAACTGTTAACCTTAAGCTTTCTTGTCCCAGTAGGAAGTTGGGTCAATGTTTCCTGGGTCCTTTTTCTATCATCCGCCAAGTCAATCCTGTGGCCTTCCAGCTTAAACTTCCAGCATCCTGGAAAATACATCCTGTATTTCATGCTGCTCTTTTAAAACCAGTCTCGATGTTCCGATTTCCTGGGCGTTCGGCTCCTCCACCGCTTCCCGTGGTGGTTGACGGTCAAGAGGAATTTGAGGTGGAAGAGATCCTGGATTCCAGATTAAGAGGCAAACGGCTCCAGTACCTGGTGAGGTGGAAGGGTTATGGTCCGAAAGAAAATTATTGGGAACTGGCATCCAACATCCACGCTCCTGAGTTGTTGGACAGATTTCATGGAACTTATCCTGGTAAGCCTGCTGGTTGTCGCGTCCTGAGGCCGCTCCTTGATGGGGGCAATGTAAGAATGTACGCATGCGTTCCGTTCGGCGCAGGCGCGGGCACGGTAATGCGCGCCGGCGCGTGACGCGGACGCCGGCGACGGTCGCTGACGCGGTGGCGACGGCGACGGTCGCGGGCGCAGGGACGTAGGCGGAAACGCCTATGACGGACGCGCTGGCGTCAGTTCCGCGACGTCAGCGTGAGGACGCTAGTTTGGCGCCAAAAGATATGCATTTAAACCAGATTCAGACTAACATGCATTGCCTGGTTATTAGGTTTATTACTGAAACCCTAGCATCTCTTACTACTTGAATTGCCTGTTGTGACCCTGCCTGAACCTGGACTACGATTTCTGCTGCCTGCCTCGACTCTTCTGCTTGTCTTATCGTTACGAACCTCGCTGCCTGCCCTGACCTCGGACTTCCTGACTACGGCCTTGCCTTATCCTCTGTACCGCGTTTGATAGTCTCATTGGCTACTCTCCACAACCCTGCTCCCTGTTCCATCCCAGGTGGGTAGTGGTTGTGTGAGGCGCTTGTGAGTTCAAGATCTTCAGCTCCAGCTCCTTCTCCGCCTGGATCACACCGGTAAGCCTGACAATACCCTCTGATAAGTCATTAAAGACAAGTTAAATAAAAGTGGACCAAATACCAAACCCTGAGGGACTCCACCTAAGAACCTTACTAGTAGAGAATGTACCATTAACAACCACCCTCTGTACCCAATCCTGTTGCCAGTTTCTTATCCATGTGCAAATTACTTCATTAAACCCAACAGACCTTATTTAAGAAAGCAGTCATTTGTGGGTCACCGTATCAAGTTGTATTTGTCTGACATGATGTATCCTTCATAAAGCCATGCTGATTGTGAGCCTAGGAACTCTGACTATATTGTGTACACTGAAGAAAATTTCTGATTTAGCAAATTTGCCTTTTTCTGTATCTGTTACAACCATACTTGTACCATTATTTAAAGGAGCAACACTCTCAACTCGCATCTTTTTACTATTAATATACTTGGGGGCACATTTACTAAAGGGTGAAGTGACTAACTCTGGCGATGATCCATCAGCGTGATGTCAATTCATTACTTCGGCGATTTACTAATGGGCACAGGCGTCACTTCGTTATTTTGCTTGCTTCGCTTGCTTTGCACTCTAACGTGAGGCAAATGGACGTAACTCCACAAATTCCCTAAGATACGGATTGAACGTTACCTCTTTTGCCAGACTTGCCTTACCCAGCTCAGACCAGCAAAGTGCAATGGAGTGCATAGGACTTTCACAATTTTAGTGGAAACATTTTCTAAATCCCAAAAAACCCTGGCGCCAGCGTTCGGCTCCCTGGATGCAGCTTTGCATTTTAGTAAATTAGTGTGCGATGGATTCGAAGGTGTCACTGGCGAATTTTCTCAACTTTCTGTTCTTTCATATTAACTTTTTTATTTCTATATTAAGCCATATAGGGTGGTTTTTGGTGCTTCTCAATTTATTCACTTAAGAAGTAAATATAGAACAGTAACAATTTGATATAATTTTAAACCATTGCTGTTCTGTGTTTATAGCTGAAAACATAATGCCCCAATCTATGCTCTGAAGAGTAGCTCTTAAGGCACTAAATTAACTTTTCTGAAAAAAGTGTATATATCAATATATAATTGAGAAAATCCTGTACAGTAGTTGGTACAGTTTTAATGTGCAACAACACTCGATGTCCATTCCCATGCACTGGTTACACAATTAAACGGTGAAGAGAATAGGGGAATGTGTGGTGCGAAACATCTAGGAAGTGCTGAATGGAAAGTGAAAGCAATTATCTGCCCCGTCTCTATGCCTTGGCATAGAGGAGGGGCAGACAATATTTGATTGACGGCTAAGATTTTTAAATGAGTTTACAACAGCTATAAACGCTTTAATATAAAATAGAAATTGGAAATGTTTAATTTGAAAAGGACTTTTATTATACAGATTTTTGTGTCCACTTTAATAGATGTTTTTTTTTTTCTTGTTACCTTAAAGGGTACAACCTTTGCTAACCCCTCTTAATCCATCTAATCAAGATTTACCCACTAAATTCTTCATGGTCTGATGGGTTTATATACCCGTTAATATACCCATCATAATTATATACCCATCATTATAAACCTATCCTTTTCCCAAGCTGCGGCCTGTGCATCAGTATTACAGATAAATAGACAAGAAGTTCATTACACAAGAATACGTTTATTGACCTTTTTTATTGGCCTTTGAAAAAGCCTTTACGGGTGAAACGCACGTTAGGCGTAGAGCTCCACCGCTAGGTTACTTTGAATAGCGTTTGACTTAATAACTCATGGAAGGCGAAATGGTGGGAAATACTTTTCAATTTTTTAAAGATTTGTTGGCACACAACAGATTGACCTGTAACTGTTTTGCACTCATGCGGACTCTGTAATTGGACCAAGTCCTTTTTCAGTGCAAAGCGTTTTACAAGTGTTCAGGGAATCGGCCATTCATCATTAGGTGCCTCTGAGAGTACAAAGTGATAGTTAATTTCATTTGCACACCATACTGAATACGGTGTCTTGCACATTTAAGATTGGCTTTCAATCAGTGGTCTACACGTCGTTCCTGCCAACAAACAACACTATCGCAATTACTTTACCGCATTAACTCCCTCAGCACCCCCATCACCCATTATTTAATAATTTGAGGGCATCCAGGTTGATGTTTGATCTAGGTGGGACCAGCATAATGAATTATTAATTAGGCTGCAATCCCCTACAGCTTTCATACCAGATCGATTTCCATCTTATTCATTTTAATTGTTTTTAAGCAACGTTATTTCCCTCTACATGTGTGTATTTTTAAGGAACCATTAAATGTTATGTTTTAACTGGGTAATTTATTTATCAGTGGGCTTCCATCATGTACTAGATCAGCACTTAGGCACTATCAGCACTTTAACTTGCACCAATCTACTAAGCTTTTACATTTGCTTTTTTCACCATACTTGAATAATGACACTTGATTCTGAACCTTCACAAAAATGAATTTATTTATTTACTTAATTAATTAATTAACGATATTACAGTTAATTTATCACACTCATCATTGATTTTCTTGTTCTGTGACGCTATAGACTCTCTTTTGGTTGCTCTCTTTTTGGTACCTGTTGGATTCGTATATATCATATTTAAGAGTTTGTCAGCACATTCATATTAAACTCCTTTGCTGTGGACTTTAACTGGTGGTGGCAACTAGTTAAAAGGTGCAGAAAACCAATTTCTCTAGAATGTTTATTGACTGCCGTCTCCTCCCACAGTTGCTTGGATGAACAAAGATGGTAAGCCAAAACACTTTCATTTTCACTGTTCATTGAAATAAATAGATTGTAAGCTCTACAGGGATGGGACCTCCTATCGATTCTCTTACTGCATGGCACCTAATTTCTGCATATTTAAACATATTTATTATTATTGTCTTCTCTGTAGATAAGTCATCTTCTTCAATATTCATTTACAAACATGTTCAGTGTGATAAATGCATGCATATTGCCATGTCTTTGCTTGCAATACTTTTTTTTTCCCTGACAAACTTGCAGGTGTCTTCAAATTAGATTGCACACAATTTGCCAATTTTGATTAAATTGCATTGGTAAATGGTGTGGAAGTTGAGATGCAATTCCTTTGTAATCACTGTGGCTCCCTTAAGAAGTGGCTCCCGTAAGTAGAGAAAATGAAAATACAATTAAATAAAGATCTAGAGAAGCAACACAAATACTACCTGGTGTTCTGGAGAAGTAACATAAATACTAGCTACAGCTTTGATCAAGATACCCTTTACAGCAAAGACATTTTGCACACATATGGCTTTTTTTTTTTAAAAAAACTGTATTATGAGAATGTCAACAGAAATGGTCATATGCTGGCAACAATGTCAATAAAAGAAGAAATCACATAGTAGAATTAAATCTGATTAAACCTCAATTTATAACAAATAATCTTGAAAGATACTGTAAGTATGAGTTGAATTCCTCCAGAAGCTAGTGAAGCATTGACCTTATCCATTAAAATGTTACATAGTTAGTTAGTTACATAGTTAAGTTGGGTTGATAAAAAGACCACAGTCCATAAAGTTCAACCCCTTCAAAAGTATGTTTTCATCCCTTACGTTTATTCCCTTTTTTATGCAAGCCAGTACTTTATTTGCTTTAGTAGCCGCAGATCGACACTGCCTAAAATTAGACAATTTGTTATCTACAAAATCCCAAGATCCTTCTCAATTAAGGAAACCCCCAACACACTGCCATTTAGTGTACAACTCATATTTATATTATTTCTACCAAAGTGCATAACCTTGCATTTATCAACATTTAACCTCATTTTTGAGTTTGCTGCCCAGTTTTCTATCTAGTCAAATCATTCTGCACTGCAAAGTGGCAACATAATTTTGCATTAACAGCAAAAATAGAAACAGTATTTTCAATGCCTACTTTTAGGTAATTAATAAACAAGTTTAAATTAAAGAACCAATCATAGAACATAATTTTGCGTCTTTATAGGTCCCTGACCTGGAGTATGCAGTGTAGTTTTGTGCTCCAGTCCTTAAGAGGATATAATTGAGCTGGGCAGAGTGCAGAGGTGGGGAACTATACTGGTTAAAGGGATGTAAGATTTTGGTTATCAGGGTTGGGGTTTTTTCTCTGGAAAAAGGAAGCTTGTGAGGGGATATGACTACTCTTTACAAGCAGGCCCAGACTGACAATCTGTCAGTTCAGGCAATTTCCTGAAGGGCAGCTCCATTTACTTGTGAAATGGGCCGCTTCTGATTTGTGGTGTCTGGGCAGGGATTGAAAGACTTACAGCATGCATGCTGTGCTTCTGTGTGTCTGTGTGTGTGTGTCTGTGTGTTTGTGTCTCTGTGTTTGTGTGTCTCTGTCTGTGTGTTTGTGTCTCTGTCTGTGTGTTTCTCTCTGTGTTTGTGTCTCTGTCCCTGTGTGTCTCTGTGTTTCTGTGTGTGTCTCTCTGTGTTTGTGTGTCTTTTTGTGTGTTTGTGTCTCTGTGTGTGTTTGTGTCTCTATCTCTGTGTTTGTGTGTCTCTGTGTGTCTGTGTGTGTTTGTGTCTCTGCGTGTGTGTCTCTGTGTGTGTGTCTCTGTGTTTGTGTGTGTGTTTACATGTGGGCTGCTTTTTTTTTTTTGCCCAGGCTGCTTTTTGCTGCCAGTCCGGCTCTGTTTACAAGTACATTAGAGGGCATTAGAGACAGATAACAGGGAACCTTTTGTCCCATAAAGAGGGTCACTGCACTAGAGGCCACCCTTTAGACTAGGGGACAAGAACTTTAATTTGAAGCAACATAGGTGGTTCTTAACATTGAGGACAGTGAGGTTGTGGAATTCCCTGCTGGATTTTGTGATGGCTGATTCTGTATATGTCTTTAAGAGGGGATTGGATGATTTCTTGGACAATAATATCATAGGCTATTTTGATACTAAAATCTATTTTTTGTTTAGATATTGGTATACATATTTTATGTGAGTGTATGGACGCTGGGTTTCATTTGGAGAGGTTGAACTCGATCCACCTTGTTCTTTTTTAATCCAACTTAACTACCGGTATGTAACTCTGTAACAATAAAACAGTACCTTGATTTTTTTATATAGTTCATGAATATATATTATATATATATATATATATATATATATATATATATATATATATATATATATATATATATATATATATCAAATAGAGATGAGAGGAGAACTGGTGAGAATGCATAACTGGTGAGATTTGCTAATCACTAGCATCAAAACAATCCTATGGAGTTTTAGCAGACTTAAAGTATGGTGTTCCAAATTATGAAAAAAAATCCCTTTTTTGGAAAAATCCCAGGTCCCATGCATTCTGAATAACAGACCCTATACCTATATCAAGTTATACAGTTAAATAGGATTGCAAAAATAACATAGTCCATCAAGTTCAACCTCTCCAAATGAAATCCAGCATTCATACATACACACACTGACCCCTCTATACTCTCACATAAACTTTACATATACACATATGTATATTAACTATAGATTTAAGTATCACAATAGCCTTGGATATTATATTTGTCCAAGAAATCATCCAAGCCACTCTTAAAAGAATTAACAGAATCAGCCATCACAACATCATCCGGCAGTGCATTCCACAACATCATTGCCCTCACTGTAAAGAACCATCTATGCTGCTTTAAATGAAAGTTATTTTCCTCTAGTCCGAAGGGTCGGCCACTGGTGCAGTGATCCTCTTTATGGGTAAAAAGGTCTCCTATATATTTGTCTATAATGTATAATTGTACTTGTAAAGTTTAATCATGTCCCCTTTGCAAGTGTTACATAGTTACATAGTTACATAGTTACATAGTTACATATTTTTTTTTACTAGATGGAAGCAATAATACTCTGATCTATCAGACTCTATTGTGACACAAGGTTTTCTGCAGCAGCAGAAACCCCTCCAGGATATTTAGGGAAAAAAAAAAGTCCTAAAAATTGAACTAAAATGACAAAATCCATAAGTAGGACAGAGATTGAGGAGGGAGGGCAACTTGGCAAGAAATATTAAATCCAGAAGAAGGCAATAGGTCAGCACAGGCATTAAACAAAGCAAATCCAACTTTTGGTAAGAGGTCAGGGCAGGTGGAATATAAAGTAAACTCATTGATACAGGCTTGGCTAACATCAGCAGACAACAGTGGATGAGTCTGCTAAAGATATGGCTCCAACACGTGCAAACATTTTACTGAGGCAAAGAAAATGTTAATTTCTGCATTAAAAACTGTAGACAGGAAGATGCCATTGCCAAAATTGCTAAAATTGCTGCTAGAGAAAGATATAAAATTGTGGTCTTTGAAATGGGCTAAAACCACATCAAAAGGCTTTCAAAAGAATCACTTTCACCTTGGTAAAGTACACATACATAAACTCTATTGATAACAATTCCCTATAATTTAATTTGTTCATCAAATCAACTGTGCAGTTAACCCCTTTCATAAAAAGCATTTGTAAAACAAGAATATACTAGTGCATTTTAAACGAAAACATCACTCTTTTACCAATGATTTTATTTTATTGTTTTATTCTTTATATTACTTTGGGAAAAAGGGAAAAAAGATAACATACTGAACAAAGATATAACATAGTAACATAGTAAAATAGTAACATAGTAAGTAAGGTTGAAAAAAGACACACATCGAGTTCAACCTTTTTTTTTTTTTTTTATTAACTACCTATCTGCCAGTTGATCCAGATGAAGGCAAAAAAAAACATCTGAAGCCTCTCCAATTTGCCTTAGAGGGGGAAAAATTCCTTCCTGACTCCAAAATGGCAATCGGACTAGTCCCTGGATCAACTTGGACTATGAGCAATTTCCCATAACCCTGTATTCCCTCACTTGCTAAAAAGCTATCCAACCCCTTCTTAAAGCTATCTAATGTATCAGCCTGTACAACTGATTCAGGGAGAGAATTCCACATCTTCACAGCTCTCACTGTAAAAACCCCTTCCGAATATTTAGGCGGAACCTCTTTTCTTCTAATCGGAATGGGTGACCTTGTGTCAGTTGGAAAGATCTACTGGTAAATAAAGCATCAGAGAGATTATTATATGATCCCCTTATACATTTATACATAGTCATCATATCACACCTTAAGCGCCTCTTCTCCAGCGTGAACATCCCCAATTTGGCCAGTCTTTCCTCATAGCTAAGATTTTCAATACCTTTTACCAACTTAGTTGCCCTTCTCTGTACCCTCTCTAATACAATAATGTCCTGTTTGAGTGATGGAGACCAAAACTGTATGGCAAATTCTAGATGGGGCCTTACAAGTGCTCTGTACAGTGGAAGAAAATATAAAATGCAAAAGTTATTGCATCAAAACCACACAATAACAATGACAAAAAGAGAGTTATGTGGAGAACAGCTCTACCTTGATGTTATAATTTGGTGCAAATTTGTAGCCCTTTAAACAATTGGATATTGAGACTAGGCATTACCCTAAAATTAGGATTAGGGAGTGTTTCGTTCCATTCTAGTGCATCACTAGAGTCTATAAGGAGCCAACAAAGGGTATGTAATGGCAACAATCTGAGAGAAGTTTTGCAGTTCATACCACAGGTTGAAAAAAGACAAGTCTTTCAAGTCCAACCCTTCCATATACCTATCTATACACTCATATTATTATTATTTGCAATGAAGTCAAATATGTTAGCCATTACTACCCCTTTGAAAAATTTTCCTATCACCAATGTCAGACTATCCAGCCTGTAGTTTTGTTGTTAAAAAAAAACCACAGGATTTTTTTTTTTAAATTAGAATTATCGGCTTAAAATGGATTTTATTGGATTTGGCCTTCCTCCACTTCAGAGCTTTCTTAAAATTGAGTTTCCAGATAAGGGAACCCAAACCTGTATATTGATTCTATTCTTTGCTCCACGGATACAACCCAGAAAATTAATCTACACACAAAAAAATTATATTTAATTAAATGATAGTTGTGGTATAGTTGTGGTATACTGTAAGAGGATACATGTATAACTATCTGTTTTTGGATTGTATATATAATAATTATGAAAAATAGTATGCAATATTTCCCAAATTATTTCTCCTGAAATACAAAGCACAAGACAAAAACTGTGGTACCATGTTAGCCAGTAGCAAAAATAACAAATACAAATACAAAAAGTATATTCTCTAACAATAAAAATAGATTGCAAGCTTTCGGAGCACCAAGGCCCCTTCATCAGGCAAAATACAAATGAAAGCTGGAAAGGCACAGCACATATTCTGTTAGATCAGTGAAAGGTATTCATGGGCAATAAATTAGGAAGTTACAGATAGATAGAGATCAATTGTAGAGATAATACAATGAATTAGGATGGGTTGTAAATAGTCCAGGAGTCTGGATTCAGTCAGGTCACATAGTGTGACATGAAACCTGACCCTAAATTTATCAAAGAGTGAAGTTCCGCCACTAGAGTGAAATTCCACAGCTCTCAATTAGTTTCTATGGGATTTTGAAAGGCGTATTTATCAATGGGTGAAAGTGAAAGTTCACCCTTTGATAAATATGCCTATAAAAATCCCATAGAAATGAATGGAGAGTGGCGGAATTTCACTCTAGTGGCGGAACTTCACTATTAACTTCACTCTTTGATAACTATACCCCTTAATGCGTTAAATTACTCCATACATTTGAATTCATAAATCTTCCTTTCCTGTTCATTTTTAAAGTTCCCTTTTAGAATTAAGACCTTCCTGTCCTGAAGACTGTGATTTTGACTGCAGAAGTGTTGCCCCACTGGTGTGATTTGATGGTTCATCCTTGTGCTCTTCCTAAAACAACTAAAGCAGGTACATTTCCTATTAAGGTAAACATTTTTAACAATGATTTACAGAATAGCAAAAGGGCCTTTCATCTACTTTGGGTTATATCAGTTCACTAGTATTATTGTTTCTTATGTAGAGATATAAATCAGTCTATTTGAAATCATTAAAATATTTATTTCTAGGCTACAAGATGTCAATGTTGAGGGGCATTTTTACCTAATGTTTTGTGTTGGGTGTGTTTAATTGATGCTCCAATAAATTTTGGGTCTGTTTATTATTCTATGTAAAATTAACTATTTTAAATTAAAAATGGTGTAAACAGTTGTATAAAATAACCAGCAAATTTATTAAGGTGTATTTTATTGTATGCCATGCAAATGCCAGATTTGCTGCCGTTATTTTACAATGTGTCAGACCTTTATATGTAAGTTCTGGCGGAAGTTGCTCAAGAATAATTTTTACACACCAATGCCTGGAGATGTGTGGCAAATTAATTTACAATTTTTTACGCCACATAATAAATCTGTCCCTTCATCAGCTGTCTAGGGTGCAGAACATGAAGTTGGCTGATAATACACTAACTTTCCTCACCTAATCTAATCGAATTGATTTTGAATGGATTCTATTCAGAAATATTGGCTGATAATCACATCAGCTCATGCTCTAGACAGGGTCGGACTGGGCCAATGGGATACCAGGAAAAAACCCGGTGGACCCTGCCGGCTCAGATCCGCAACCTGCAGCTGGTGATGGCAAAAACATGTGGGGGAGCCTGAGGCCGCAGCCCTGATGGGTCCCGGGCTCCCCAGTCCAACCCTGGCCCTAGATGTGGGCTGTGTGTCTCTGTGTCTCACTGGTCCACCGTGACCTTATATTTTCATGTCTGCATTATGCCCAGATAATGACACTGCCCACCAGCAATTTATGCTTTTACCTTGGATTTATAAATTAGCCTTTTTGTTATAAAAATGTTTTAATGAAAATGGCTAGGTAATGCAGGAAGAGACACGGGACCTTATTTATCAAAATCCAAATTTTTCTGACTATTTCAATAAAAAAAAGTCTAACCAAATTAGAATCCATGATTGGACCTTATTGTTTCCTGGATCGTTTTGATTTTTTTGGGCTTTTTACCAAAAAGCCTGAATTTTTCGGATTTTTGCCCGTAAAGACTCAAATAGTTGAATTTTCAGGCTAATTCCAGCACAGACCACAGAAACTTTCAAATAGGATAGGGACATCTCCCATTGTCTTATAGTATATACATCCTCTGTAGGTCTGCGAAGGTGAATTTTCGGATTAGGACTTTTTCTATCCTCTGGGTATAAAAAAATCATGAAAAATATGTTTTTTTCCACTTAAGATTCAGACTTTATAGTAACAAAAATTAGAATCATTTGAGTTTTTGGCATTCGGATATATCATGTAAAGCAAGGCACTCACAGGTCTTAAAATATGGTGAAAAAGAGATAAAGTTTATTTGTTATTCCAATGTTTCGGTCTTCCTTGAGACCTTTGTCAAGGTCAACAGAGTGAAAAAATTCAAACCTTATACTCCTCCCCTTGAAAATGGCACCAAAATGTGTGTCATTAGTTGCTAAGAACCATGTGTGGATCAGTGATCAGTTTATAAGGTGTTCACATAGCCAAACTCTGAAGCCATGGTATTGTAAAAGCAGTGATAATTGTTATAACATAATGTAACTTAACCCTTTAAGTGCCAGCAGAATAAAAAAAATTTGGTTATGCGAAATGCCAGTCGTTTTTGAAACACTTTAGGGGCATTTTCATAGGGGAAACCTATTGTCAGGTCCCAGCAGGTCAGGTTCGGGTTGAACCGACGTCTCCTCTTGCCAACGTCCCCACGCCAGCGCCTGTTACTAGCGCGGGCGCGCGTTCACATGCGCGCGTCCAGACGCAGGCGCGCGTTCTGACGCAGGCGCACGTTCTGGCGCAAACATGCGTCCTGGGGTTAAAAGGTCACTCAGGCCTAGGCTCAATGCGAGGTGATCGTCTCTACTGACAGTAAGCGTATTTACTACTCATGATTATTCTGATTACCACTACGGCTTGTTCCTGACTATTCTTCTGATTATCCCTGGATTCCTGTGTTTGTTATTCCTGATCTCGACCTTGGCTTCCCTGACTACTCTGCTGGATTTTCCTCAATTGGCACCTGCTTCCTGATCGTTCTCTGTGTATAACCCGGCCTGTCCCTGACTTCGTCTTTAATAAGTGCTGAGTCCTTATTACGAACTGTTATTCTGCGGGCTCACCTAGCACTCCTGCTATCCCTTATCTGGGACTGTCCTGTACCAACTTTCAGGGCGCAGCTCAGTGGGAAGCGTGGGGGAGTCATACCTTCAGACTCGCCTTGATTCTTGACACCTATAGTTTACCTAGGAAAATTATACCTTGTTTTTTTCAAGAGAAACTGAGCTTTCTAAATCTGCCTGAGCAGATTTTGAATTAAAGACTCTAATGACCCTAATATTAATGCGTGTCAAAGAATATTAGGGTTTTCAGCATTGGGATTGAACCACTCTTGAATGTGGGACAGTTGTGCCGCTATGTACAGTAGTACAACCATAGATCAGAAAGACTTAAGCCCCCACGTGATGTGGGCGCTGTAAGGGATTTCCAAGAGATTCTAGGCTGTTTCCCAGCCCATATGAAGGTTAATAGCTCCGTGTTAAGTTTTCAAAAAAACTCTATTGATATAGCTGTTGGGGCATTTCTAAAGTAGTACAGAAATTTTGGGAGATAAATCATCTTGAAGCTGTTGATCCTTACCCACATGGTAAGTGGAAGTTTTCGCCACTGTGTGACAATTGTGGAGATAGATTACAATCTCAAAACTCTGATTCCTGCGGTGATATGTGGATTCCCAGATATTTTATTTCGGATGCCCATTTAAGGTTGGTTATCTGTTATTTGCTGCTGAGAGGGAATATTGTCAATTGGCATTATAAGGGACTTGTCCCAGTTGATTTTTAGACCAGAGTGACTACCAAAGTCTCGAATAATATCCAAAGCTGCCTGAAGTGATGGGCCGGGATCTGCCAAAAACAGGAGTATATCGTCCGCATACAAGGCAATACGCTCTTCACAAGTCTTGTAGCGCAGACCATGGATTATGTCAGCCTTGCGTATCGCTATTGCAAGGGGTTCTATCGCTACTGCGAAGAGCACGGGGGATAGCGGGCAAACCCTGATGAGTGCCTCGGTGCAGTTTGAAGGGTTTAGAAATATTGCTATTGATGCGGACTTGTGCAGTGGGTTCTGCGTATAGCAGTTTTATCCAATATATAAATTTAGGTCCGAAACCAAAGGCCTTGAGCGTCTCCCATAGATAAAGCCATTCTACGGTGTCAAAGGCTTTGGCGGAGTCTAAATACACTATCACAAAATTGGGGGGTTGTGGAAGCACTCCTAAGGCTAAATCAAAGTATATTTAAGTATAATGGAAGTGCTACTTACAAAGCACTTCCCTGGGCCCCTGTCTCATAAGTAATTCAATATAAATGCAAGTGCATGTGTTTACAAAAACAGGGGTTTTTTAGTTACAAAGTTATGATCATAAAGTTGAAAAGCCACCATACCACGTCAAGGTAAACCCCATATGGCGGTCCCTAACTTGTTTATTCTCAGGTCATAATATAAAAAGACAATTCTCTGCATAATAGCATTACCTGTATTCAGTGTTTGTGGAACATTGGTTTCACTCTGGAGCCTAGATCCTCCCCCGCCAGTTAAGGCTTTTAAGAGAGAGAGATTGCCCAAACCAACGCCCATATTTAAAAGCATAGGACCACCATTAGTATATAGGGGTGGGTATGGGGTGCTATTAAAAACCACATGAAGCTAAGCCACAGCTTCAGGCTAATACAATGTACAAAATTGGGGGGTTGTGGAAGCACTCCTAAGGCTAAATCAAAGTATATTTAAGTATAATGGAAGTGCTACTTACAATGCACTTCCCTGGGCCCCTGTCTCATAAGTAATTCAATATAAATGCAAGTGCATGTGTTTACAAAAACAGGGGTTTTTTAGTTACAAAGTTATGATCATAAAGTTGAAAAAGCCACCATACCACGTCAAGGTAAACCCCATATGGCGGTCCCTAACTTGTTTATTCTCAGGTCATAATATAAAAAGACAATTCTCTGCATAATAGCATTACCTGTATTCAGTGTTTGTGGAACATTGGTTTCACTCTGGAGCCTAGATCCTCCCCCGCCAGTTAAGGCTTTTAAGAGAGAGAGATTGCCCAAACCAACGCCCATATTTAAAAGCATAGGACCACCATTAGTATATAGGGGTGGGTATGGGGTGCTATTAAAAACCACATGAAGCTAAGCCACAGCTTCAGGCTAATACAATGTACAAAATTGGGGGGTTGTGGAAGCACTCCTAAGGCTAAATCAAAGTATATTTAAGTATAATGGAAGTGCTACTTACAATGCACTTCCCTGGGCCCCTGTCTCATAAGTAATTCAATATAAATGCAAGTGCATGTGTTTACAAAAACAGGGGTTTTTTAGTTACAAAGTTATGATCATAAAGTTGAAAAGCCACCATACCACGTCAAGGTAAACCCCATATGGCGGTCCCTAACTTGTTTATTCTCAGGTCATAATATAAAAAGACAATTCTCTGCATAATAGCATTACCTGTATTCAGTGTTTGTGGAATATTGGTTTCACTCTGGAGCCTAGATCCTCCCCCGCCAGTTAAGGCTTTTAAGAGAGAGAGATTGCCCAAACCAACGCCCATATTTAAAAGCATAGGACCACCATTAGTATATAGGGGTGGGTATGGGGTGCTATTAAAAACCACATGAAGCTAAGCCACAGCTTCAGGCTAATACAATGTACAAAATTGGGGGGTTGTGGAAGCACTCCTAAGGCTAAATCAAAAGTGAAACCAATGTTCCACAAACACTGAATACAGGTAATGCTATTATGCAGAGAATTGTCTTTTTATATTATGACCTGAGAATAAACAAGTTAGGGACCGCCATATGGGGTTTACCTTGACGTGGTATGGTGGCTTTTCAACTTTATGATCATAACTTTGTAACTAAAAAACCCCTGTTTTTGTAAACACATGCACTTGCATTTATATTGAATTACTTATGAGACAGGGGCCCAGGGAAGTGCATTGTAAGTAGCACTTCCATTATACTTAAATATACTTTGATTTAGCCTTAGGAGTGCTTCCACAACCCCCCAATTTTGTACATAAATACACTATCACCCTTGAACCAGTGTTATCATGCTCGAGTTGTAAATTTGTATAAAGCCTACGTAAATAATGGTAGTAGATTTATTTGGCATAAAACCTGACTGATCAGGGTGTATTATTGTTGTTATAACTTTCAGAAGTCTAGTGGCGAGCACTTTGGCCAGTAATTTTGCGTCAGTGTTGATCAATGAGATCGGCCGATAAGAGTCACATAAATCTGGGTTTTTGCCTGTTTTATGAATTAGTACTATAAGCGCCGTATATAGGGAGGGTGGAAGTTTACCTTTCCCAGCACTGTCATTCAGCATTTGTAGGTAGTTTGGGATTAAGTCTGGCGCCACTTGCTTGTACCACTCAGCTGGCAGCCCGTCTGGGCCGGGAGTTTTGTTACTGGGAAAAGACTGGAGTGCTTCAGCTATTTCCTGTTCTGGGATGGGATTGTCCAAATAATTTTTTTGTTGCTGATCCAGTTGAGGACAATTAAGATCTTCTAGGTATTTGTTTATACTGCCTTGTGAACAATTTATTTGTGACTCGTACAGTTTGGCATAAAAAATACTAAAGGCAGCAATAATGTCACTGGGGGATGTAGTGATGTCTCCATTTTCAAGCCTTACTCTAGGAATTAACGTGTTGGGTGCAGTAATTCCCCCCTTTTTCTCCTTGGTCAAACAATTTTTGGGAGGTGTACAGCATTTTCTTCCTAGCAAGTGAGGTATTGGCTAGTTCTAAGGCCTGTTGCGCCTTGCACAGCTGATCATGGTTATTATCTGTGGGGTCATCCGCAAAGTCGGATTCAGCTGTATGTAAATTGACTGTGGCCTCGGCCACTAACTGTTTGTTGGTGTTTCTTGCAATTGCTATGGCCCTGGAGATTGAGCAGCGGGCCACTGCCTCAGGTGAGGCTGTGTTCATATTGGACTGCCAGTATTCTTTGTACCCTTGTGTGGTAAGTTCATGAACTTGATTATTTTTCAGCCACAGTGGACTGAGCCTTCACAACCTGTCAGATGTAGCAGAACCTAACTGCAGCTTTACCAGTAAGGGGGAGTGGTTGGAAAAAGCTCTTGGAAGATATTTGACTTCTGAGACTAGGGGTAGAAAGTCCGGGGAGGCTAATGCCAAATCTATGCGGGATAGAGTTTTGTGTGTGACAGAATGGCAGGAGAATTGCTTACCATCTGGGTTTTTCCATCTCCAAATATCCTTTAGACCCATGGAGTTAGCCCAATGCGCAAGAGGAGTGAGGGTGGTTGACTGAGTGACTAGTCTATCCAGCTGGGGGTCAAGGGTAGAATTAAAATTGCCCAATATGCAAACTGGAGCTGGTGGGAGATCTATAATCTTTGTAAACATGGTTTCAAGTGTGTTTAAAGACATAGGGGGTGGTAGGTATACATTGGACAATATCAGCGGGACTGAATTCAGCCTACAGTGAATAATAATGTATTTGCCGTACATATCTATGTGAATTTTCAACAGTTCAAACATAACATGCTTTCTAACTAAAACTGCCACCCCATGAGCATATGAGGAAAATGTAGCATGATAATGATGAGCCACCCACGCTTTTTTAAGGGCAAGTATTTTCTGACCAACTAAATGCGTTTCTTGAAGGAGTATTATTGCAGACGAAAAGGCCTTGATATGCTGAAAAAGTTGTGATCTTTTAAATTTGGAGTTCAGACCCCTGACATTCCACGAACAGATTGTAATAGTAGCCATTTTACTCAAGTGATACCTTTAACAAAATGGTTCAGGAGTGAATACTACACTTTCAATCGATAGCCAAGAACATTATTACAAATGTGAACATATGCCCAACTTGTGAAACTTTTGCTCTTCATTTATCCCAACTTTACCCCTTCCCACCCCTGCTTACACAAAAAAAAAAATTTGAGTAAGCCTTAGCCCAAAACTTATTGTGTAATGACGTAGAGATAGGTTAGTTCTTCGTGCTGTAAGGGCCCGAAGGCGCAGTTGGAGTGCGGACCAAGGAGGAGGCAGGTAATCACCGAGTTCGTGGTACAAAGGGATCAAGCAGGAGAATAGTCGAGGTACAGGCAAAGGGTTCAATCCAGGCAGCAAAGGGTCAATCCGAATAACAGGCAAGGTAGGTACACAAGAAATCAGTCAATAATACAACACCCAGGAATCACGAAGATGAACCTATACTTGGGCAAGATCTGTAATGTCCAAGGGGTTTAAATAGGCAGAGTTTGGCGCCAAGATTTGGACGCAATGACGTCATGACGCTGACGCCGGCGTCAAGACGCTGTCGCTGAGACGCCGACGCACGTTCTGACGCCGGCGACCATTCCGTCGCCGGCAACCAATCAGTGGGCGAGAGGAAGCCGACGTCATCAGCAGGATCCACATGGGGAAGGAAGGAGTCGCCATTTTGGACGCCGTCGCCATCTTGGAAGCCGTCGCCATCTTGTAGGTGAGAAACTTCTGTTTCCATTACAGTACCCCCTTCCTTAGGGGGGGCCTCAGGACCACCAAAACCGGGACTGGAAGGAAATTGTTTGTGGAATCTTTGGATAAGAAGAGGAGCATGGACGTCAGAATCCTTCACCCAGGAGCACTCCTCTGGACCAAACCCCTTCCACTCAATTAAATACTGTAACCTACCCCTGGAAATTCGAGAGTCCAGAATTCTTTTGACTTCAAACTCTTGGTGTCCATCAATAAGAACAGGAGTAGGAGAAGAAGAAGAAGAATCTTTTGCCGGCTTGAGAAGAGATACATGGAAGACATTAGGAATCCGCATTTCGGGAGGAAGCTGAAGACGAACTGCCACGGGATTGATGATTTCAATAATAGGGAAAGGACCGATGAACTTGGGACTGAGTTTGGGAGTAGGGACTTTAAGATGAATATTCCGTGTAGAAAGCCAGACCTTGTCACTGAGGCAATATTGTGGAGACGAAATTCTTTTCTTGTCCGCAAATTTCTTCTGAGACAGAGAACTTTTCTCCAAATTGGCTTTGGTGGCAACCCAGATAGCAAGCATATGAGCAGCCTGATCATTGGCAGCAGGGACGTTTGTGAGAAGAAGATCTTGAGGAAATGATAGAGGATTCTGGCCATAGACACAAAAGAATGGAGATTTCTCGGAAGAAGCGTGCATAGCATTGTTGTGAGCGAATTCTGCCCAAGGAAGAGGATCTGCCCAGTCGTCCTGGCACAAAGATACATGGCAACGAAGGAATTGCTCCAATGCTTGGTTGACCCTCTCGGCAGCTCCATTAGATTGAGGGTGATAGGCAGAGGAAAATTGGAGAGAGATATGAAGTGCTTTGCATAACGATCTCCAAAATTTGGAAACGAATTGGGAACCTCTGTCAGACACCACTTCAGCCGGGAATCCGTGAAGGCGAAAGATATGTTGGATGAATAATTTAGAGAGTTCTTGAGCAGAAGGTAGCTTTCGCAGGGGAATGAAATGGGCCATCTTGCTGAATCTGTCAATCACGACCCAGATAACTGTATGAAACAGGCAAATCCACAATGAAATCCATCGCCAGGTGAGTCCATGGACGAGAGGGAATGGGTAAAGGAAGAAGTAATCCTTTGGGAGGAGAGTGACCAGACTTGGAGGCAGCACAAACAGAACAAGAAGAGACAAAATCTTTGACGTCCTTTCGAAGAGAAGGCCACCATACTAGGCGAGACAGGAGTTCGGTAGTTTTCTTAATTCCAGGATGGCCAGCTTGTCTGGAATTATGGGACTGAGCAAGGATGGAATGACGGAGATCTGGAGGAACAAAAGCGACTCCCAAAGGAGTATCACCAGGAGCAGAGGACTGTGCAGATAATAACTGAGAGGCCATGGTGGGAAATAAGGCAGCAATAATTTTGACGGGAGGCACAATGGGTTCAGGATCTTCGGAACATGAATCTTCGGGAATGAAGCTTCTAGAAAGGGCGTCAGCTTTCTTGTTTCTGGATCCCGGGCGGAACGTGATTACGAAATTGAATTTGGAGAAGAAAAGTGCCCATCTAGCTTGCCTGGGATTAAGGCGTTTAAGAGACTGGATGTCGATGAGCAGAGGTTTGGGGAAGTTGATCAATTCCGCCCAGGTAAGTTTCCCCAAACTTACCTAGGCGTTGGCGTTTCCCGACTTTGCAGGGCACTCATGGGCAAAGTGGGATTTGCCCCCACAGTATAAGCAGAGTCCAGCAGCCCTTCTCCTTAACTTTTCCTGTTCGGAAAGACGAGCACGACCTATCTGCATAGGTTCTTCAGAGGTGGAGGGAGAAGAAGCCAGAGCCGAGGAAGAAGGAGTAGTGCTGGGAAGGATAGGTCTCTGGAAGCGGGGAGCCAGGGGAGGTTGAAACTTCCTCACACGTTCCTTTACGGCAAGGTGCTCTCTTTGGCGGGTGTCCACTTTGACTGCCAAGGCCACCAGATCCTCCCAACGAGTAGGCAACTCACGTGAGACCAAATCGTCCTTCAGGCGCATGGACAACCCGTTGTAGAAGGCAGCGTGATAACTGTCGTTGTTCCAGTTGATCTTGGCAACGAGAGTGCGGAATTCGATGGCGTATTTGGGCACCGAATGTGTTCCTTGGCGGATCTGGAACAAGCGGGAAGAGGCAGATGCAGACCGGCCAGGAGCATCAAACACAGTGCGTAGATCACGAATAAAGGCCTTCAAGTCATCGATCAGGGGATCCTCTTTCTCCCACAATGGTGATGCCCATTCCAAGGCTTTACCAGTCAAGCGGGTAATGATGTATCCCACCTTGGCACGTTCCGAGACGTACTGATGAGGTAGCAGAGTAAACTGGATTTCACACTGATTGATGAACCCTCTACAAGCCTCAGAATCACCACTGAAGAGCGGAGGTGCCGGAATCCGGGGTTCGGAGACATGAAACGGCGCCACTGGAATAGTGGCCGAAGCAGAGGCAGGAACCTGAGCCGTAGGAGTGAGAGCCGACAATTTGTCCAAAATGGCCTCAAGGGCTTGGCCGAAGTGCGTCTGCTGAGCTTCATAGGCCTCCATGCGAGAGGCTATCCCACGAAAGGCTCTTCCGAAATCTGGTTGAGCCGCGGCCTCCTCAGATGGGTCCATGGCCCAAGTATAATGTAAGGGCCCGAAGGCACAGTTGGAGTGCGGACCAAGGAGGAGGCAGGTAATCACCGAGTTCGTGGTACAAAGGGATCAGGCAGGAGAATAGTCGAGGTACAGGCAAAGGGTTCAATCCAGGCAGCAAAGGGTCAATCCGAATAAAAGGCAAGGTAGGTACACAAGAAATCAGTCAATAATACAACACCCAGGAATCACGAAGATGATTTATACTTGGGCAAGATCTGTAATGTCCAAGGGGTTTAAATAGGCAGAGTTTGGTGCCAAGATTTGGACGCAATGACGTCATGACGCTGACGCCGGCGTCAAGACGCTGTCGCCGAAACGCCGACGCACGTTCTGACGCCGGCGACCATTCCGTCGCCGGCGACCAATCGGTGGGCGAGAGGAAGCCGACGTCATCACACTGAGACCAGCAGGATCCACATGGGGAAGGAAGGAGTCGCCATTTTGGACGCCGTCGCCATCTTGGACGCCATCGCCATCTTGTAGGTGAGAAACTTCTGTTTCCATTACACGTGCTTTACAGTCTCCCAAAAGGTTGTAATATATTACCCACACTGTTGCCAATACCTTGGAGTTGTAGTGTACCTACATAATCTCTGCGTTGTCTGCCGAATTGTGGCAACTGTCTGTCACCTTTCACCAGGTCTGACATCTTAATGTTTCACATGGATTGGCAGTCGCAAACGACAGTAAGGTAAAATGAAGAAAAACAAACTGCATGCAGTAAAAAAGGGGGGGGGGCATTTTGTACTCCACAAGGATTATAAACACGTCGGGTGGAAGATCAGTTGTCGTCTGCGGCCTGCTTTGGGGAGCGTTGACCATTTGGAGGTTTGTGGTGGGATTCGATCCACTGCATAGCATCTTCAGATTTGTCGAAGAACATAGCGTATTGAATCTTCATTGTGCGTAGTTGTCGACGAACTTCTGTAAAGGAGCTGCGCTTTCTTTGCACCAATGTAGAGAAGTCAGGGTATAATGATATTCTGGCATTCTCATAGCGGATCTCACCCTTGATCCTTGCGGCCCACAGGGCGGTGTCCCTGTCCTTAAAATTTAGCATTTTAAGAACTATGGGCCTTGGAGGGGCCCCAGGTGGGGGTCGGTGAGTAGGGATGTCGCGGACTGTTCGCCGGCGAACTTGTTTGCGCGAACATCGACTGTTCGCGCTCGCCGAATGTTCGCGAACGTCGCGCGACGTTCGCCATTTTGGGTTCGCCTTACCTGGCGCTTTTTTTTGCCCTCTCACCCCAGACCAGCAGATACATGGCAGCCAATCAGGAAGCTCTCCCTCCTGGACCACCCCCACACCCCCTGGACCACTCCCCTTCCATATATAAACTGAAGCCCTGCAGCGTTTTTTCATTCTGCCTGTGTGTGCTTGGAAGAGCTAGTGTAGGGAGAGAGCTGTTAGTGATTTCACTGATTTGAGGGACAGTTGATAGTAAGTTTGCTGGCTAGTAATCTACTTGATACTGCTCTGTATTGGAGGGACAGAAGTCTGCAGGGATTTGAGGGACATTTTAGGTTAGGTAGCTTTGCTGGCTAGTAATCTACCTTCTACTGCAGTGCTCTGTATGTAGCTGCCTGCTGTGGGCACTGATCTCTTCTGATCTCATCTGCTGACTGCTGTAATAACCCAATAGTCCTTGTAAGGACTGCTTTTATTTTCTTTTTTGTTTTTTTACTTTGCTAGTTGCTACTATAAGAGCCCAGTGCTATTAGTCTAGCAGTGTTGGGGAGTGGGACTGGTGTGCTACTGTGCTGCTCCTAGTAGTTCAGCAGCACCAACCCGAGAATTTTTTTTTAATATACATATAATTTTTTTTATTTTACTTATCTTACTGTTCTTTAACGTGTACAGTGCTGTTTGCTGTTCTTCATAGTAGTGCACCAATAGTAGTGCACTTGTAGGCATTATTTGCCCAGTGTGTTCTTCATTTTCAAACAACTGCCATCTAGCTGTGTAAGCTTGTTCACATTCTGTCTAAATATCAATAATAATACCGTCTCCAGAAACAGCACCTGAGTGACGTTTTTCAAGCAGCAATAATATATTCCGTATCCACCCACTGCTGTAGTGTATACGTTGACCTTGCAGGCATTATTTGCCCAGTGTGTTCTTCAAACCACTGCCACTTAGCTGTGTGAGCTTGTTCACATTCTGTCTAAATATCAATAATAATACCGTCTCCAGAAACACCACCTGAGTGACGTTTTTCAAGCAGCAATAATATATTCCGTATCACCACTGCTGTAGTGTATACGTTGAACCTGCAGGCATTATTTGCCCAGTGTGTTCTTCAAACCACTGCCACTTAGCTGTGTGAGCTTGTTCACATTCTGTCTAAATATCAATAATAATACCGTCTCCAGAAACAGCACCTGAGTGACGTTTTTCAAGCAGCAATAATATATTCCGTATCCACCACTGCTGTAGTGTATACGTTGACCTTGCAGGCATTATTTGCCCAGTGTGTTCTTCAAACCACTGCCACTTAGCTGTGTGAGCTTGTTCACATTCTGTCTAAATATCAATAATAATACCGTCTCCAGAAACACCACCTGAGTGACGTTTTTCAAGCAGCAATAATATATTCCGTATCCACCACTGCTGTAGTGTATACGTTGACCTTGCAGGCATTATTTGCCCAGTGTGTTCTTCAAACCACTGCCACTTAGCTGTGTGAGCTTGTTCACATTCTGTCTAAATATCAATAATAATACCGTCTCCAGAAACACCACCTGAGTGACGTTTTTCAAGCAGCAATAATATATTCCGTATCCACCACTGCTGTAGTGTATACGTTGACCTTGCAGGCATTATTTGCCCAGTGTGTTCTTCAAACCACTGCCACTTAGCTGTGTGAGCTTGTTCACATTCTGTCTAAATATCAATAATAATACCGTCTCCAGAAACAGCACCTGAGTGACGTTTTTCAAGCAGCAATAATATATTCCGTATCCACCACTGCTGTAGTGTATACGTTGACCTTGCAGGCATTATTTGCCCAGTGTGTTCTTCAAACCACTGCCACTTAGCTGTGTGAGCTTGTTCACATTCCGTCTAAATATCAATAATAATACCATCTCCAGAACAGCACCTGAGTTGTTGTTGTTGTTTTTGTTTTAAAAATAATGCCAGGCAAAGGCAGGCCGCCACGCAGAGGCACTAGGGGCCGTGCTGCTATGCTATCCTGTGGCCCTAGGAAATTGCCCAGTTTTAAAAAGGCAATGACCCTGAACTCCCAAAATGCTGAAGAGGTAGTTGACTGGCTTACACAGCACACCCCATCCTCTACCGTTTCTAACTTTACCACAACATCCTCATCCTCCACTGCTATGGCCACCCCACGTAACACTTCCTCCACCACCGGCGCCCCTTCTTCACTGGAGTCAGAGGAGTTATTTTCACATGAGTTTCTTGAACTGAGTGATGCGCAACCATTATTGGCAGAAGAAGATGAAGGAGATGAGGACGTTACACCAGATTTAATTCTGGCAGAGAACACAACAGAGATGGACATAATGAGTGATGAGGAGGTCCCCGCTGCTGCTTCCTTCTGTGAGCTGTCAGAAGAAATTGATGCATCTGAGGAGAATGATGATGAGGAGATTGATGTTTTGTGGGTGCCCAGTAGAAGAGAGCAAGAGGAGGATAGTTCAGATGGAGAGACGGAGAGTCAGAGAGGCAGGAGGAGAATAAGACTTGGAAGAAGCAGGGAGGACAGCTCGCAGGGAACAGTAGGGCAACATGTATCGGCACCTGTGGTCAGCCGGCCAACGCACCCGCCATTGCCGCCAACGCCGCCGACTTCTACTGTTACCGCCAGATTGCCAGCTTCAAAAAGGTCAGCAGTGTGGGATTTTTTTAATGTGTGTGCCTCTGACAAAAGCGTTGTAATTTGCAATGAGTGCAGCCAGAAACTGAGTCTTGGGAAGCCCAACACCCACATAGGTACAACTTCTATGCGAAGGCACATGAACGGCAAGCACAAAGCACTTTGGGAGCAACACCTCAAAGGCAACAGGCAAACTAAAAGCCACCCTCCTTCTGGTCCAGCATCTTACTGCTCTACCTCTGCTGTCCTTGACCCGTCTGAACCACCCTCCACTCCGCCTTCCACCTTGACCACCAGTTCCCATTCCCAGTCATCTGCCCCCAGCCAAGTTTCTGTGAGGGCCATGTTTGAGCGTAAGAAGCCAATGTCTGCGAGTCACCCCCTTGCCCGGCGTCTGACAGCTGGCTTGTCTGCACTCTTAGCCCGCCAGCTTTTACCATACCAGCTGGTGGACTCTGAGGCCTTCCGCAAATTTGTAGCAATTGGGACACCGCAGTGGAAGGTACCCAGCCGCAATTTTTTTTCAAAAAAGGGAATACCACACCTGTACCACCATGTGCAGAGCCAAGTCACCGCATCTCTGTCACTTAGTGTTGGGCCAAAGGTCCATATGACTACTGACGCATGGTCCTCCAAGCATGGTCAGGGCAGGTATGTCACCTACACTGCCCACTGGGTGAACTTGGTAATGGCTGGGAAGCAGGGAATGTGTGGCTCAACAACGACAGTGGAGTTGGTGTCACCGCCACGGATTGCACGCGGTTCTGCCACCACCTCTACTCCTCCTTCGCTCTCTACCTCGTCTTCTTCCTCCTCTGCTGCTGGGTCCTCCTCCTCCACACCTGTGCACCCCCAGCTCCCCCTAGGCTATGCGACGTGCCAGGTACGCCGTTGTCATGCTGTCTTGGGGATGACGTGCCTGGAAAGCAGAAACCATACCGGATCTGTACTCCTGTCATCTCTGCAGTCACAGGCCGATCGGTGGCTGACCCCACACCAACTGGAGATCGGAAAAGTGGTGTGTGACAATGGAAGCAATCTGTTGGCAGCACTGAGACTGGGCAATTTAACACATGTGCCCTGCATGGCACATGTTCTGAATTTAATAGTCCAACGTTTTGTCTCAAAGTACCCAGGATTCCAGGACGTTCTCAGGCAGTCCAGGAAGGTGTCGGCCCATTTCAGACGTTCCTATACAGCCATGGCACGCCTTGCTGACATTCAGCAGCGGTACAACATGCCAGTCAGGCGTTTGATTTGCGACAGCCAGACTCGCTGGAATTCAACGCTCCTCATGTTGGAACGTCTGCTGCAACAACAAAGAGCCGTCAACGAATACCTGTTTGAACTGGGTGGTAGGACTGGATCTGCAGAGCTGGGGATTTTTTTCCCCCGTTACTGGGTGCTTATGCGCGATGCCTGCAGGCTCATGCGCCCTTTTGAAGAGGTTACAAACATGGTCAGTCGCACCGAAGGCACCATCAGCGACCTAATACCCTTTGCTTTCTTCCTGGAGCGTGCCGTGCGACGAGTGACAGATGAGGCTGTAGACCAGCGTGACGAGGAGCAGGAAGCGCACGATTTCTGGTCGGAATCACCAGAACGAACCCAGGCACCTGCTGCAACGCAGGGAGAGGTGTCAGAAGTGGAGTCAGAGGAGGAAGGTGGCTTTGTGGAGGAGGAGGACCAACAGGAGCAGGCTTCACAGGGGGCTAGTGGTGACCTTTTGGGGACCCCTGGTCTTGTACGTGGCTGGGGGGAGGAGACCGTGGATGATGCAGTCCTTGATAACGAGGAAGCGGAGATGGATACCTCTGCATCCAACCTTGTGAGAATGGGGTCTTTCATGCTGTCATGCCTGTTGAAGGACCCCCGTATCAAGAGGCTTAAGGAGAAGGACCTGTACTGGGTCGCGACTCTACTAGACCCTCGGTACAAGCATAAAGTGGCAGAAATGTTACCAACATACCACAAGTCTTAAGGATGCTGCATTTACAAACCAGCCTGCAAAACATGTTGTACAATGCTTTTAAGGGTGATGTCACTTCAGGAACTCATCAACATTCCAGGGGCAGAGGTGCCAGTAATCCTGCCACGAGCGCACCTGCAAGGACAAAGCACTTTGGCCACTCTGTAATGTCAGACATGCAAATGTTTTTTTGTCCAAGGCAGCGCCAGAACCCTTTTGGATCCACCCTCAAAGAACGCCTCAACCGGCAGGTAGCGGACTACCTGGCATTAACTGCAGATATCGACACTCTGAGGAGCGATGAACCCCTGGACTACTGGGTGCGCAGGCTTGATCTGTGGCCAGAGCTGTCACAATTTGCCATGAACCTCTTGTCTTGCCCCGCCTCAAGTGTCCTCTCAGAAAGGACCTTCAGTGCAGCAGGAGGGATTGTAACTGAGAAGAGAACTCGCCTAGGTCACAAAAGTGTGGATTACCTGACCTTTATTAAAATGAATGAGGGGTGGATCTCGGAGGGTTACTGCACGCCGGAAGACTTGTTCTGAGTTTCTGACTCCCCATGCAGCTGTCCTTCTCTGCACGCCTCATGACTCCACACACAGCTGTCCTTTAGCGTCCTCCTCCCTCCACCACCGTTACAAACTAGGGTGCAAACCCTACTGGTTTAATTTGAATCCAGGTAAATCCTGAGTTTTTCTGGCCTCTGTGCTTCAGTGGCTGCGACAAAAAAAAAAGAATATTTTCAGCATTTATATGGCATATTGTTTCTGGCCTCTGTGCTTCAGTGGCTGCAACAAAAATAAATGAATATTTTCATCATTTGTATGGCATATTTTTTCTGGCCTCTGTGCTGCAGTGGCTGTGACAAAAAAAAATGAATATTTTCAGCATTTATATGGCATATTGTTTCTGGCCTCTGTGCTTCAGTGGCTGCGACAAAAATAAATGAATATTTTCAGCATTTATATTGCATATTTTTTCTGGCCTCTGTGCTTCAGTGGCTGTGACAAAAAAAATGAATATTTTCAGCATTTATATGGCATATTGTTTCTGGCCTCTGTGCTTCAGTGGCTGTGACAAAAAAATGAATATTTTCAGCATTTATATGGCATATTGTTTCTGGCCTCTGTGCTTCAGTGGCTGCGACAAAAATAAATGAATATTTTCATCATTTGTATGGCATATTTTTTCTGGCCTCTGTGCTGCAGTGGCTGTGACAAAAAAAAAATGAATATTTTCAGCATTTATATGGCATATTGTTTCTGGCCTCTGTGCTTCAGTGGCTGCGACAAAAATAAATGAATGTTTTCAGCATTTATATGGCATATTTTTTCTGGCCTCTGTGCTTCAGTGGCTGTGACAAAAAAAATTAATATTTTCAGCATTTATATGGCATATTGTTTCTGGCCTCTGTGCTTCAGTGGCTGCGACAAAAATAAATGAATATTTTCATCATTTGTATGGCATATTTTTTCTGGCCTCTGTGCTGCAGTGGCTGTGACAAAAAAAAATGAATATTTTCAGCATTTATATGGCATATTGTTTCTGGCCTCTGTGCTTCAGTGGCTGCGACAAAAATAAATGAATATTTTCAGCATTTATATGGCATATTTTTCCTGGCCTCTGTGCTGCAGTGGCTGCGACAAAAATAAATGAATATTTTCAGCATTTATATGGCATATTTTTTCTGGCCTCTGTGCTGCAGTGGCTGCGACAAAAAATAAATAAATATTGTTTGCATTTATATGGCATATTTTTCCTGGCCTCTGTGCTGCAGTGGCTGCGACAAAAAAAAATTAATATTGTTTGCATTTATATGGCATATTTTTTCTGGCCTCTGTGCTGCAGTGGCTGCGACAAAAAAAAATGAATATTTTCAGCATTTATATGGCATATTGTTTCTGGCCTTCTGGTTCAGTGGCTGCGACAAAAAAAACATAATTTTTCAGGAAAGTACACATGCCTAATTTTTCAGGGTTCTGCAACAGTGGCAAAATCGCATCTTTTATGGTCACCGCCGGTGATCAATAAAGTAGACCAAAACTGGGCCCACACTGCAGAATCAGTGTTTTTTGGTTCACTTCACTGTACATTGAATTACCTCTGCCTGACCGTGCACGTGCGCACAAGCACGGTGACTGCTAAACACACCACTACAGAAATATTGCCACCAACAGGACGAACATCCTGGAGGTGACAAGCTCAACTAGTAATTAACAACTATCATTTGCTCACTTGACGGTATCATTCATTAAAGCTCTTTGCGTTTTTTTGCGTTGCAGTAAGCGCCGCGTTTCGTCTTTGCGTGTGAACAGGCTGTAACCTTTACATGTAGACGCCGGACGTTTTAAAGCATTTTATTACACAGGTTTAGAAATGTAGTGTGATTTCTGCCCTTTACAGCACAAAACGCAGCGCTGTGTCAACAATGTAGTTTTTCTGATACATTTTTGCCCTTGATCCCCCTCTGGCATGCCACTGTCCAGGTCGTTGCACCCTTTAAACAACTTTAAAATCATTTTTCTGGCCAGAAATGTCTTTTCTAGCTTTTAAAATTCGCCTTCCCATTGAAGTCTATGGGGTTCGCGACGTTCGCGAACCGTTCGCATTTTTGACGCAAGTTCGCGAATATGTTTGCGAACTTTTTTTCCAACGTTCGCTACATCCCTATCGGTGAGCAGGCACCCTGTGAGCGCGTTCCAATGCAAAGAGAGCGGAGAAAGTTTCAGCACCAAGTGTTACCTTTGGCCAGTTTTCAATGAAGTTCTCCACTTGAGTGCCCTCGCAGCCTTCTGGTAGGCCGATCACTCTTAGATTGGACCTGCGTTGCCTATTTTCTAGATCATCAACATGGTCGATGAGCAAACGCTGATCGTGCTGCAGCTGTTGTATTTGCCTTTGCAGTGGCATAACATCGTCTTCCAAGGCCTATCCTTCTTTCGGCCTCAATGGTGCGCTTACAGAGCTTTTGTGTGTCATGGCACAATAAAGATGTCTACCTTGATTTCCTCCATTTTGGATGTCATAGTTGCGGCTGTTTCAGACAGCTGCACCGTTAGCGAGGCTTTGAATTCAGTTATCACCGCCATCAGCGAGTGCAGAGTAGGTTCAGAGGGCGAATCCTCTGCATTATCAGATTGTGGTGAGCTACCTCTGGTGTGGCGCAAGGAAGATTCTGAGTTCCGGCCGCCATCTTGGGCATTCAGCTTGGCAAAAAGCTTCTGCAGGCTCTCAGATTTCGTTCTGCCCTGATTACGGTGCGCCTAAAGGCCTAAAGGCTCTGCCCTTCCTGATGACGGCTTGAGTTTGTAAGCTGTGTGCGGAAGTTTTTTTTGTTTTATAGATATGAATTTTTGTCCAACACCTAGGCATTAACATGGCTATCTGAGTGCACCTATCTAGTTATATGTGTATATATATATATATATATATATATATATATATATATATATATATATATATATATATATATATATATATATATATATATATATATATATATATATATATATATATATATACATACATACATACATTCCACCAAAGAGCCAGCACTCACAATAATGAAAATAATGTGCCTGGGTGCAGCATCAATAAATAAACTCTAAATCCAGCAAATAAGATCCACACTCTCAGGTCTTAAAAATAATAAAAATTATAAAAATAAAAGTGATTGAACAATACATTTTTATTATTTTTAAGACCTGAGAGTGGTGATCTTACCTTGAGCACAGGAGAGTATTTAGCTCATTTTACAGACGCCCCAGCTGCTTGTCCATTCTGCAGCAAAGGAAAGTCTGTGTTTCATGCTTATTTTACTTGTGCCAGACTGCAACCTCTATTGGCTCTTTTGAGGAAGCTTTTCCTGCAGTTCTGGTTACACTTTTCCCCTCATGTTTATATTTTTTGATACCCTGTATCCTGGGACAATCAAGAGAAAGACTTTCTCTTCAACTTGCTCCTGGCTTTAGCTAAATTAGCCATTCATAAATCTAGAAAGCAATGTTTGAAAGGTGGTAATGCTCTGCAGAGTACACCCAAGCAGTGTTTATTGGTTGGTTGAAAGAATTTGCTGACCAGTGGGCAATACTTTGCTCGGTATCCCCAGACCTGGTTTCTGTTCAGACAATCCTCACACTCCATATTTAAGTGCACTTTAATTTAAGTGACAGTTGTATTTTAATCAGTTAATTATCTCCTTTGAGATGTGATTAACTTTGGTGAGCAATCACTCACCTGCATTTTGAATGATATATCAGCTAATGAAAAATCATCACATTGACTGAATTTTTTGAGGGGTAAAAACACAGAAATATATGTTTACCCCCCCAAAACCATATATTTTTGGAAAGTACATCATATCACCCATGTATAATTAAATACCAAGAAAAAGCACCCTAAATATGATTGCATGGCGTCCTCCAAACAGTTTGGTGCCCATTGTGCATAGGTTTACCAAAGTATCTGGCATTTAGAGGGCCCAAAATGAAGTTAGCGCATACAAATAGTCCTGTGGGTCACTTCAGCTAATGAAAAATCAACACATTGACTGCATTTTTTGAGGGGTAAAAACACAGAAATATATGTTTATCCCCAAGAAACATATACAGTATTTTTGGAAATTACACATTCTACCTAATCTAGAAATGTGTACCTATGTCTTTTTGCTTCAAACTACTTTTGCTTTCCCAAAATTGGAGGTTTTGGTGAAATATCTGAAAATTGCCTTAAAGATTCAACTTTCCAACATTGTATCGTCCATGTATCATTACCAGCATAAAGCATCCTAAATATGAATGCTGGGGGTCTACTAAACAGTTTGATACCCAATATACATCGATTTGCCTAACAATGTGGCATACAGAGACCCCCAAATACAAATAGAGCATATGAATTTTCACATATGACTACAACATATTTGTCACGACCAGCACCCAATACCAGAACAAGTGCCAAGTACCCTGGTATTAGCTCAGCTTCACCAGTAGTGCGACCACCTTTGGGCTTCGGGAGGAGCCCTCAGCTTACTTGGGTGCCACCTGGACTTAATGAGAGGTACAAGGCGAGATGTTCTGGCTGGCAAAGGGGCACGGCTGGTAGCAGAGTCTTTTGGGTCAAAGGTCACGGTACAAAGGATTAGGCAGAAGGATGGTCAGACAGGCTGGGTCGAGGCAGGCGGATATCAGAATCGTCAGGCAGGCAAGGGTTAAAACCAGGTAGTTAATCAAGGAGTGAAGCTAGAAGAGTTGTCGTAGGCAGGCAAGGGTCAGGATACAGATTGGAGAGTAGTCAGGAATTGGCTGGGTCAAACACAAAGAATCAGGATCAGAATAACTGGAAATGGCACAAGGCACAGGAACCACAGAACACAGTTCTATCACGGGCAAAGTCTGGAAGCCCTTTCACACTATTTATACATTTGAATTCGGCGCCATTGCGTGCTGGCGTCATCACGCCAGCGCACCTGCGCCTTTAAGAAACAAGAAGGCGCGCACATGTGCCCTTAGAGGGACAAGGTGGTGCCGGAACAGGACCATGCGGCGGGCATCCCCGCCAATGGCGCAGCGGGCCACCCCCCCGCACAGGTATTTTTATTACATTACCCCCCTCTTCAGGGGGGGCCACTGGACCCCCAGGCTTACCAGGAAATTTTAGATGGAATTTCTTCCTGAGTATGTCAGCCTTGATGTCTTCTACTGAGAACCAAGAGTTCTCCTCAGCCCTTCCACTTAATAGGGTATTGTAGCTTACCTCGTACGAGGCGGGAATCGAGGAACTCTTGGATCTCAAACTCAGGCTGACCTTCAACCAACACTGGGGGAGGAACAGACAAAGAACGAATATCAGAGGCAGGTTTCAGGAGGGATACATGAAAAGAATTGGATATCTTAAAATTAACAGGTAATTGAAGGCAAACTGAAGATGGGTTAATGATTTCAGAAATGGGATATGGAGCGATAAACCTGGGTCCCAGTTTGAGAGAGGGCACCTTTAACTTGATATTTTTGGTAGACAACCAGACCTGATCCCCCACTTTATACTGGGGTGCCTCTTGACGTGATCTGTCAGCAGCTTTTTTTTTGAGCAGAAGTAGCTGCAGACAGAGATTCGTGCACTTGAGACCAAACCTTAGAGAATTGTTCGACAGAAGAATTGGCAGAAGGTACAGGGGGACCAGACCCAGAAAAAGAATAAGCTTTGGGATGCAACCCATTTACAATAAAGAAAGGGGACTCACCAGAGGAAGAATGGGTAGCATTATTGTATGCAAATTCTGCCCAGGGTAACAGTTCCGCCCACGTGAACTGGTTGTCAGACAAATAACATCTGAGGTGCTGTTCCAGGGACTGGTTTACCCTCTCAGTTTGACCGTTGGTTTGGGGGTGATAAGCAGAGGAATAGGATAACTCAATCCCAACCAAAAAACAGAAGACACGCCAAAACTTAGAAACAAATTGAACCCCCCTGTCGGAAACAATATTTTCAGGAAAACCATGAAACTTAAAAATGTGGGTAACAAATAGGTCAGCCAAAGTCTTAGCAGAAGGAAGGTGTGGAAGGGGAACAAAATGGCTCATCTTGCTAAACCTATCCACCACCACCCAGATCACCGTTTTCCCCTGAGAAGGGGGTAAATCAACAATGAAGTCCATTGACAGATGGGACCAAGGTTTTTCTGGAATGGGTAAGGGGATTAACAAACCCTGGGAAGAATTTTGAGAAGACTTTGATCTTTGGCAGACTGGGCAGGAATTAACGAAGGCCTTAGCATCCTGTTTGAATGATGGCCACCAAACATGACGGGATAACAGGGACACCATCTTTGAAATGCCTGGATGCCCTGCCATCTTAGAATCATGAACCTCCCTCAATACTTGCTCCCTTAACTCCTGTGGTACAAACCATCTCCCCGAAGGGGTATCTGTAGGAGCAGATGTTTGAAGAGGGAGCAATAGAGAAGAAAGGTCAGATTCAAGGGTGGCTATGATCATTTCTCTGGGAATAATGGGAGTACACTCACTAGAGTCAGAAGAAATGGATTTGAAACTCCTAGAGAGTGCATCCGCCTTGGTGTTTTTAGTCCCAGGCCTGAAAGTCAAAGAAAAATTAAACCTTGTGAAAAATAGAGCCCATCTAGCCTGCCACGGATTAAGGCGTTTAGCGTACTCTATGTATAGTAGATTCTTGTGGTCAGTATAGACCGTCACCAGATGTTTTGCACCCTCTAGGAGATGCCGCCATTCCTCAAAGGCCCATTTGACTGCCAACAATTCCCTGTTACCTATATCATAATTCACCTCTGCAGGTGAGAACTTCCTGGAGAAGAAAGCTCAGGGATGTAACTTGTTGGTAGTCGGATGCCTTTGAGAAAGGACTGCCCCAGCTCCCAACTCAGAGGCGTCAACATCCACAATAAAAGGAAGCACAGTGTCGGGGTGACGAAGGATTGGGTAGAACTGAACTCCTTTTTGAGGAATTCAAATGCTTGAACAGCCTCAGGGGGCCACATGCTGGGATCAGCGCCCTTCTTGGTTAAATTAGTAATGGGGGCCACAATGAGGGAATAATTCTTAATAAACTGACGATAATAATTAGCGAAACCGAGGAACCTTTGGGTTGCACGTAACGAAAGGGGTTGGGTCCAATCCAGGACTGCTCTCACCTTGCCTAGATACATTTCTAAACCCTTGCTGGAAATGTTAAATCCCAAAAACTGAACAGAAGAAACCCCAAAAGTACATTTCTCCAGTTTCCCATAAAGATTATTCTCCCTCAGTCTTAGTAAGACTTCACATACATGTTTTTGATGTTCCTTCCTGTTGGAAGAAAAAATCAGGATATGGTCAAGATAGACCACTACGAATATCCCCAACAGGTCCCGAAAGATGTCGTTGACAAACTCCTGAAACATAGCGGGAGCGTTACAGAGACCGAAGAAATACGATGTGGCTAATGGCGGAGCTCTACCCTTGCACGCCAGTTCCTGCTGAACTGCAGCTCTCGCGATAGATCGGCTCCTTCCAGCCGGCTTCCACTTACACGCTTCTGTTACCGCTGTATAGCACTGTTCAAAGCATTATCGGAGTCTGGCAGGTTAGTATCAAATAATCGGCTTTATTGAGCGCTTTAAAATAGCTGAGGAGGGGGATTCACAGAGACCGAATGGCATTACAAGATATTCATAGTGGCCATCTCTGGTGTTAAATGCAGTCTTCCACTCATCACCCTCCCTGATACGTATCAGGTTATAAGCCCCCCTAAGTTCAAGTTTGGTAAAGACCCTAGCATCTTTAACCTGATCAAAAAGTTCGGGAGGGGATAGCTTTTTTTATGGTGATCTTGAGCCCCCTATAATCAATACAGGGGCGATGACCACCATCTTTTTTCCTGACAAAAAAGAAGCCTTCCCCCGCAGGGGAACTAGAAGGTCTGATGAAACCCCTTTCCAAATTTTCCTTAATATACTGTTTCATTGCTTGGGCTTCGGGCAATGAAAGAGGGTAGGTTCTACCACGAGGAGGAGTTGACCCAGAGACAAGATCTATTGCGCAGTCATACTGCCGGTGTGGGGGTAAGGTTTCTGCTGCCTTTTTAGAGAAGGCATCAGCAAATTCTGCGTATGCAGCAGGTAACCCCTCAAGAGATGTAGTTGCTACTACAGATGGAAAACATACCCCTCCACACATAGTACCCCATTGAACCACCTCCCTTGAGACCCAATCAATCAGAGGGTTATGCCTCTGGAGCCACGGTAACCCCAAAATAAGAGGAGATTAAGCACCCTCTATGAGGTAAAAAGCTATCTCCTCACAATGCAAATTATTAATACACATGGAAAGAGTTACAGTCTCCTTAGAAATTACACCAGACCCGAAGGGTCTTTTGTCTACTGCCATAATTCTCATGGGGGCACTTAGAGGAACTAAAGGGATACAGAATTTATCTGCAAAGGCAGAATACAAAAAAATTACCCTCCGCCCCTGAGTCCACAAATGCGGACACCTTGACAGAGCCCGTAGGCCAGGTTAGTTTAACTGGTAACAAAACCTTAGAGGCAGATTGAGGACAGGAAACTCCTGCACCCAAATGGAGCTCCCCTTCTCCACTTAGGCTTCAGAGTTTCCCGGCCTCTTAGAACATTGGTTCAGAAAATGTCCCTTTTCACCACAGTACATGCAAAGACCCAGGGAACGCCTGCGTGCCTTTTCCTCAGGAGTTAGATGTTATATGCCTAATTGCATAGGCTCCTCCTGAGGTAGAGGCACAGAGGGGTTAGGAGATATTACATTGGTCACCACATTTGCTTTCTATCTACCTGGATGGCGAGGAACATGAGACCATCCAGGTTAGAAGGTAGGGGGTAATTAACCAGACTATCCTTTACTGAATCAGATAACCCTAAACAAAATTGACTCCGTAGAGCCAAATCATTCCACCCAGTTTCCACTGCCCACCGGCGGAATTCGGTGCAGTACACCTCCGCATCCCTTTTCCCTTGGCGCAACTTACGAATTGCGGTATGGGCAGAAGATGCACGATCCGGGTCATCGTAGAGAATCGCCATTCTGTTAAAGAAACTGTCAAGGGAATAACAAGCAGGGTCAGAGGAAGGCAGCCTGAGGGCCCAAATTTGGGGGTCACCTCAAAGCAGGGTCATTACGAACCTTACTTTCTCCTCACCAGATTGGAATGAGGGAGGGAAAAAACTAAGGTATAACTTACATTCCTCTTTAAAGATGAAAAATTTAGTGCGATCCCCACTGAATTTCTCGGGGAACACAATTTTGGGTTCATGGGGTTTAGATGAGTTACCCCAATTGGCAGAAGAACCCACAGGAAGTGCAGGAACAGGATTAGGTGGCTGCTGTGAAGGCCCCAACTGACGGGTCAGATTGTGGAACCCTTGAAGCAAATAGTTCTGCTTTTGCTCTTGCTCTTCCATACGTTGCAGCAAAGTAGAGAGCAACATCTCAGTGGAAGTTTGAGGAGATGGTGTAGCAGAGGTAGCAGCAGCTTTGTGACCGTCGTCCTCCATGGGCCCGTGATAATGTCACGACCGGCACCCAATACCAGAACAAGTGCCAAGTACCCTGGTCTTGACTCGGCTTCACCAGTAGTGTGACCACCTTTGAGCTTCGGGAGGAGCCCACAGCTTACTTAGGTGCCACCTGGACTTAACGAGAGGTGAGATGTTCTGTCTGGCAAAGGGGCACGGCTGGTAGCAGATTTTTTTGGGCCAAAGGTCACGGTACAAAGGATTAGGCAGAAGGATGTCAGACAGGCTGGGTCGAGGCAGGCAGATATCAGAATCGTCAGGCAGGCAAGGGTCAAAACTGGGTAGTCAATCAAGGGGTAAAGCTAGAAGATTGTTTTAGGCAGGCAAGGGATACAGATTGGAGAGTAGTCAGGAACAGGCTGGGTCAAACACGAAAAATCAGGATCAGAATCAGAATAACTGGAAATGGCACAAGGCACAGGAACCACAGAACGTAAGAAAGTGTCCAGGTTCTGTAGTTCACTCCCCTCTGCCGGTTAAAGGATCCGTTCTCCTTCAGATAGGCAATAGAAATTATGTGTAGACAAACCAGCGCTAAAAGCTCGGGGTAAAAAAGAAATAATAGTATATAGTGTAGTATTTCCTTATTCGGTATGTAACACCCCTGTGTATATTAAGGGTTAATAGTGTTTCTTCACCTGTGCGGTTAAATTACCCTGCAACCATTAACCAGTATAAAGTTATTCCACCACCTGTGTTTGACATATAATTATACTCACAGACGTTTTAAATATTTGCTTGCAATAAGGATGTTTGTTGTTGCTGTTCCGCTCGTTTTGGCATCTAGGAACACATGCTTGACATCGTGTAAAACAATTTATTAAAATGTATTTATAAGGTTAAAATTACACTCACAAAAAAATCTTGAAGTTTGCACGTATAAAAGTCATCCCAAAGGTGTTCCCAGCTCCACCGAATTTGTTCCGCTGTGTAGAGATGTTTAGCTTGCCGGC
Organism: Xenopus laevis; assembly: GCF_017654675.1. NCBI lineage: Eukaryota > Metazoa > Chordata > Amphibia > Anura > Pipidae > Xenopus > Xenopus laevis. The sequence goes on along the minus strand of NC_054378.1, from coordinate 31,029,864 downwards.
ATAATCAGCGTGTGGTATCTGGGCCTCCTTGGATGACGTCACAGCCGACGCGTTTCGTCTCAGACGGACTTTCTCAAGGCTTCAAAATTGTCTCTGCGCATGTGCGCCTTTTACTCTAACCGTTGTCGTAGCAGCGGCTATGGAGTACTTCCTGTTTCTGGATTCGTATCGGTTGTCTTAGCAACCCGTTTCTACTCGTGCAATGTATTTAAAAACATTTTAAAACATTTTGTACAAAGCATTATCTACTTATTGCAAGCATATATATCACATTTAGAACTTCCTTAAAATGGTAATATAATTTATATCCCTTTGCATTCTGTTACCCGTCCCCACTAATAGCACACCCACATAGCAGATCTATTTTCTTTTTTTATTGGACTATGATTACTGCTTGATTTTTAATTATATATTTTATGGGTTTTAAATGAATTTATATATCATTATTTATTGTACATATGTAGATCACATATATTTATATTTGTCTTTACAGTAACCATTTCTGATTCTAATTATAAAAAGGCCCTTAGATTGATGTCTATATTAAGTCCCTTAGGTATGTAAGATTCTAACTTGTATATCCATTTACTCTCATTCTGTAGTGTTTTTTTTGTTAAATCACCTCCTCTCCATTGATTTTTTACTACCTCTATACCCCAATACATTAGACCTGTGGGGTTCATTTTATGTTGTTCCTTAAAATGTTTGGAGACACTGTGATTTTCTTTGCCTTTTTTAATATTATTTACATGTTCCCTAATGCGTTCCCTTAATTCTCTATTGGTTTTGCCTATATATTGTAGGCCACATGGGCGTTGTAGACAGTATATAACATTTTTTGTCCTACAATTAATGTTATGTTCAATTTTAAATTCTCTTTTATTTACCGTTGAGTTAAAGGTTTTTTTCTTTATACCATACTTACAGGCTTTGCAAAGGGAACATGGGTAGAAGCCTGCCCACATACAATCTTTTGTCTTATTTTTAGTTTTTTCGGTCTCACAATAGTTTCTCACCAATTTTTGATGTAGATTGTTGGCACGCTTGAACACCACCTTTGGTTGGTCTGGGATAGAATTTACCAAATCGGCATCACATTTTAATATACCCAATGTTTTTTTATAATCTTTTTGACTTCGCCTGCTAGGGGATTGTAAGTATTTGAAAATATTATTTCCAATTTATCTTCTTCCCCTTTTGGTGCTTTTTCTTTTAGGAGGTCATTTTTCTCTATATTATTTACTTTTTCTCTTGATTTCTGTATAATATTTTCTTTATATCCCCTTTCTTTAAATCTTTTACTCATAAAGTCTAGTTGTTTATTCATTTCTCTTCCTTCACTACAGTTTTTCTTTATCCTACACATCTGACTGTAGGGGATACTGTTAATCCATTGTGGATGGTGGTTACTATTCGGTAATACATAGTTGTTCGCATCCACACTTTTGAAATAAGTTTTAAATTGTATCTGAGAGTTTTTTTGGTATATTTCTAAATCTAAAAAATTTATTTTTTCTGAACTGTATGACAGGGTAAATTCCAAATTTAAATCATTTTGGTTTAAGGACAAAGCGAATTCTTTTAGTGTTTTTTCTGGAACCCTCCAGACCAGTATGATATCGTCAATGTAGCGACGCCATAGGACAAGGTCCGCAACTTTCTGCAATAGGGGGGCTATGATACGTTCCTCCCAGTACCCCAGGTGTAAATTTGCATTACTTGGCGCGAACCTTGTCCCCATGGCAATCCCACAGGTCTGGAGGTAGTATTTGTCCTGAAACCAAAAGAAATTATGTTCTAGTATGAATTCGATTCCCTTAAGTATAAATTCTTTTTGGATATTTGGTATTGATAGATCACTTTCCAAAAAATGTGCTGTCGCTTTTATACCTTGGGTGTGTCTTATTGAGGTATACAAAGATTTTACATCCAGTGTAGCCATCAACATTCCTGGTTCCCATTGTAAACTTTGAAGGGTTTTTATAACCTCAGTTGAATCTCTTAAATAGGCTGGAAGGGAGATTACATGTTTTTGTAGCATTCTATCAATGTATTGGGATAGGTTACTTGTAAGTGACCCTATCCCTGATATGATTGGTCTCCCTGGGGGATCTATAGGATCTTTGTGAATTTTTGGGAGACAGTAGAAGACTGGAGTTACTGGATGTTCGATCTTTAGATATCTCCATTCAGTTTCATTTAGTATCTCATTTTTTTTAGCTTCGTCTAGCATATAATGTAATTTTTTATTGAATACTTCCATAGGGTTTGATTTCAATTCTTTATTTGCACATCCCAAGATATTTCTGTTTATCCATCACATCACAGTTGTGATGGATAAACAGAAATATCTTGGGATGTGCAAAATTCTAATAGAAGACAAAAAAACCTATAAAGAATTGAAATCAAACCCTATGGAAGTATTCAATAAAAAATTACATTATATGCTAGACGAAGCTAAAAAAAATGAGATACTAAATGAAACTGAATGGAGATATGTAAAGATCGAACATCCAGTAACTCCAGTCTTCTACTGTCTCCAAAAAATTCACAAAGATCCTATAGATCCCCCAGGGAGACCAATCATATCAGGGACTTACAAGTAACCTATCCCAATACATTGATAGAATGCTACAAAAACATGTAATCTCCCTTCCAGCCTATTTAAGAGATTCAACTGAGGTTATAAAAACCCTTCAAAGTTTACAATGGGAACCAGGAATGTTGATAGCTACACTGGATGTAAAATCTTTGTATACCTCAATAAGACACACCCAAGGTATAAAAGTGACAGCACATATTTTGGAAAGTGATCTATCAATACCAAATATCCAAAAAGAATTTATACTTAAGGGAATCGAATTCATACTAGAACATAATTTCTTTTGGTTTCAGGACAAATACTACCTCCAGACCTGTGGGACTGCCATGGGGACAAGGTTCACGCCAAGTTATGCAAATTTACACCTGGGGTACTGGGAGGAATGTACCATAGCCCCCCTATTGCAGAAAGTTGCGGACCTTGTCCTATGGCGTCGCTACATTGACGATATCATACTGGTCTGGAGGGGTCCAGAAAAAACACTAAAAGAATTCGCTTTGTCCTTAAACGAAAATGATTTAAATTTGGAATTTACCCTGTCATACAGTTCAGAAAAAATACATTTTTTAGATTTAGAAATATACCAAAAAAACTCTAAGATACAATTTAAAACTTATTTCAAAAGTGTGGATGCGAACAACTATGTATTACCGAATAGTAACCACCATCCACAATAGATTAACAGTATCCCCTACAGTCAGATGTGTAGGATAAAGAAAAACTGTAGTGAAGGAAGAGAAATGAATAAACAACTAGACTTTATGAGTAAAAGATTTAAAGAAAGGGGATATAAAGAAAATATTATACAGAAATCAAGAGAAAAAGTAAATAATATAGAGAGAAATGACCTCCTAAAAGAAAAAGCACCAAAAGGGGAAGAAGATGAATTGGAAATAATATTTTCAAATACTTACAATCCCCTAGCAGGCAAAGTCAAAAAGATTATAAAAAAACATTGGGGTATATTAAAATGTGATGCCGATTTGATAAATTCTATCCCAGACCAACCAAAGGTGGTGTTCAAGCGTGCCAACAATCTACATCAAAAATTGGTGAGAAACTATTGTGAGACCGAAAAAACTAAAAATAAGACAAAAGATTGTATGTGGGCAGGCTTCTACCCATGTTCCCTTTGCAAAGCCTGTAAGTATGGTATAAAGAAAAAAACCTTTAACTCAACGGTAAATAAAAGAGAATTTAAAATTGAACATAACATTAATTGTAGGACAAAAAATGTTATATACTGTCTACAATGCCCATGTGGCCTACAATATATAGGCAAAACCAATAGAGAATTAAGGGAACGCATTAGGGAACATGTAAATAATATTAAAAAAGGCAAAGAAAATCACAGTGTCTCCAAACATTTTAAGGAACAACATAAAATGAACCCCACAGGTCTAATGTATTGGGGTATAGAGGTAGTAAAAAATCAATGGAGAGGAGGTGATTTAACAAAAAAAACACTACAGAATGAGAGTAAATGGATATACAAGTTAGAATATTACATACCTAAGGGACTTAATATAGACATCAATCTAAGGGCCTTTTTATAATTAGAATCAGAAAAAAGTTTTTTTTGTGAGTGTAATTTTAACCTTATAAATACATTTTAATAAATTGTTTTACACAATGTCAAGCATGTGTTCCTAGATGCCAAAACGAGCGGAACAGCAACAACAAACATCCTTATTGCAAGCAAATATTTAAAACGTCTGTGAGTATAATTATATGTCAAACACAGGCGGTGGAATAACTTTATACTGGTAAATGGTTGCAGGGTAATTTAACCGCACAGGTGAAGAAACACTATTAACCCTTAATATACACAGGGGTGTTACATACAGGAACCACAGAACACAGTTCTACCATGGGCAAAGTCTGGAAGCCCTTTCACACTATTTATACATTTGAATTTGGCGTCATTGCAAGCTGGCGTCATCACGCCAGCGCACCTGCGTCTTTAAGAAACAAGGAGGCGCGCACACGCCTTAGAGGGACAAGATGGCGCCGGAACAGGACCATGCGGCAGGCGTCCCCGCCGATGGCGCGGCGGGCAACCCTGCCGCACAGGTATTTTTATTACAATGTTACAATATAAGCATCCGATGAGACCCCCTTACAGTATGGAGACCCTAGAAAACCATATATTTTCAGAAAGTACACATTCTGATAAATCTAAAGCAGGTAATTACATCTTTCTACTGCAAACTACCAATCTGCAAAGCTATGCTAAACATAAGTGTTTTATGAAATCTCTGAAAATAGTCACAAAGCTTGCATTTTACCTCATTATATATCAAACATTTTGTAACCTACCAGCAAAAGTCATCCTAAATATGAACACCAGGGGTATACTGAACAATCATATATTCCGAAAGTACACATTCTGATGAATCTAAAACAGGTAATTACATCTTTCTACTGCAAACTACCAATCTGCAAAGCTATGCTAAAAATAACATTTTTCATGAAATCTCTGAAAATAGTCATAAAGCTTGCATTTTACCCCATTATATACCCCACATTTTGTAGCATAACAGCAAAAGTCATCCTAAATATGAACTCCAGAGGTCTACTTAACAGGTTGATGCCCAATATGCATAGATTTACCAAACTATTTTGCACAGAGACCCCCAAATGGATATATAGCAGACAAAATGAAAAGCCTCTCCTCCATTCCCTAACCCTTTAATGCTACAGAACGTAGAATCTATGTTCTGTGGCATTTAAAAAAACTTTTCCACAGAACGTAGATTCTACATTCTGTAGCACTTAAAGGGTTTTAAAGTGTGATAATCACAAATTAAGAACACAACATATATCAAAAAGCCATAACCAATAAAATAAACTGGCAGAGATTGGACAGATTATAAAGAATAATCCTCAAAGGAAAGTTGAGTGAAGACTTAAGTGGAGCAGGAAAGATAAATGGTGTTGTAACTGAACTGTTTGTAGTAGGTACCTGAAGTTTGCAGTAAAGGCATGCATGGGCTTGTTTTTCTCCGTGTAACAGAGGATCAGTTTACACACCTAGGTAAGCAGAAGAGGAGTGATGTAATCACTACTTAATTGCTGATCGTTAGGCGTGTGTGTGGGGGGGGTCTTAAAATTCCATCATCCTAGTTTAGCCAATCACCAAAGTACAAAAAAAGTGTAAAAATGACATTAATTTTAATTACATTTAAATTTGGATTAGCAGATATAATACTATCCTAAGTTGCTATAGGGCTGCATGGCTCACCCCTATCTGTCCCCAAGTTTACAAAGAGAGATATAAGGTTATATGATTGCTGCCAGACAAAATATGTTCCAATTCCCACTGAGCTGCTGGATCATAAAACAATGCTGGTACTTCCTGTAGAGGTGTACGGGCCTCATAAAGGTGAGAACCCATAGCGTCAACACAATGTTGTTAGGGTCGCATTGCATAGCAACCACCATATTTATCTATTATCACCTGGCCCCGATTGCTCACCTGGCTGCTGTGGTTTATAGGAATTGTTTAGTGTAAAAATAAAAACTGTGTAAATAGATAGGCTGTGCAAAAAAAAAATGTTTCCAATATATTTAGTTAGCCAAAAATGTATTGTGTAAAGGCTGGAGTGCCTGGATGTCTAACATAACAGAACATAGCCCAACTTCCTGCTTTTCAACTCTCTTGGTTTCCACCGACTGGTTACCCTGGTTACCAGGCAGTAACCAATCACAGACTTGAGGGGGGCCACATGGGTCATATCTGCTGCTTTTGAATCTGAGTTGAATGCTGAGGATCAATTGCAAAATCACTGAACAGATATGAACCATGTGGCCCCCCTTCAAGTCGCTGACTAGCTCAGAGTTATAGAGCTGTAAAGCAGGAAGTAGTGTTCTGGCTATTATGTTACACATCCAGTCACTCCAGACTTTATACATTACATTTTTAGCTAACTAACTATATTAGAAACAATTTTTATTTTGCACAGCCTACCGTATATACTAGAGTATAAGCCAACCCGAGTATAAGCCGAGGTACCTAATTTTACCTACGAAAACTGGGAAAACTTATTGACTCGAGTATAAGCCTAGACACAACTACAGCCCTGTCTCCCAGCAGCGCACATTCCGCCAAAGCGACCCCCCCAGCGATCAACCGGACTTCTTTGCAAAGTTGATGGTGACAGAGAATTGCCAAACGGATTACTGTGTGCATTGTCCCACTGTCCCACTAGCATGTGCAGAGGGTACTGTGTGATATTGCCATCACTGTTAATCTTTAGTATAACCAACAGAGGGTGCTGTGTGATATTGCCATCACTGTTAATCCTTCATATAACCAACAGAGGGCGCTGTGTGATATTGCCATCACTGTTAATCCTTCATATAACCAACAGAGGGCGCTGTGTGATATTGCCATCACTGTTATTCTTTCATATAACCAACAGATGGCGCTGTCTGATATTGCAGTCACTGTTATTCTTTCATATAACCAACAGAGGGTGCACTGTTATTCTTTCATATAACCAACAGAGGGTGCTGTGTGATATTGCAGTCACTGTTATTCTTTCATATAACCAACAGATGGTGCTGTGTGATATTGCAGTCACTGTTATTCTTTCATATAACCAACAGAGGGCACTCTGTTATTCTTTCACATAACCAACAGAGGGCGCTGTGTGATATTGCAGTCTCTCCCCAAGCGAACTGTTGGTATAGGAATGATTAAAAGTGACTGCAATCTCAGCTACTGCCCACTGACTCAAGTATAAGCCGAGGTAGACTTTTTCAGCACATTTTGGATGCTGAAAAACTTATACTCGATTATATACACAGTTTTTATTTTCATGCTGAACTATTCCCCACTTGTGGGTTGCACTGCTGACTACTATTGCAGGCCAGTTTCACCCCCAGTTAATGCCATATTGATCCATATCAACTGTCACTTGTTTGCAGGGGCCCTAAAGGTGGAGCAACATGTGCATTTCACCAAGTACACTTGCAGAATAGATTGGTACCCCCCACAGTACCCCTAATTGTAGCAAGGTGGTATTATTCAGCTAGCCATTTACCCTGTTGGGAACGCTAGCTGAATAATACCACCTTGCTACAATTAGGGGTACCCTGCGGGGGGTACCAATCTATTCTGCAAGTGTACTTGGTACATCCCCAAAACTTGGTTTAAAACAATCAATAAGGACCTTCTACCATTCATTTGGAACAAGTCCCTAGTATCGCTTGGGAGAAACTGAAAGCACCATACAATGAGGGTGGCTTAGCCCTGCCTAACTTTAACCTATATTTTTTGGCTTCACAAATATGATACATAGTTACATAGTTAAATTGGGTTGAAAAAAGACAAAATCCATCAAGTTCAACCCCTCCAAATGAAAACCCAGCATCCATACATACACCCATCCCTACTTTTAATTAAATTCTATATACCCAAACCTATACTAACTATAGAGCTTAGTATCAGAATAGCCTTTGATATTATGTCTGTCCAAAAAATCATCCAAGCCATTAACTGAATCAGCCATCCCAACATCACCCGGCAGTGCATTCCACAACCTCACTGTCCTGACTGTGAAGAACCCCCTACGTTGCTTCAAATGAAAGTTCTTTTCTTCCAGTCTAAAGGGGTGGCCTCTGGTATGGTGATCCACTTTATGGGTAAAAAGGTCCCCTGCCATTGTCTATAATGTCCTCTAATGTACTTGTAAAGTGTAATCATGTCCCCTCGCAAGCGCCTTTTTTCCAGAGAAAACAACCCCAACCTTGACAGTCTACCCTCATAATTTAAGTCTTCCATCCCTCTAACCAATTTAGTTGCACGTCTCTGCACTCTCTCCAGCTCATTTATATCCCTCTTAAGGACTGGAGTCCAAAACTGAACTGCATACTCCAGATGAGGCCTCACCAGGGACTTATAAAGAGGCATAATTATGTTTTCATCCCTTGAGTTAATGCCCTTTTTTATGCAAGACAGAACTTTATTTGCTGTAGTAGCCACAGAATGACACTGCCCAGAATTAGACAACGTGTTATCTACAAAGACCCCTAGATCCTTCTCATTTAAGGAAACTCCCAACACACTGCCATTTAGTGTATAACTTGCATTTATATTATTTTTGCCAAAGTGCATAACCTTGCATTTATCAACATTGAACCTCATTTTCCAGTTTGCTGCCCAGTTTTACAGTTTAGACAAATCACTCTGCAAAGTGGCAGCATCCTGCATACATTGGTGGTTTCACCCAGATCCCTATAAACCCAATATGACTTTCCAATCCAATAGGATCCTTGAAAGGAATGAGAAATATACCATACCACTCTCTGGCAGATCTGACAATCTTCCACCCACCATGACTGCCCCCCCCCACTCCTCATGGTTACAAGCCCTAAAATACCTCAAAAAGAAACCCCCTCTACTTACCATGTCTTTCCCTCTATGGGGCAACTCAAACCTCCCTCAATACCGTGTATTAGAGGACATTTTGTACTGGCTCTCCCATGGCATCAAATATTTAAGATACCTCATCCAGGTCCTCCAGCTTTGCCTCCTATACTACCCTACTAGAAAGAACCATCACAACAATAATTACCCTTATTCCGATAATAACAACTCTTTAGGACACAATTTGGCACACTCTCACCCACTCTCACTGTTACCAATCTGGAAGATACCCCACAAAACTAACTGCAAACCTGTACTACAACATTCTGGCAGGAACACCCTCACCCTTTACATTGGCTCAAGCGTGATGGACAGAATACATACCTACTCTGTCCCAGGACGATTGGGATGAAGCCATGGAGCATATGTACAAACCCCTTACTTCAATATGAGATAGACTAATCCACTACAAATTCTTTCACCAACTATATATAACTCCAGTTAAGCTCAAATGCATGGGGAAAACTCCCCATGACCACTGCCCTTGATGTAATACCCAACAAGCCAACTATTTCCACATGCTCTGGGAATGCCCTAACATAGCCTCCTATTGGGCACAAATAACCCAAACTATGGCCTTGGAACTAAGATCCCCACATATTGTGTCTCCCTCGTTCTGCCTACTAGCAATCCTAGATGATGTAATCACCACCAATCAGGCCCGCTTGAGAACAGGGTATTATTATACTACGCCAAAAAAAAATGTGGTGTTGCACTGGATGAACCCTAATCCACCCACTAGAGACTCCTGGGTCCACCTGGTCAACTCCACAATTCCTCTCATTAAACTTACCTATGAGGCCAGAGGTATTTACAAAAGATTCAATAAAATCTGGAGCCCTTGGTGGGAATCTGGGCTGGGAGCCTCAACAACTTTCAATCTTGCTGAAGTTTGGACTGTCAATGCCCTTTAAGACTCACATGGGAATTTTCAGACCTCTACAGTAAACCAAGCCTGACTTTCAATTTGATCCTTAACTTTAATTCAACGACCATAACCTTATAGATTACATCACACACCGTATCTACTGTTTTACCTGAACCTTTTATATGCTTGCTTTGTTTTTTTTTCTATTATGTTTTACTGTACAATTGGGAATAAAAAACAATAAAAAGTTTCCTTTAAAAAAATGAAGGACAGAACGCAAAGTTTTTTGATTTTCAATTTTTTTTCTTCATAAATACAGTAACTGCACATTTGACATATATGATATTCCAATATATATGGGGGAAAAGTATATCCTATCTATAATGTCATCGAACATATTTGTAAAACCAAACTTTAAGGTATACTTTAAGGTATTGCTAAGGAATGTTCTAATTAGTTTTTTTTCGGTCAAAACTCAGCTAACAGCTCTATTTCAATACTTCACCACCTAAAACCTGCCGAGTTCATGTAGAAGTCAATGGCAGAGATCCTCTGAACCATTTGAAGCATCCCATACTCAAGGTACAGTAAGACCTTAGCAGGGATTCAGTCAAAGGCAATTTTTTAAATACTAGTGAGTACATTACTACACCTACTGACAGTGATTAGAGCTAAAAATTCGCAAAAACTCTGAAATCCTTCTCATTTAATTACTTTTAAAACATAAATGTTATTTTCGCCTAAGAACATAACAATTTGTCTTTCGTCAAATCTCACTACAAACCATTTTGCACATTTTTCAGCACAAGCATAGATATCTATCACATCTAGACATTTATCACTTGAAGCTATGCAAATGGTTCCTCGTTATGAGGGTGGTGTGGCTGTGGAATGATCTGTTAAGTTTTGATGGCTAGTGATGGGCGAATTTATTCACCAGGCGCGAATTCGCGGTGAATTTGCGTGATTCGCCGCCAGCGAATAAATTCGCGAAACGCCCGCGAAAATTCGGGCGAAAAAATTTGCTGGCGTCAAAAACGGGCGCCGGCGTCAAAAAAACGGGCGCTGGCGTCAAAAAAGAGATGCCGAATTTTTCGGCAAAGCGAAACGGCGCAAATTCGCCCATCACTATTGATGGCAGATTACCTTAAATACTTAGATTTGATCAAAAATGTAAATTTGCTTCAGATTTGCTCGTCAGTTATGGGTTATCGAATTGCTGCAGCATCTCTAAATCAAGGTGAAGGTTCAAATGAATTAAAACGTTACTCATGTTTACCTGAAACAGTTATTGGTTGTAACCTTGTCCTTGACGATGGTGGGGATTGCATGAAAGATTGCATTACAAACAAAATGTTTTTTACTTTTTGTTAGTTCATAGTGGTTAGTGAAGACATAGGCCGGGAGGTGTGTATGGTGAATACTAGGAATATAAGAACACAGCATTTGCTTCTATTCATCCTGCTACTCATAATAATAGCGTGTTATGTGAAGTGTATTACCATAGCTAAATAAGAAACATTTATTAATATTTGTTTTTTTTATTTCAATGTCTTAATCTAAATGGTTAGTTACTGTATAATGTAGGAAAACCAGAACTGCTGTCTGCTTGGCTAATGCAAGCTGATTGTATTATATCACACACAGTTTTGAATTATAGTTTTTAAATAGTGCAGCATATTTTTTCTGAAAGCACTCTGTATTTGAGTGCATTGAGTAAAAAGATGTTGAATTATGGAAAGCTTTACTGAAAACAGGAATGTCATTCAATTTTCTGTATAAACTGAATTAGAATAGCGTATTACAATGTCTATCTTTCTTGTAAGGCAAATAAAACAATTTTCAGAAGAAAGGTAGAATTTATTCTAACTCATGTAAATCCAGCTTTATTTTTCCCAAAGACCTGTCTGAATTTTATATTTTAGAATATGTGACTATAAATGATCATTTAGCAATAAGTATTCATTAGAAAATATTCTTTAATGAAAAAAACTATTTTTGCCTCAGGAGGAAAATGAAAACACATTACATACAATGCAGTAGATAATGACCTTCTTGTACAGCTTTGCTACAAAGATTATTTTATAAGACACCCAAGTCATATGCCATTAATCAGAAACCACAGTCTTTATTCATGTACATTTGACTTCAAGCTGCATAATGCTCAACTTTAATAGATCGGGATAAATGACCCTACCGAGAATACTTTTTCAAACTGACAATGATTAATGGTTTAGCACCGTTTATGAACAGAAGAGCAATGCTGAAGTAAACAAGGAATAAGGACAGCCATTTAATTTACAGCAGAAAGACTTTATAGATAGAACAAACTGTTATATATTACTCTAAGTCATTAGAAAGAACACTCTGCCAATATATGAGTCCATTGAACAGCAAGATGTTTATAGTTTCAGACTGTTTTCAATTAACGTAAAAAAAAAATTTGTTCAGGATAATAAATACTCATAATTCAATATATATAGCTATATTTTTCTACCTTGGATCAATGTTGGTTATTTATAAACAATGCATGAAATTAACTCTAAAGCAAATATCCAAATGTTTTGTTATTTACTTGATTATTATTATTTATGTTATTATTATCTTTAACAAGAATATAAATAATGATTACTGAAAGCATTTTTAATACAAAAGCTTTTGCATGGGAGATAGTTATATAGTTACATACAGATGCAGCCACTTTGGTTTGTCTGTTTGACACAGAATAACTAAACACAGATATCCCATTTATCTCATTTAACACAGAAAACTGTGTCACAACATCCCATCTAATTAAAGCATTCACCATTGTGAACAATGGTGCTTTGGTATGCTAATGAAAAGGTTAAATGCATTAAATGAGATAAGATAACTTTAGATAACACAGTTTCTTCAATTAACTCTGAGTCATGACGCATTTAACTCACAAATCCAAGTGGCTTCATCTGTAGTTAAATTGGGGTTGAAAAAAGACAAAGTCCATCAAGTCCAACCCCTCCAAATGAAAACCCAGCATCCATACACACACCCCTCCCTACTTCCACACAAATTATATATACCCATACCTATACTAACTATAGAGTTTAGTATCACAATAGTCTTTGATATTCTGTCTGTCCAAAACATCATGCAAGCCGGCATTAAATGAATCAGCCATTACAACATCACCTGGCAGTGCATTCCACAACCTCACTGTCCTGACCGTGAAGAACCCCTACGTTGCTTCAAAGGAAAGTTATTTTCTTCTAGTCTAAAGGGGTGGCCTCTGGTAGGGTGATCCTCTTTATCGGTAAAAAGGTCCCCTGCTATTTGTCTATAATGTCCTCTAATGCACTTGTAAAGTGTAATCATGTCCCCTCGCAAGCACCTTTTTTCCAGAGAAAACAACCCCAACCTTGACAGTCTACATAATTTAAGTCTTTCACACCTCTAAACAGGTTAGTTGCATGTCTCTGCACTCTCTCCAGCTAATTTATATCCCTCTTAAGGACTGGAGTCCAAAACTGCACTGCATACTCAATATGAGGCCTTACCAGGGACCTATAAAGAGGCATAATTATGTTTTCATCCCTTGAGTTAATGCCCTTTTTTATGCAAGACAGAACTTTATTTGCTTTAGTAGCAACAGAATGACACTGCCCAGAATTAGACAACTTATTATCTACAAAAACCCCTAGATCCTTCTCATTTAAGGAAACTCCCAACACACTGCCATTAAGTGTATAACTTGCATTCATATTATTTTTGCCAAAGTGCATAACCTTGCATTTATCAACATTGAACCTCATTTTCCAGTTTGCTCCCAGTTTTCCAACTTAGACAAATCACTCTGCAAAGTGGCAGCATCCTGCATGGAACCTATAGTTCTGCACAATTTAGTATCATCACTTTCAATGCCCACCTCCAGGTCATTAATAAACAAGTTGAAAAGCAAGGGACCTAATACAGAGCCCTGTGGTACTCCACTAACAACACTGGTCCAGTTAGAAAATGTTTTTTTGTAACTTAAGTTTTTTATTGGTTTTACAAAGGTCACATGAAACATTGCAACATTCCATTACTGTAAGGTAGAGTATACAATGGGTGCAAATAAAGTTACAGACAAGCAGGCAAATGAAACCAGGTGAGAGACCCAATGTACAGCAACTATCTTCAGAGTGAGTAGGTGTGCGATAAGTTGAAATAGAACTGATACCTTTTTCCTGGAGCAGATAGCTCTAGTGCTGTGAATCTCCCTAACTAATTAAAGCTATATAGCGGTACATGAAGTCTCTCATGTCTGGCTAGTAAGTGGGGGGTGGATTCCTTTTGACCCATTGGCAACCTAACCTCTCAGTTCCCATATGTCCCAAATATTAGTGTACAGATCCATATTGTTGGATAGCATTGCAATACCCGCCTCGAAGATTCTGTTTGCATTTATTCTATTAACTATTTCAGTCAAAGTCGGTGGCATAGCGTTCTTCCAGTGCGAAGATATGGCTAGACGAGTAGCAGTCAGAATTTGGTTAACCAAGGCTTGTCCACATTTACGCAACATTGGTATAGGTTTGCCTAGCAGCAAGATTATGGGATCCATAGGTATTGGCCTATGTAGTATATGGCCCAGAAGTTGAGTGATTTCAGTCTACAATGGTTGGATTACTGGGCAATCCCAAAAAATGTGGAACATAGTGCCTCGAGCTCCACAATTCCTCCAACAGAGGGGCAAATGCTGTGGAAACAATTTATGTAATCTGTCGGGAGTATAGTACCAACAGGTCAAAATCTTGTAGATGTGTTCCTTCTGTCTCACACAAGTGACCATACGTTTTGCGTTGTCCCATATCAAGGGTCAGTCCCTGGCCTGGACTGGTTGTGGGAGGCCTTGGTCCCATTTGTCCATATATTTATGTCTGGGTTGATCTGAGTCTGGAGGGGTAGTCAGTATACCATAAATCCTGGAGATGAGGCCTTTTTGCGGTAATCCCTGGATCGCTATAGTTTCAAATACACTAGAAGGGTTTGACTGGAGGTATGAGACATACGGTGCAAGAAAATGGCGTACTTGAAAGTATTAAAATAATTTTATGTCTGTAAGAGATTGTTTCTCTCTGATCGCTTGGAAGGGTAGCATCACCCGAGTGAGTGGAGTGAGCAGGTCCTTGATCGAAAAGAATTGTAACTTAGACCACTTTGAACAGAATGATGGCTCAGTGCCTGGTGGAAATGCTGGGTTATTTAAAAAGGTTCTCGTCAGTGATTTAGCAGAAATCATTTTGTGTTTAAGTCTGGCCTTCAGCCAAATAGAGTAAGTAAGCCTCGTTGCAGAGAGGGCGGATGGTAGAATCCGTTTAGAGGAGTTGAGGTCCCAGATGAGTGCGTTTAAGTGGTATTCTTTCACCATACAGTTTTCGATGTGGCCCCAAGTGGTGGATGGAAGATGGTGAGACCACGCTAAAAGTTGTCTCAGCTGTGCGGCCTCATAATACTTTTGAAGGTGGGGCACCCCTAAGCCTCCCATTTTTGTATGTGCCATCATCACGGATTTGGCCACTCTATGACCACGTTGGGTCCATATAAAATTATGAAATAATGCCTGTAGCTCCTTGAAGACTTTGGGTGAGACTTGAATTGGCAAAGTTTCAAACAAATAGAGGTATTTGGGTAAAACAGACATTTTTAAAGCCGCTATCTCAAGCCAAGAAATAGAATATTTAGTCCATTGTATGAGAGAGTTCTTTGTTTGCTGGATAAGCGGTTTGAAATTAAGATTGTACAACTGGTCATGAGCTGCTGCCATCTGGGTCCCTAGGTGTGTCAAGGAATCCACCCTCCATCTGTAATTGAACTTAAGTTTCAATGCTTCTAGCTCTCTGGATGGAATGTTGAGAGGGAGAGCTTCCGTTTTATTAATGTTCAATTTGTAACCCGAGATCTTACTATATCTGTCTAGGACTAGGTGGAGATTTGGGAGGGAGATATGAGGGTTGGTCATGGTGAGTAGGACGTCATCCGCAAATAGGGCTATCTTGTAATGCGTGGAGTCTACCAATACCCCCCCTATATCTGGGTGTATCCGTAGGAGAATAGAATGTATATTGCCTATCTTTAGGATGTTTAGTTCGCCAAGCATCAAATAGTTGAGATTGGCGTATGACCTGCCTAAAAGATGTAGACAGGTTATGGGCTGTCGGGTTTGGTGAGGGTTCAGATCTATCAGTTCCCTGAGAATAAAATCTCCCCCGATTATTACGTATGAAGAATTTAGCTGTTGAGTTTTAGTGAGAACTTTTCGTAGGAAGCTGATTTGCTTTCTGTTAGGAGAGTACACATTGACCAACAATAGCTGTATATTAGCATACATTCCTTTTAGTATCAGAAAATGACCATTTGGGTCTTCAAGAGTCTGGTCGACTAAAAAAGGGCAATCCTTGTGGATAAGTATGGCAACCCCTGCCCTTTGAAAGGGGCCGGAGGAGTAGTAGGCCTTTGGGTAGATTTTGGAGCTAAGTTTGCTATGATTGCCCTTGTGGAAATGAGTTTCCTGAATAAGGGCTATATCAGCCCGAGAATTTTTGAGTTCTTTTAAAGCTAGATATCTTTTATGTATACTATTAAGGCCCTTGACATTCATAGATATAAATTTAGCCATAATGCTGTAAAGGTAAACCGAGCTCATCTGCAGCGCGGCCCTGGAGCGGGGAAGAAAGGATATTTAGACGACCAGAGTCCCTCGTCCCTCCATAGTGCATCATAGACCACTGAAACGAAATCATAGATAACTGAGCAATAAGAAATGAAAGCAGTATAAACCAAGATTACACATAGTAAGCATTCAAGTGAAAACTGCGAGTACCGGTATTCAAACAACAATAACATTATAAACCACAAACCGTATGAGGTAAATAGAAAAAACAATGATCAACCAAAAAAAAAAAAAAGGGAAAAAGAAAAAAAAAAAATTTCAGTTCTCTCTTCCTTGAGTAGAACTGATTCTGTCGGTATCTTTATAGAGAAAAAATGAAAACAAGGCGCTGACAGAACGCCTAGAGCCTATGAGGGGCAAAACAGGCACCTCTAGTGGGGGGTAAGGATCTATGGCCACGTGGAGGTCGTAACAGGCCAAAAAGGTAAAAGGTGGCAAAGAGGCCAATCCATCCATGGATCCATTTTGGCGTCTGGCAATAAAGTAGCGACCCAGCTTTCCCGGGATAGAAAATAGTTAGATAGAAATCTGGTAGATTTAGCTATTCATCCATCTTGAGGAGGTGAAGGGCTTAAAGCCAGCCGTGGCGGTGAAGCTTTCTGTTGGGCTTTGGACCATTGAGGTTGTAGCGGCAGTAAGGATCCCCTTTGTGGGGGTTCCTTATTCAGTGGTGCTGAATCTTGAGCAGATAAGCCAAGAGCTTTTAGGAATCTGCCCCCATTCCGGGGGTTGTGCAATGTATAGGTCTGGCCTGCGCTTGCAACAACCAGCTTAAAAGGAAATCCCCATCTGTAAGGTATTCCGTGATCTCTGAGTGTCTGTGTAACAGGCCGTAGATCCCTCCTTTTGTTCAGAGTAATTGGGGAAAGATCTTGAAATATCTGGATCTTATGTGCACGGAATTCCCATATGCGGGTAGCTCTTGTTTTCGCCAAGATAGCCTCCTTCCCTTGATAGTAATGGAAGCAGGCAACGATATCCAGTGGAGGTTTTGATGCAGCAGGCTTAGGGCCTAGAGAGCGATGTGCCCTATCAAATCTCCACATATCACTTGGTGTTTCTGAGCAGATGTATGTGCATAAGTCTTTAAGATAGCTTGGTATCTCCGATGGGGTTATCTCCTCAGGAATCCCCCTAAATCGTAAATTTTGTCGCATTGACCTATTTTCTAGGTCTTCACACATGTCCCGTAAATTGTACACTTCCCCTTTAAGGGCCTCATTATCTTCCTCAACATACATCAAGCGTTGTGCAATATCGTCCGTATAGGTTTCTAGCTTATCGGTGCGATCCCCCAGATCAGTAACATCTCTCTGAATCTTCTTTATTGCTGCATTCACAGCTGCCGACACAGACTGCGTGATAGTAGAAGTTAATGCGTCCTGTAGTAGCGCTAACTGGGCAGCTAAGATTTGCGGAGTTACTGGCTGATCGTCTGGTGGTTGCATGGGATCTAGCGGGGATCGTTGCGGGGAGGCCTGAGTGGGGGTGAGTGCTGGAGACATACTCACTGATCGCGTGGGCGAGACAGTTATGCGCGGAGAACCTCGAGGTGCGTCATCATCCTCAACGCCATCTTGGGATCTCGTGTGCTTGCCACGGCCTGGAGTCTTATGTAGGAAAGGCGACATAGTGGTGCGTTGCGCCCGGGTTCCACGTCTGCCCATGCCTCGGTGTCGGTCGTAAGTGACCCGAAGTGTTTTTATTTGTTCTGCAAGTTGCTTATTATCGGGTTGTTAGGGATCCGGTGGAGGAGCTCTTAAAATCCGCGTCCGGTCTCCACCATGGCTAAGGACCGCCCCACAGTTAGAAAATGTTTTACCACCACTCTTTGTAGTCTATCTTTTAGCCAGTTCCAGGCCAACATTCCTTAATTTAACCAGTAACCTTTTGTGTGGCACTGTATCAAATGCTTTAGCAAAGTTTAAGTAAATCACATCCACTGCCATCCCAGAATCGAGGTCCCTGCTTACCTTCTCATAAAAAGAAATTAAGTTAGTCTGGCAAGATCTATTACGCATAAAACCATACTGGCATACACTCATAGTATTATGATTTGCTATAAAGTCCAGTATCTTATCCTTTAATTACCCTTCAAAAAGCTTTCCTACTACTGATGTCAGACGAACTGGAGTATAATTTTGAGGCTGAGAACGGGATCCTTTTTTGAATAGAGGCACCACATTAGCAATTTGCCAATCTCTCGGCACTATGCCAGACCTAAATGAATCCTGAAAAATTAAGTAAAGAGGTTTGGCAAGACAGAAAAAAGTACAGATACATTGTGTAGCTTTAAGGCCACTGATAGATGAGGAGATTAGTAGCCCTACAATTAATTATCTCTGGCATGGGCAACCTCATTGGAGAAGATTAATAATGTGTTTTACTATTTAAAGGTGGTGAAGAAATAAGGTAAATATCTGAAACAAACTGACTGCAGTTTATTAAGCTGTTGTCCTTCAACCCAGAAGACCCTGTTTCCTTCTACAAAGTGCTTTCCTTTTGTTTTCTCCTTGTCTTCTTCCCACACTTAGTAAAATATAAAGAAACACATATTTGACCAGTTTTTTATTTTATAAAATGAATTATTGATGGAGTGTGCACTACTCCAATCAATGAGCATTAGATAAAGGTGTCAGCTTCTATTACATGGCAATTCTGTAAAACTTTAATACAGGTATGTAATACATTATCCAGAAAGCTTCGAATTATGGAAAGTCCGTCTTTGTAAACTGCATTTTATCAAAATAATCCAAATTTTTTAAAAGTATTTCATTTTCTCTGTATTAATAAAACTTAAAATAATACTTGATCCAAAATAAGATATACTTTAATTAATCCTTATTGGAAGCAAAACCAACCTGTTGTGTTTATTTAATGTTTACATGATTTTGTGGTAGACTTAAGGTAGAAAGATCCAAATTATGGAAAGATCCATTATCCAGAAAAGCCCAGGTCCCAATCATTCTGGATAACAGGTCCCATACCTGTATAAGATATTTTAATGATATACTGGGACAAATTTCAATTTACAGCAAGAAAATGTGACTTAAAAAAGTTAGACCATCTTAAAAACAGGTCATGGTTAAATAAATTAATATTCACAAGGATATCAGAAACCTTAAAGATTAATATACATATGCAATTTGAAACTCCCTGTTAAACATCCTCTGATAAAAACTGAGAGATGTTATAGGATAAGCCCACCCTAGGAGCAAGGCCAATACAAGCATGGCATATCATTGCGCAAGTATTGAATTATAAAGGAAAAATTCAATAAAATTTACACTCTGTCTTTGGCGGACCAGGACATCTTGAGAACAATATAAAATCTACCCCATCTGTTGTGAGACAGAATAGACAAAAGCGCAGCTAGTTATTATTAATATTGTTTTATAGATATATAGTTTATAATACAGAATGCCTGGGACCTGGGGTTTTCAGGATAAGGGATTTTTCAATAATTTGAATCACCTTACCTTAAGTCTGCTAAAATTGTAAACATTCATTACTCAATAGGATTGTTTGCCACTTATATGGATTTATGCAGCTTATTTATTTATTTAAGATCAGGAGCTGCTTGTGTGCCATTCTCTGCTTACTCAGTGCTGCTTGTGTGTGCCATTCTTTGCTTGCCCAGTGCTGCTTGTGTGTGCCATTCTCTGCTTACTGAGTGCTGCTTGTGTGTGCCATTCTCTGCTTGCCCAGTGCAGCTTGGTTGTGCCATTCTCTGCTTGCCCAGTGCTGCTTGTGTGTGCCATTCTCTGCTTGCCCAGTGCTGCTTGTGTGTGCCATTCTCTGCTTGCCCTACGCTACCTGTGGAATGTTAGCCTGTTAGGGGTTTGTTAGCATTTGGAAATTGCTGTTAAGGGCCCCTAAGGTGTGTAATCATGTGTTGGGGGGTTGTTGTATTATCCACAGGGGAGGATGATGCATATGGATTTAAGGGTGTATTTTAACATGACTTCAATTTTTCACATATGAGTGATGAGGGATTTCCCTGCAGTGAGCACCAACCATTTGGTTTTGTGGTGTGCTACCATCATTAATGTGACAAACACAAAGTAGTGCTACACACACACTCTCACCGCTCTTTGCAGCGTCGGGTGCCATCTGTGACTCTGTCTGCCCAGGTCTGATTCACGTACAAGAAAATACTTCAGCGGCACTCCGATTATGGTGAAAAAATTGTTGTTTTATTCGTGCCTCATGCCAGTGCTGGATTTAAATTGTGGGTGCCCCTAGGCCCACTACCGTTCATCGCCCCTGTCCCCTCCAGGGGGACAGGAGCAATGGGGATTGGCGCACGGGAAATTTTAAAAAATTATATCTCCAGCGCATCCCCAGTGCTTTTGAACCAATGTGGGTGTGGTTGGGCAGCATGCCGCCCCCCCCCCTTAAATCCTGCTGGCCTAGGTGGCCTTTCCACAAATCCGGGCCTGCCTCAAGCTAAGCGACGTTTCGAGCTTTTCCAGCCCTTTATCAAGCTTGATAAAGGGCTGGAAAAGCTTGAAACGTCGCTTAGCTTGAGGCACGAATAAAGCAACAATTTTTTCACCATAATCGGAGTGCTGCTGAAGTATTTTCTTGTACCATCGTTAATGTGGATATGATCTTAAAAGTTCTGACTGACTGATGTTAATAGATATTGATATTCTGAGACAAGGCAAGGGACTAAATAGGAAGATATGTAATAAGATAAAAACAATACAGACAAAATGATGGCCTTACAGGACAATGGCCTTTTTTTGGCTTCCAGAATCAGTGACCCCCATTTGAGAGCTGGAAAGAGGTAGAAGAGAAAAACTAATAATTAAAAAACTGTAAAAAAATAAATAAATAAATAATGAAGACCAATAGCAAAGTTGAACATTCTATAACATACTTTAAGTTAACTACCCCTTTAAAGAGATCCCAAAATACTATTGAATAACTCCAAACACTATTTATGTTATTTATATCAAAGTGCATAACCATGCATTTAACATTGAACCTTGTGTGCCAGTTTTTCCCATCAGGTTTTCATTACTAAAAGGAAAAAATAAAAACTCGGGCACAAAAAAAACTTTCACTTTTTTTAAACCCACCTGGAGAAAAAACAATTGGAGGTAGTCAAACTGAGAAACCATATGTGCATTTGGGAACTCATGTGTGGTTCCAGTAACTGATTTCTCAACCCAGTGAGAAATTAAGTTGTGCATTGACAACTTAATTAAAAATTAAAAAGCAAGCACCAGGGCTCAGAACAGGGTTAGGCAGCAGAAGTGGTATGTGCTAGGCGCCCCCCTGGCGCTATGCCCTAGGCACGTGCCTCTTCTGTCTACCGCTAGTTTTGGCCCTATGTACAAGCAAACACAATCAATTAAATAATGTTTTTTACCGGAGTCTATTTAGAATCTGCACGATAGTAAGTAGATTTTTAGGCTGACCTGTATGAATGGCCAGATGTAAGTCAGTTTGGTCTGTACTCGACACAATTTACAACATCTGTTTATAGCATATTTGGCCTAATAAGTAATAATTGGTGCTGACTGTAACTCCTTTTTGGCCAACCCCCTGTGTCAAAGGTTAAACATCACATATGTCTTATTAACTTCAGGTTCTGAGTCCCCTTTGCCAAGTGAAAGGTTACTGGGAATTACCTCTATGGCAGTGCCTCCACCTAATGGGAATGTTGCAGTCCAATCCTGCCACCTTCTTGCCAGGCAAAGTCCCGCACTCCACTCAGTCCCTTTTACTTTCCCCAGGTAGCGCTACCTGCCCAAATACCTTTCCAGATGGACAGAGGTAATTTGCTTCCATATGGCAGGCACAGTAACAAAGCCTGTTTTACAAACAGGAGACACGCTTGATCCTTTCTTTACCCTTCCTCAGGCAAACTCACCCGGAGGCTCACACAGAGCTGGCAGGCTCACATATAGTGCTGGAGCAGGCATCCACAGCATAGCTCCCAGCACTCTCCCTAGTGCAAGCACAATGAAGTCCATTTTTGAATTTGGAGCTCAAGACCCTCGTAGTCTAGCTCCCAGGCTTGGGGCTCCTGCACCCCAGTCCAGGGACTCCTCCAGCTTTCCCCCTACATCTTGCAGCCAATTATTATTCACTCTGTCCCCAGTGAAGTAGAAATCAGCAATGACTGTGAGCACATGGATCTAACTATATCAAATAGTTGTAACACCTTGTGAACCCCCCCCTCCCACCCCCCGGTGTCTGCCAGACACACTGCACAGGGACAAGAGCTCCTGCCCCTCCGAACACTCTAAGTTCAACCTGTAGCTGGACAGGTAGGGGATTTCCAACCATGTGGTTTCACAGGAACATAGGGGAATTAACGATTAACCCTACGGTTCCCTACATGACATTTTACTGATTTTTCTATATGTTGGTCCTATTTCCCTATGAACATCTACAAAAGGTCCAGAAGAAGAGATATTATTGATAATTATAAAGATTGAGATCTGTGCTGTAAGCCCCCAAAATCAATTATTATTAGGGATGGGCGAATAAATTCGCCATAGTTAAATTTGCGGCGAATTTATGCGTTTCGCCGCGGGCAAATTTTTTGCGAAATTGCGCCAAAAATTTGCCTTGTGGCTCATTTCGCCACGTGCCGAATTTTACAAACTGAACGTCACCCACAGCAGCCAATTAAATGTGAGCCATCCCACTGTCTATATAAGGAGCTGCAGAGGCGGCCATTACTCGTGGTGTTTTTGGTAGAGGTAGAGAGAGCAGGATAGTGAGAGATTTGTGTGTGATTTAGCTAGTGTGTCACGGCCGGCACCCAATACCAGAACAAATGCCAAGGACCCTGGTCTCGGCTCGGCTTCACCAGTAGTGTGACCACCTTTGGCCTTCGGGAGGAGCCCTCAGCTTAATTGGGTGCCACCTGGACTTAACGAGGGGTACAAGGCGAGGAGTTCCGGCTGGCAAAGGGGCACGACCGGATAGCAAGAGTCTTTGGGCAGAAGGTCAAGGACAAGGTGTCAGGTGGAAACGAAGCAGACCGGATCAGGACAGGCAGATAACAGAATCGTCAGGCAGGCAAGGGGTCAAAACCGGGTTGTCAATCAAAGGGTTAAGCAGGAATCGTTGTCGTAGGCAAGCAAGGGTCAGGATACAGAATTCAGAGTAGTCAGGAACAGGCAGGGTCAAACACGGATAAACAGTCAGGATAGCAAATTCAGGAACAGGTAGCAAAAAGCTCAGGAAACCTCAGGATAAGATCCTATAACGGGCACTGGCTACAGGTCTGAATGGGCCTAAAATAGGGATCCAATTGGCGCCAAAACGTGCGCAATTTCGCGCTGTTGCGCAATCACGCCAGCGTGCCTGCGCCTTTAAGAGGCGCGCCGCGCGCGCCCTAGGGATCCAAAAATGGCGCCGGCAAGGATAGGAGCGGCGCAGCGGGCGTCCACACCAGGGACGCGGCGTGGACCCCGCTGCCCACTAGACCACCAGGGTAAGTTTCTTACATAGTGGAGTTTGTGTCGAGAGCTTCTTTTTTTTCTGAGTCAGTGCAAGTGGAGGTTGTGGATTTCAGTTTACTGTTTTCCCTCTTCTGCTTGCCTGCTCACCACCCAATAGCCCTTTTTAGGGCTAACTGTCTTTGTCTGTGCTTGTGTGTGTACTCTTTGTGGGTACCCTCTTCTGCTGAGGGGATTTAGTTGAGGGTTTTATTTTTTTCTCCTTTCCTTCCCCCAAATATCCAAACCCCCCCTTATTTTTATTTTTTTTAGTTTAGTTGCCCAATATGACGGGCCGTGGGAGAGGGGGGGGAGGGGTGGTGGTGGTGGTGGGAAGAAGGGTGGGATAGGGAGGGGTGGCCGAGGAAGAGGCCATGGTGCTGGCCGTGGGCATCCAACCCCACAACAGCCCAGCCCATGTGCCATGCCCAGTCTGGGCACTGTAGCGCAGCACAAGCTGCCATCAAAGCAGCTGCCATCACAGCAGCAGCTGCAACAACAGCAGCAGCAGCCACAACAACAGCAGCAGCAAATGCCACAGCAGCAGGTGGCTTTGGGTCGCAGTGAGGCAACTGGCACATGTAGGACTGTGCCAGATTTTTTTGCCACTGCTTAGCGACCCATACACTCGCAGCAGGCAGAGGCGGTGGTAGACTGGCTGACCCAGGCTACCTCGTCTGCAGCGGGCACCAGTGAGCGGCAGGAGGTGGCATCACCTGCTAGCTCAGTGTGGGATGACACCCCATCCCTCTTATTTGATCCTGAGGTGGACTTGGGCCCAGACACCCAGGATCTTTTTGATGATCAGGCAGGAATGGGGGGGCATTCATGTCTGATGAAGAGGAGGAGGTCATGTCACAGCCCACATCAGTAGGGGATATTGGGCAGGGTCACCTTATGGCAGGGCAGCAGGTTGCTGGTGTGGGGTCAGACACCAGCATGCTGGATGTGGGTATCCATGCCATGTATGAGGCAGGGTCTGGTCTAGGGGAGGACGATGACAGGGACAGACCCTGGGAGCCGGCTACAGAGGATAACAGCAGCAGTTCAGGGGGGGAACTGTTTGTTGTTGATGAGGATGAAGAACCGGCTCCACCGACCACTGCTAGGGGGGGCAGGTAACAGGGCAGCACTGCGCCTCAGTCCAAAGCCTATGGGCGTACGGGTGGGGACCATCCCCAACCCTCCACTGCAGGCAAGGCAGTGGCTCGCACTTCCCCACCACCAGCGCGTCTTTGGCACGGATGCAGCGGCAGTATAATCTGCCACCCCACCGGCTTATCTGTGACCTGCCGACGCGCTGGAATTCCACCCTGCACATGGTGGAGCGCCTCGTAGAGCAGCCCTGGGCGGTCAGCAATTACCTGCTGTAGCACAGTGCCAGGGGTACTCAGGGGGCAGATTTAGGGTAATTTAGTGCAGAGCAGTGGCAGCAAATGAGGCAGCTCTGCCAAGTACTTGCCCCCTTTGAGCAGGCGACACGCTTTGTTAGCAGGGACAATGCGTGTCTTAGTGATGTGATATCCCTGGTGTTCCTCCTCAAGTGCATGTTGGATGGGCTGCTAGAGGAGGGTGACGTGCCTGAGGAAGAGGAGAGTAGGCCCCGTAGGCAGGCAGAGGGGGCTGAGGAGGAAATGGTGCCCGATGAGGAGGATGAGGGAGAGGAGGACTGGGTGCCTGCGCAGCATGGGGAGCAGGACACATGCCACCCAACCACCCCAGCTATTGTCCGCGGCTGGGAGGGTACAGAGCAGGGGCAGGTCGAGTCAGATGACCTGCTGCATCTGGAGTGCAGTCAAGAAGAGGTTGGTCGGGGGCACCTCTTTTACATGGCTGCCTTGCCTCCGAAGCAATCCCCGGGTCTGTTCTATCAAAGACCGGGAGGATTATTGGGTGGCTACTTTGCTTGACCCACGGTACAAGGGAAAGGTGGGGGAGTTCCTTGTACCCAGCAAGAGAGAGAGGAGGGCTCTGTGCTCAAAATTAGTGGAGGCCTTCCCCCAGTCTGACACTTCTTAGGCATCCACTACTCCACACACCCAGCAGAGACGGGGGCCTAGCAGCAGCAGCAGCAGCAGCAAGGGCGCAGATCTCATGGGTGTGTGGAAGAGCTTTTTCGAGCCTCAACTGCCAGCAGCAGGCCCAGTCAGCACCCAAAGCCACCAGCAGCGGGTGGAGCATATGGTGGCTGACTACATGGGGTCAGTCAGCGTGCAGAATGCCATTTGCCCTGATGATGACCCCATGCATTATTGGGTATCGAGGCTCGACCAGTGGCCAGAACTGGCATAGTACGCTCTGGAGGTGCTGGCTTGCCCCCCTGCCAGAGCGTGTCTTCAGTGCCGCAGGTGGGTTGGTCACTGAGAAGTGGACACGGCTATCCACTGGCAGATTGGATAAGCTGACGTTTATTAAAATGAATGAGGCATGGATAAGCGGGGATATCCAAGTGCCCATTGCAGACAGCAGAGAATAGCCTCCTCTCCTCCTCCAAAGATTTAGCCTCCTCTCTCCATTGCTGCCCATACTCTCCTCAGTAGTATTGCCCATTCCCCATCTATCTGCACCTGCTGCCCTTGCTGCTGCTGCTGCTGCGGCCTGCTACTAGCCCTAGTAGTACTGCTGCTGTGCTGCCTTGTTGGCAATTTTTTTTATGGTGGGGGCCTATCAATGCTCCTACTGCTATCGTAGATAGTACTGCTGCATTGTCGGCCAATTTTTTTAGTAGTTGAGGCCTAACATGGCCTCTAAATATGTTTCTTCGAATACTGCCACATTGTTGGCTAATTTCTTCGGGTTGAGGCCTAAGATGGCTTCTAAATATGTTGCTTATAATTTTGCCGCTTATTTGGCTAATTTCTTCTGGTTGAGGCCTAACATGGCTTCTAAAAATGTTTCTTCGAATACTGCCACATTGTTGTCTAATTTATTCGGGTTGAGGCCAACATGGCTTCTAAATATGTTGCTTATAATTTTGCCGCTTAGTTGGCTAATTTCTTCTGGTTGAGGCCTAACATGGCTTCTAAATATGTTGCTTATAATTTTGCCGCTTAGTTGGCTGATTTCTTCTGGTTGAGGCCTAACATGGCTTCTAAATATGTTGCTTATAATTTTGCCGCTTAGTTGGCTAATTTCTTCTGGTTGAGGCCTAACATGGCTTCTAAAAATGTTTCTTCAAATACTGCCACATTGTTGGCTAATTTCTTCTGATGAAGGCCTAACATGGCTTCTAAATATGTTTCTTATAATTTTGCGGCTAATGTTTTCTGTTTGAGGCCTGCCTCATTAATTCTTCTGGCTCTAATACAGAGTTGATTACAACATGACTGTTGCCGCTGCTGTTGCTACTAATGCCTCATTATTTGGCAAAAGTCTTCTGTTTGAGGCCTGCCTCATTTAATTCTTCTGGCTCTAATATAGAGTTGATTTCAACATGACTGTTGTTTCTGCTGTTGCTACTAATGCCTCATTATTTGGCAAAAGTCTTCTGTTTGAGGCATGCCTCATTTAATTCTTCTGGCTCTAATAGAGAGTTGATTATAAGTTAAAACATGACTGTTGCTGCTGCTGCTGTTGCTACTAATGCCTCATTATTTGGCAAAAGCCTGGTGGGGGCCTATCAAGGCTCCTACTGCTGTCGCTGACACTACTGCTGCATTGTCGGCAAATTTTTTTATGGTGGGGGCCTATCAAAGCTCCTACTGCTATCGTAGATACTACTGCTGCATTGTCGGCACATTTTTTTAGTAGTTGAGGCCTAACATGGCCTCTAAATATGTTGCTTCTATTTTTGCTGCTTAGTGGGCTAATTTCTTCTGGTTGAGGCCTAACATGGCTTCTAAAAATGTTTCTTCAAATACTGCCGCATTGTTGGCTAATTTCTTCGGGTTGAGGTCTGCCTCATTTAATTCTTCTGGCTCTAATACAGTTGATTCCAATGCTTGCTGCTTGGTTGGCAAATGTAGTCACACTATTATTACCCCTGAAATGACTGCGGCCAAAAGTCCTGTGCCTCAGTCATTATTCTTTCTTTTGAAATGATAGGAGTGCTCTAAAAATGTATACAGGGAGGGCATGTTTGTGTAGCAGTTACTGAGTGAAACATAGGTGCGAATTGCTCTTCCCATTGACTCCAAAGCAAAACATGGCATATATACATTTATCACTGTGTACAAAGCTTAAAAGTAAGGGAAATGTTTGAATGGTAGCCCCAAAGCCATGTCTGGTCTGGGAGTCAAAATAGGCCCTGGCATTCAAATTACACAGAGGCCCAAACAGGCCCCAACCATCAGCCCAGTAAATTTGACTGGAAACCAACCAACCTGACAACCCTGGGTGACGCAACCATAAACTCTACTTAAATTCATGCTGTAAGCAATAATTCAGATGGAATTTGTCCTCTATGAATACTTTTGTCCTTGAGTTAAATAAACGAGACAACACAGTTTGCTGGATGGAAAGAAGAATTTCATTCCTAGATGATGTCTAGCTTAAATCCCACTTTCAGCTGCATCTGCTATTTTGCAACTTTCAACTTCACAAGCAGTTTTGTCCCAGTTTGCTGTCTATTACCTTCAAAGAGAACACACGCCATCCTTTGTTTCCAAACACTTTACACAACGTATTCATAGATCCAATGCAAACCCCTTAAAAGGGTGGTTCACCTTTAAGGTACCTTTTAGTATGCAATAGTATGGCAAATTCTAAATAACTTTTATTTTGGTTTTCAGTATTTATTTTTTTTCTGTTTTTTAATTATTTTATTTATTATTAGTTCTGACTCTTTGCAGCTTTTAAATGTGGGTCACTGACCCCAAATAAAAAGCAAATACTATGTCAGGCTACAAATGTATTGTTAGTCATTGCTACTTTTTTCTATATAGGCCTCTCCTATTGATATTCCAGTCTCTTATTTAAATCAATGCATGATTGCTAGGGGAATAATGTTACTTCTAATAGTGCCTAATTAGCAAATATAGTGTGACTTAATATCAAAATTTATTTAAAAAATCAATGTATTTGAGTGTTACAGTAGTCAATTTATCAATTTCGGCACCGTCGCGTCGAAATTCGGCGCCATCGCGCCAAAATTCGGAGCGCGCCATAACAAACTAGGTTTGTGCGTGTGCATGCGTGGGCGTCACCACTATAAATAGCCCCGCCCTTGCTTACAGTTGTAGGAGTGCAGTTAGAAAATGGCAGGACCTGTCATGATGACAAGTCAGGAGCTGCGGTACTTCATCAGGTACCTGCACCGGGAGGGATACGACAATATCCCTCCTGGTGTGAGAGGTATCCAGGCACTCCGCCGCAGCATTATGGAGCGGCTGAGGCGCAGACTGCGCAGGGAGTTTGGCGTGTGCCTAACTTGGAGGGTGCTCCAGAGTATATGGAGCGATTTGAAAAGGCGCCACAGCGCATTCGTTGAAGAACTGCACATGGAGGTTGAAGGTAGAGTTATTTAAAAAGAAAACATCTTATAATGATTTGCTATTTTACAGCAAAAATGTATTTAAGTGAATACTGTAATTAGGATTGGAACAGTTGACTTTGACTGACTGTCATAATTGCAGACAAGTTAGATAACAAGTAAATGAGCTGTCAAATGGAGATTATTTAAACAGATTATAATAGATTTATTTAAACTGAATAAATAGGTTTCCCTTCTTAACTACAATAAAGTTAATTTTCCTGTAGTTACAACATGACACCTTATCCTGTATAATTCATACTGTACAAATGCAATTGCTGTGTTACTCAAACTGAAATTCATTCATTGCCAGCTGAGTGGATCCAGGATGATCCTGAATCTAATGATGATGAGAATGCAGCAGCACCACCACCACCTGACCAGGCAGCACCGCCACCACCTGACCAGGCAGCACCGCCACCACCTGACCAGGCAGCACTGCCACCACCTGACCAGGCAGCACCGCCACCACCTGACCAGGCACCACCACCTGACCGGGCAGCACCACCACCGGACCAGGCAGCACCACCACCTAACCAGGGGCTCAGTGTAGGCACTCAGACTGAACATGCCTATTATGACCACACTGAGCTCCTGGTCACCCTGGTCCACCAGGTGAATGCCATCAGGCAGGATCTGGGAGAGGTCAGGGATATCATGGAGTCCCTGCAGAGGGTCATTGCTCCTCCTCCTCCACTGTAATGTTATATTTTATTATTCATGTGTTGGCCTAGCACCGTTGTGCTATTTTCTTTATTAAAATTTTTTTATATCTCTATATTTGGAGTTCATTTTTCATTTAACTAAACTAATACTCAGATGGTACTTGAAATTGTTTGGATTCTAATAACACAACAATGACTATTCTTAATCGGAGTCATTAACATTACATTACATAGTATTTCAGAATCATTACAATTACATGATGTAAATATAAGGTGCATTCACATAAACATATGGTTTATTCATTTTATCCAAGAAAGCATCCAGATACTATCTGTTCAGAATTATTAGTTGCACTTGTGTTAGTAATCTACTATTAGATATATAAAGTACAGATGGTACTTTTTGCTTAAACAGCGATATAGAGTAGTAGTAGATACCATTACCAGTTGACCAGAGGTAATGAAAAAAAATTCCACAAACGTTAAAAGTTTAAGAAAATTGCAAAATGGGAGCCATTTTTCTCTAACAATGCAGGGCATGTGTGTAGCAGTATGCTAAGTGAATCACGCGTGTGTATTGGTCTTCCCATTGAGTCCAATCCAATTCAGCACATTCAGACACAAAGCAAAAGATACCATATTCATTTATCATCACAGACTACAAAGCTTGAAACTAAGGGAAAATTTTTTATTCGTAGCCCCAAAGGTGAAAAAAGGTTATACAAACAAAACACCCATAGAAGATGGGTTTCATCAAATTGCACTGCGTGTCAAAAATAACGTTGCGCGCTAAAACACTTATATGCGCCCGCGACAAAATTATTTTGACGCTTGATGAAATCGGGCTGCGCGTCTCGTTTCGCGAATTTTTCACCGTTTCGCGAATTTCGCTGGAAATTCGCAAATTATTCGGCGGAGTGAAACTCCACAGATTCGCCCATCACTAATTATTATTCTATATCCACCTACTTCTAGTTCAGGAAAGCCCTGAAGCTGTAAGCACAGGGGCTGCATGATAAGGCATCAGAATGACCAGCAGCCAGATTACATTGGCTATGTTCAGAGACTGGCAGAATCAGGTGTAGCTGTGATTATGCGAAAAAGAACGAGTTAAAGCAGGAGAAAGCTGAGCTGGGGGTGGAGTAAGAGAGGGATGTGATCTTAGAGTTAGAAACAGTTCACTTCCTTATCTTCTGAGCTGTTAGAAATATCCTACTCAACCTCCCCCTTTTCTGCATATTTTTCAGAAATGTCAGGATTTTACTTCTTTATATTCTCATATTATCTATTAATAACTGAATATAGATGTTTTCTAAATGCACTGTTATATTATGGGTTCAGTATCTTTATACAAAATAAATGTGATGGTCAGCATTATATTAATTCCAAATACTTGATCCAGGCAATATTTACAATCACCATTGGGGTCAGGAAGGAATGTTTCCCCCCTTGAGGAATAATTGGCACTGGCTTCATGTATTTTTGCCTTCCTCAGGGTCAAAAAACTGTGGTATATGATAATGTATATTAAGGGGCTGATTCATTAAGGGTCGAATATTGAGGGTTAATTAACCCTCGATATTCGACTAGGAACTAAAACCCTTCGACTTCAAATATCGAAGTCGAAGGATTTAGCGCAGATAGTACGATCAAAGGATTATTCCTTCGATCGAACGATTAAATCCTTCGAAACGAACGATTAGAAGGATTTAAATCCAACGATCGAAGGAATATCCTTCGATCAAAAAAAGTTAGCCAAGCCTATGGGGACCTTCCCCATAGGCTAACATTGACTTCGGTAGCTTTTAGATGGCGAACTAGGGGGTCGAAGTTTTTTTTAAAGAGACAGTACTTCAACTATTGAATGGTCGAATAGTCGAACGATTTTTACTTCGAATCCTTCGATTCGAAGTCGTAGTTGAAGGTCGAAGTAGCCCATTCGATGGTCGAAGTAGCCCAAAAAATACTTCGAAATTCGAAGTTTTTTTACTTCGAATCCTTCACTTGAAGTTAGTGAATCGGCCCCTTAGTCTTATTTGTCACAGCAACTGTAGAACCTTGCCAGTGTACTGCACAGGTAAATTTAGAAGAGGGAGACAGGAGGTTCTCTCCTGTGACTGCATGATGGATTGATTGATACAGACACTACTACTGCTTGTGCTAGGTGACAACCTTCTTAGAGTTACTATCATCGAGACACTGCAGATTCAGGACCAACAGCAGGGCTGCTGAACTTCTCTCATGGTGGGATATGCAGTTCCTGCTGGTAGCAGAGTTTGGGGCCATCCTCTCTGTAGGTATAGGCAGTCTAATACTTAGTGGTGGATATAATGACAGTGCTGATCTCAAGTGAGGAACAGAAGAGCATAGTAGCAATCTCTTATGGAATTCTGGCTTTAGAATATTGCTTTCAGGTGAGGCTGGCAATGTCTTATTTATTTGAATAAATGCTGTTGCCATTTTACCCCATTTCTGGCTCCTGATTTTTCATTAAGGTATGTAATAATGGGGTTCAGTGAGATTTCATTTGCAAACACAAAGAGCGAAGCCAGACTCAAAGTTGTATGTTGGAGTCTGTAGTAAATGTATGAGGAACCATGTAACCCATAGCATTTGTTTTCATCATACTAACTGCACAGAGTCAGTGTAATTATATTGCACCTTGATTTCTATAGGTTACCAGACCAGAGTAGAGCTTGCAAATGTGGCTAGATACCCCTTAAACATGTGTCCAAAGTTAAGCCAAAAGGTATAAAAGGTTATAAAAAGTACATTGATTGTAATACTGTACATTCTGTTTCTTCAGTCTAAGTAAATATTAATACCAACCTAACAATCTATTATATGCACTAGTTTTCATCATATTTATACAGATGTATACATTATATACACACATTATATATATAGAGAGAGAGAGAGAGAGAGAGAGAGAGAGAGAGAGAGAGAGAGAGAGAGAGAGAGAGAGTAATGAAGAAGCGCGCACTCACAGGACTTATCAAAATCAAAAAAGGTGTTTATTTGGATCAAAAGTTGTTTTTTGATCCAAATAAACACCTTTTTTGATTTTGATAAGTCCTGTGAGTGCGAGCTTCTTCATTACTCTACCTAATTTTTGGGCTTATTGCACCCAGGCAACTATGACCTTCTGACGAGTTGTGCTGGCTTCTACACTTCATATATATATATATATCCCATATATATATATTATCTGTTTGCTATTTACCAAAACATGATTATCATTTTGTAAGACCTCATACCCTATTTAAGTAGATAAAATGTATTGCTGCAGCTAGTTCATTATCATATGTGCTGTGTGTGAATCACTGTACATTTGTCTGATTTACCACTGATGCCAAGAATGAGATAAACATGGAAGAAAATAAAATCAAACTGGCATATGATGTTTTATACTTTATGTGCTCATTTGGTAAATGGTAAGTCCTAATAGTGGCTGCCTAAAAATCTAATGTAGCAAATTAAGTTCACTACATTCATAACATATTTATGTAGGGACCTATAGGATATCCTATCCCTATAGAGTTAATCCCCTACCTTTTGTATGTAGTTCTCTTTTTCCTTGTTATTGGGCCAAGCCCTTGTAACTGGTAAAGTGTAACACCCACACCTATTGGACAAAGAGTGTAATGACACTCCCCTGCCACACTGCTATATAGTGCTGTGCAGGGAGTGTCCTCTTCCTCTTTGGCTCCTGGTGCTGCTGCTAGGTGAATCTCCACTGAGCCTGGGATCACCATAGGCCCCAGTAAGCATTTACCCCAGAGGGACCTCACACCTTTGGTGCTAAGTCGGGGACCAGGTAACCCCGTGAACGAGAACCAGCTAAGATAGTAAGATCTGTTATAGTTCTCTCTAGGAGAGAAAGACAGAGAGGTGTAGCAGAACGAGCAGTTGTCGCTCCAACGAGGATTGTAGTAGGGAGTAGCTTCCCACAAGGCCTGTTTGCCTTTAGAGCAGGGAACTCAGTTGATAGGCATCTAGGTGAGCAAAGGACTACCTGTACCCTACCTGATAGATCCCGATCCCCTCACTGGCAACGTTGGTTGAACTGGGAATTGATGTACACCTATCTGCAATATCTTTTGGGAGTCGCACCTGTTTGACTGTGAACCTTGTACTGTCCAAAGTGATTCCACCTGCTGTGTCCTCAGTATATTTGTAAGTAAACCTGTGGTCATTTGCCTCTGGCATAATAAATCTGTGCTCCTGTTTTACCTTTTTAAAGAACCTCCTGGCGTCCATTATTCTATTTTGCACGTATATGCCTGTGAGTTGTAGTTCAACTACAGTTTAAAGGGGAAGCTTCCATTTGGCGAAGGCTCTGCCCTGGGTGAAGATTCGCAATGTAACCCATGCTCACTACCTAGCTGGTCACCCTAAACTTCTAATTGGCAGATTAGGCCAAGAAAGCGTTACATTTATTTGCTTGTTCTAGATGACTTTTATGTACTCTCGACGAGCATTGCAAATAGCTTTTTGTCTCAAGCGTTCTGACTTTTCAAAAGGATTCAAAAATAGCAGTAATATTCAGTAGTCTGAATATCCAGAAAGTTGTCTTTTTAATGTACACCAGTTGCAAACATAAGTCCAAACAGATACACTGAAAGTCTGTTTCGTTTTTGTAATAAGTAAACAATGTTCTTTTCTTAAGCAGAGCAAATATAATACGATTATTTAGTTTTACCCCTTCTACCCATTAAAGTAACTCTCCCTCCCATGTCAAGAGTCTCTGTCCATATGTATTTCTATAGAATTTTTAGAAGCATATTAACCAAACTTTTTTTTTTTTTTTCATTTAAAATTTTTATTGACCTTCATTTCCAAAAAAAGAAAAAAGATAACAGGTACAACACTGATGCAAGAAAGTATTCAAGTGACTGTATCAGATGTTACACAACAGAATATAACACTTCAATTAGCTCAGTCAACCCTTATGCACCATATCCTGAGAACGGATATCATAATAACGAAACAATGAATCCTCATGGAAATGAAAGAAGTTTTAGTAGAATGGTAGACAGAGAAAAGGAAAAAGAAAAATAGAAAGAGAGACAGGTCTGACTAAGTCTGGGGATGTAGGAAATTCAGATTATTGCACGGTACCTCGAAGTTGCAAAGTCTCCAGGTGTTGAGCCCACGGGTACCACTCCAGCTCTCCCTCACAACTTCTATCATGAAGTCTGTTTCGTATGGACTCCATCGCTCTAATCCAATTTACCTTTGATATCAGCATTTGTAAGCCCGGAATCATAGGTCTTTTCCAGTTTGCTGCCATTAAAGATCTTGCTGCTGTCAGGATATGAGTAGCTAATGTACGTGTTTGTTTCAAGCGTAAGGCTCTAATCTTCATCCCTAAGAGAAAAGTGTGCGGGGAAGGTAGTATAACGCAATGTAGAACTTCAGAGAGCAAAGTTGCCACCATTCTCCAAAATTCCTGAGCTACTGTACAGGTCCACCAGGTGTGCAGGAAGGAACCCCTCTCTCCACATCCCCTAAAGCACTGTGAGTGATCCGGGTTACCGCTCAGTTTAGCAATGCGCGTAGGGGTGTAGTACCAACGAAATAGTATTTTATAAGCTCTCTCACTAGAGGCTGCACATATTGAAGTTCGTTTGGCCGTTTCCCAAATTTCCGTCCAGGACTTTTCAGAAATTGTGAGGTCTAAATCCTCCTCCCATTTTAGCATGTAAGGCTGACGTGTGTCAGTATTGTCTGTCGCGAGGCTCATATACAGAAGTGAGATAAGGTGTGTTGGGTATGAGTGTTTGTGACACATCCTTTCAAAATATGTAAGGGTGTGAGAGGTTTGGGATTTGCAAGCAGTTACCACATAATGCCTTATCTGCAAATATCGATAAAATTGTGCATGGGGAATACTACATTCTTCATTAAGCTGTTGAAAAGATTTAACTGTCTCGCCAGTAACGAAATCTAGTAAGGTAGTCAGATTCGCAGATATCCATATTTGAAACTCTATGGGAGTGTTACCTGGAGGAAAGTCTTTATTGTTAAAAATAGTCCTGTATTTTGTGGTAGTGCTGCTTAATTTCATCTTGAACGCTATGGAGTCCCAGAGATCTAGTGCTTGCTGAGACGGGGGAAGGAGGTGTGGAGGGGAGACCCTAGCTGTCTTAGGGATCCAAAATAAATGGGCGAGCTGTAGCGGGGCTGAATAATGATTTTCGATGGTTTTCCAGGGTTCTGTAAGGGCCCGAAGGTGCAGTAGGAGTGTGGACCAAGGAGGAGGCAGGTAGCCAGCCGATAGCGAAGTACACAGGGATGAGACAAGAGAATGGTCGAAGTCCAGGCAAAGTTCAGTTCAGGCAGTGAAGGTTCAATCCAGGAAAACAGGCAGAAGTCGGTACAAAAGAATCAATAAGCAGAAATCACACCCAGGAATACACGAAGTAAGACCTATACTTGGGCAATGATAGTAAAGTCCTGTGGCTTAATATAGGCAGATTTTGGCGCCAATTTGGACGCAATGGCGTCATCACGCAGGTTCCGGCGTCAAGACGTTTTGACGCCAACGCACGTTCTGACGCCGGCGCATGTTCTGACGCCGGCGACCAATCGGCAGACGGGAAGAAGCGGGCGTCATCAAGCAGCGACCAGCAGGATCCACATGGTGAGGGCGGGGGTCGCCATTTTGGACGCCGTCGCCATCTTGGACGCCATCGCCATCTTGGATTCTATCCATATCTATTACAGTACCCCCTTCCTCAGGGGGGGCCTCAGGACCGCCATGACTGGGACTGGAAGGAAATTGCTTATGAAACTTCCGGATCAAATAAGGAGCATGCACATCGGAATCCTTCACCCAGGAGCACTCCTCCGGACCGAAGCCTTTCCACTCTATGAGATACTGCAGTATGCCCCTGGAAACCCGGGAATCCAGAATCCTCTTGACTTCAAATTCCTGATGTCCGTCCACCATGACTGGAGGGGGAGAAGAAGAAGTTGCAGGTTTGAGGAGGGAAACATGAAATACATTGGGAACTTGCATCTCAGGAGGAAGTTGAAGACGCACCGCCACAGGATTAATAATTTCGATAACTGGAAAGGGACCGATGAATTTCGGACCAAGTTTGGGAGTGGGTACTTTGAGATGAATGTTCCGTGTGGATAACCAAACTTTATCACCAATGTTATACTGAGGAGATGAGATCCGTCTTCTATCGGCGAATCTTTTTTGTGACAGGGAGCTTTTCTCCAAATTGACTTTGGTGGAGAGCCAAATAGCGAGCATGTGGGCAGCTTGATCGTTGGCAGCAGGAACGTTAGTAAGAAGAAGGTCCTGAGGAAATGCAATGGGATTCCGACCGAATACACAAAAGAATGGGGACCTCTCAGAGGAAGCATGCATGGAATTATTATGAGCGAATTCAGCCCATGGGAGTAAATCCGCCCAGTCATCTTGACATAAGGAAACATGGCAGCGAAGAAATTGTTCCAGTGCTTGATTCACCCTTTCTGCAGCTCCATTAGATTGGGGGTGGTAGGCGGAAGAAAATTGAAGAGAAATATGCAGAGCCTTGCATAACGATCTCCAGAACTTAGAGACGAATTGGGAACCTCTGTCGGACACTATTTCAGCCGGAAGTCCATGAAGACGAAAGATATGTTGGATAAATAGTTTGGAAAGTTCTAGAGCAGTAGGCAATTTGCGTAGAGGAATGAAATGAGCCATTTTACTGAACCTGTCGATCACGACCCAGATGACCGTATGCCCCAGGGAGACAGGAAGATCCACAATGAAATCCATCGCTAGATGAGTCCAGGGAGGAGATGGAATGGGTAACGGCAGCAGAAGACCTTTAGGAGGGGAGCGACTGGACTTGGAGGTAGCACAAGTGGAGCAGGCAGAAACAAAGTTCTTAACATCTTGCCGGAGAGAGGGCCACCAAACCAGACGAGACAGGAGTTCTGTGGTTTTCTTGATCCCAGGATGACCAGCCTGTTTGGAGCAATGGGTTTGAGACAAGATGGAGTGGCGAAGCTCTGGAGGAACGAATGCGAGTCCCAAAGGGGTATCGTCTGGAGCAGAGGTTTGAGCCGAAAGTAACTGAGAGGCTATGGTGGGAAGTAAAGCGGCAACAATTTTAGTAGAAGGCACAATGGGTTCGGGATCTTCGGAACACATACCTTCAGGAAGGAAGCTTCTAGACAGGGCGTCGGCCTTCTTGTTCCGGGAACCCGGGCGGAAAGAAATAACAAAGTTGAACTTGGAGAAGAAGAGCGCCCACCTAGCTTGTCTGGGATTAAGACGTTTGAGGGACTGTATGTATTCTAGGTTCTTGTGGTCAGTGAAGATAGAGACAGGAATAGTAGAGCCTTCCAACAGATGCCTCCATTCTTCTAAAGCCAATTTGACGGCCAACAACTCTCGATTTCCCACATCATAGTTTTGTTCAGACGAAGAAAACTTTTTAGAAAAGAAGGCACAGGGATGTAATTTCCCGTCATGTGAGGATCTCTGAGATAAAACAGCCCCGGCTCCGATGTCGGAAGCATCAACCTCGATGAAGAAGGGTAGTAGAGGGTCTGGATGCCTGAGGATTGGGGCAGAAGAAAAAGAGTCCTTGAGGGTTTTGAATGCTTCTAAGGCTTCAGGGGACCAATATCGCGGCTTCCCCCCTTTCCGAATGAGGGACAGAATGGGGGAGATCTTGGAAGAGAATCCTCTGATAAATTGCCTATAATAATTGGGAAACCAATAAACCTCTGAATTGCTTTGGTGCAGGTGGGGAGAGGCCAGTCTTGAATTGCAGAAACCTTTGCTGGATCCATCTTGAAACCTTGTTGGGAGATTATATACCCCAGGAAGGGGATAGAGGAAACTTCGAAGGAGCATTTTTCAAGCTTAGCAAAAAGGTTATTTTTTCTCAATCGGGATAAGACTTCCCGCACCTGGAGTCGATGTTCGAAGAGGTTTGAAGAAAAGACGAGAATATCGTCCAGGTAGACGACAACACTAAGACCCAACAAGTCCCGGAAGATGTCGTTGACCAGCTCTTGGAAGACTGCAGGAGCGTTACAAAGTCCAAAGGGCATCACGAGGTACTCGTAATGTCCATCGCGGGTATTAAATGCAGTCTTCCATTCATCCCCTTCCCGAATCCGAATAAGATTGTAAGCCCCACGAAGATCTAATTTGGTGAAGATGCTGGCTCCCTTCAGTTGATCAAACAATTCGGATATAAGAGGTAAAGGGTAGCGATTCTTTATAGTGATCTTGTTCAAACCTCAGTAATCAATGCAGGGTCGCAGACTGCCATCTTTTTTTTCAACGAAGAAGAATCCCGCACCTGCGGGGGAGGAAGAAGGACGAATAAAGCCTCGTAGGAGGTTTTCTTGGATGTATTCTTTCATCGCTGTCGTTTCGGATGGAGAGAGCGGATAGGTACGCCCCCGGGGGGGCATGGTGCCAGGAAGGAGGTCGATAGGGCAGTCATACGACCGGTGAGGGGGAAGTGTCTCAGCAGATTTTTTATTGAAAACATCAGTGAAGTCTTGGTAAGCAGGAGGGATGAAGGGTTTAGGAACCACAGAAGAAACCTTGACAAGAGGCTGAGCCGGCAGACAGTTATGTCGACAAAAGGAGCTCCAACGACAGATTTGAGTTGCGGACCAGTCAATGACCGGATTATGAATACGCAACCAGGGGAGTCCAAGAACCACTGGAGTAGACGGGCAGTCAATCAGTAGAAATGAAAGTCTCTCAGTGTGCAGAGTGCCCACCTTGAAGGACAGTTCTTGCGAGGACTTGAAAATGAACGCAGAAGAGAGGGGTTGATCATCAATGGCTAAGACTCGGAGAGGTACAGCCAGGGTTTGCAGAGGAATGGAATGACGTTCCGCAAAGACTTTATCCAGGAAATTCCCAGCTGCGCTGGAATCAAGGAAGGCGTGGGTAGATATGATTTTGGAAGCAAGCTGGATCTGTACAGGAAGAAGGAATCGATGAGCAGAGGATTGGGGAGATTGAATAATTCCGCCCAGGTAAGTTTCCCCAAACTTACCTAGGCGTTGGCGTTTCCCGACTTCACAGGACATTCGTGGGCGAAATGGGCTTTGCCTCCACAATATAAACAGTCCTGCAGCCCTTCTCCGCAACTTTTCCTGTTCGGAAAGACGAGCACGACCAATCTGCATGGGTTCGTCAGCGGGAGCAGGAGAAGGAACCATAGTCGAAGAAGAGGACGCCACGGAGCTTGGAAGAAATGGCCTCTGGAAACGAGGAGCCAAAGGAGGTTGAGCCTTCCTCACGCATTCCTTGACGGCTTGGTGTTCCCTCTGTCGGGTATCCACTCTGACTGCCAGGGCGACGAGATCCTCCCAACGTGTGGGCATTTCACGGTAGACTAGATCGTCCTTAATGCGCATAAACATCCCATTATAGAAGGCAGCATGGTAACTGTCATTATTCCAGCTGGTTTCAGCGACCAATGTGCGGAATTCAATTGCGTATTCAGGAACGGAACGTGTCCCCTGGCGAATCTGGAATAGGCGTGAGGAAGCTGACGCTGCCCGACCAAGAGCATCGAAAACTGTGCGAAATTCGCGGAAAAAGGCCTTGGAGTTGTCGATTAGGAGATCCTCCTTCTCCCATAGCGGTGATGCCCATTCCAATGCTTTACCCGTGAGGCGAGTAATGATGTACCCCACCTTTGCGCGTTCAGAGACAAATTGATGGGGAAGCAAAGTAAATTGGATCTCACACTGATTTATAAAACCTCTACAGGCCTCAGAGTCACCGCTGAAGAGGGGTGGAGCCGGAATGCGAGGTTCAGAGACATGGATCGGGGCCAAAGGAATCATAGCCGAGGCATCAGCCGGAGCCTGGATCGTGGGGGAGAGAGCCGACAGCTTCTCCAAAATGGCTTCTAGGGCCTGACCGAAGTGAGACTGCCGGGCTTCGTAGGCCTCCATGCGATAGGCGATTCCTCGGAATGCTCTCCCGAAGTCAGGCTGAGCAGAGGCCTCCTCAGACGGGTCCATGGCCCAAGTATACTGTAAGGGCCCGAAGGCGCAGTAGGAGTGTGGACCAAGGAGGAGGCAGGTAGCCAGCCGATAGCGAAGTACACAGGGATGAGACAAGAGAATGGTCGAAGTCCAGGCAAAGTTCAGTTCATGCAGCGAAGGTTCAATCCAGGAAAACAGGCAGAAGTCGGTACACAAGAATCAATAAGCAGAAATCACACCCAGGAATACACGAAGTAAGACCTATACTTGGGCAATGATAGTAAAGTCCTGTGGCTTAATATAGGCAGATTTTGGCGCCAATTTGGACGCAATGGCGTCATCACGCAGGTTCCGGCGTCAAGACGTTTTGACGCCGACGCACGTTCTGACGCCGGCGCACGTTCTGACGCCGGCGCATGTTCTGACGCCGGCGACCATTCCGTCGCCGGCGACCAATCGGCAGACGGGAAGAAGCGGGCGTCATCAAGCAGCGACCAGCAGGATCCACATGGTGAGGGCGGGGGTCGCCATTTTGGACGCCGTCGCCATCTTGGACGCCGTCGCCATCTTGGATTCTATCCATATCTATTACAGGTTCCTCAGTTGATGCATGTATGTGTACCATTGCTTCCAACCTACTAGTAAGGTAATATCTGTATAGATGGGGTACTCCCAAGCCTCCCAATGATTTCGGTTTTGTCAGGATAGCAGCCTTAATTCTGGGCTTCTTACCCCCCCATATGAAGGTCGATATAGCTTTTTGAAGTGAGGAAGCTACTTTTTCGGGGAAGTGTATCGGCAACGTTCTAAAGAGGTAAAGTATCCGAGGTAACAGTGTCATTTTAATAGCTGCCATCCTACCAAACCAGGAGAGGTGATATGAGTGCCATTTGTCCAGATCTCTCTTCAGATTATCAATTAGTTTAGGGTAATTAGCCTTGTACAGGGTATCAAAGGAAGGAGTAAGGTACACTCCTAGATACTCTAATGAGTCTGTCTCCCATCTATAGTCAAAATTAAGTTGTAATAGTTTAAGTTCGGGCTTGGACATATGTAGTGGCAATGCGTGCGATTTGGCAGGGTTTATTTTGTATCCTGAAATGAGTTGGGACTGTGTTAGAGTTTGTAATAAGTTGGGAAGCGTGGTTTGTGGGGCTGTCAGCGTAAGGATGATATCATCGGCAAAAAGACTGATTTTATATTCCCCTTCTCCAATCCGAATGCCCTTAATATTGGGGTTTTGTCTGATGGCGTGAGCTAACGGCTCTAGGGATAGAGCAAATATCAGGGGAGACATGGGGCAACCCTGGCGAGTCCCTCCTTTGATGGCAAAGCGGTCAGAAAGAAGGCCCATGCTAAGCACCTGAGCCGAGGGTGTGGTGTAAAGCTGTTTAATCCCCGTAAGGAATGGT
Organism: Xenopus laevis; assembly: GCF_017654675.1. Classification (NCBI taxonomy): domain Eukaryota; kingdom Metazoa; phylum Chordata; class Amphibia; order Anura; family Pipidae; genus Xenopus; species Xenopus laevis. The sequence continues at coordinate 30,987,277 of NC_054378.1, read as the reverse complement.
GTAGGTATCTGCAATTTGCTGAGCACTGCAAACATATATCTCCAATCCAATCTGTCAAACGCTTTTTGTGCATCTAACGATAACAGCAGGGAGGAGGCGGTCTGTTTAGGTGCCCGGCAAATCAGGTTTATCGTTTTACGGATGTTGTCTGCTGCTTGACGTCCAGGCACAAAACCCACTTGATCGTGGTGGATAAGGTGGGGAAGAATCATAGATAATCTGTTAGCCAATATTTTCGCAAACATTTTAATGTCTGTATTGATAAGAGATATAGGCCTGTAGCTGTCGCAATTGTCTGGGTCTTTTCCAGGTTTTAGTATCATAACTATGGTGGCTGTTTGCATGTGTGTCGTCGGGGGAGAGCCTTCAAGGAAAGATTGGAAAAGCTCTCTCAAGAAGGGGGTCAACTGACTTACAAAGGATTTATAATATTTAGTCGTATAACCGTCTGGGCCAGGTGCTTTGCCAGATTTAGAGTCTTTAACTACCCTCTCTATCTCCTCCTTGGATATTGGCGCTGCTAGCAGCTCCTTATCCTCTGTTGTGATGTCGGGAGGGATCCATTGCTTCATGATGTCTGACTCTAGTGCCTGTGACGCTTTAGGAGCCTTATCTGCAGTATATAAGTCTGTATAAAAAGCTCGGAATGTGTGAAGTATTTGTTTAGTATCTCTAGTTATCGTCCCTGTAGGGGTGCGTATTGCATGTATGGCCTGGGAGGCATGCAGAGCTCTCAGTTTGCGGGCTAGTAGTGTGTGTGGTTTGTTTGCATATTCGTAGTACAAGTGTTTAGTCCTTCTCATAGCGTAGGCCGCTTTGTCTGAAAGGACTTGAATCAGTCCTCGTGTCCTGAATTTCCTTGTAAGTGTTGGGGGTTGGATTTTGTTTATGGGTGATAGCCAAATCGTGCAGCCTCTGTGAGAGTTGCTGGGTTTTCGTCTCCCTACTTTTTTTCCTAATTGCGGCATGTTTGATGAGTATCCCCCGGATCACTACTTTATGGGCATCCCATCTGATCGCAACCGAGGTATCCTCTAGGGCAGGGATCCCCAACCTTTTGAACCCGTGCGCAACATTCAGAAGTAAAAGGAGTTGGAGAGCAACACAAGCATGAACATTTTTCTTGGGTTGTCAAATAAGAGCTGTGATTGGCCATTTGGTAGCCCCTATGAGGATTGTAAACCTACATTGAGGCTCTGTTTTGCAGTAAACCTGGTTTTTATACAATTAAAACTTCCCTCGAAGCCTGAAATTCAAAAATAAGCTCCTGCTTTGAGGCCACTGGGAGCAACATCCAAGGAGTTGGAGAGCAACATGTTGCTCACGAGCTACAGGTTGGGGATCACTGCTCTAGGGTATTTGTGCTGAAATAATCCCTCAATGTGGTGGAGACCTCAGCACAAATATCTTTGTCCAATAGCAGGGACTCATTCAGTCTCCAACATCCATGCCCTCTCACCTCATCCCAATTGGCAAAAACAGCTTCCACCATGCCGTGATCAGACCATGTAATATCATGGATCGTAGCAGTGCATACGTAGTCCACAATTGTGGATTTAGTGAAGATAAAGTCAATTCTGGAGTAAGAGGCATGGACGGAGGAGTAGTACGAATAATCCCTATCAATAGGATGCTTTTCCCTCCAGACATCCACCAAGTTTTCGGTATTTAGACATCTGGTTAGGTATGTGGAATCATGAATTTGAATATTAGGGAGTTTTCCCGCCTGCACATCTCGAGACCTGTCCAGATTATTATTCAACGTCGTATTCAAATCTCCCCCTACAATCAGCCTACCCTCCGAAAGCTGTGCTAGTTTGTTGAAAATTTTTTTAAAAAAGGCTTTTTTGGAAGAATTAGGGGCATAGACTGATGCTAACGTGGTGAGATGGTTCTGTAGGAGGCCTGTCAATATTACATAGCGACCATCTGGGTCCAAAAATTGCTGTTTGAGTAGGAATTTCACATTCTTGGCCATTAGGATAGCTACCCCTTTGGTTTTAGTTGAAGAACTGGCTAGGTATGCCTGTGGGTAGTGTTTCGAAATATATTTGGGTGTAGAGGAGTTGCTAAAGTGCGTCTCCTGCAGCAGCAAGATATCTATTAATGTTTGGCATAATCTGAAAAGGCCATTGTACGTTTCTGTGGAATATTCAGACCATTAACATTGTGGGAGCATACCTTTAAATCGAAGGGATGAGAGCCGGGAGCGGTCCGTGGGCCCACCACAGTCGCCATTACAGCAGTCTGAGTAGCGTTCAAAAAGACCTGTTTGAGAAGAGAGTACAGTATAGAATAAATTAGAGAAAGAGGTAGCAGGGAGGAGAAAAGACAGTGGGACAAGAAATACGTTCAAAAATTAGATAAAATTTCGTGAGGTGTGTCACGGGACGTGAGTCCACTAAGCAAACGTATAAAATTAACTTAAAAAATAAACACAAAATAATATAATCTCGCTAAATTGGAGACTATTTAGGGGTTCCAAGAGGGGGGGCAGTTATATTGCACCCCACTGGGAAACCTTCAATTGCGGGGGGTCACGGATCAGAGCCTTAAAAGAAAGCTTGTCCGTCTGACCCGCCAATTATATATATCAGAAAATTCCTAATTCAAAATATTAGGCTACACATATTCCTAGAGCCACAGACCTAAAGCCTTGCATAGATAGGTTAATGTACTGACTAACTGCATTTTAACTATAACTAAAACTCAGATCAATCGGTAAATAGAATCAAGTCAACTCTTCGGAATGTGTTGCATCAATCGACATATCAATATTGAGGAGCGAGTATCCGACTTGTTTTTAGTAGGAGTCCTCCGACACAAGAAGCCTTCCTGGTACTAGGCACAGACCTTCGAGTAGTAGCGTAAAAAGTAGGGTATAGATCAGTTCAGTATTGACTGTTCCTATTCAGAAACAGGTCTGCAATAGTGCCATATGGTTGGATGTAACGACTATGTATGAAATGCCTCAACGGGTCAAGCCACTGGAACCACTTCTGCTGGATCAGGTGTCGCCGCTTCCAAGGGAGCCTCAAGCGGTTCCTGGAGGTAGTGAAGTGCATCCTCTATGTCGTTGGGATGTCTGACAGTATATGTCAGGCCGTTCTGATAAGTGAGCCTGAAGGGAAAGCCCCATCTGTAGGGGATGTTTCTCTGGCGAAGGACATCCGTCAAAGGTTTGAGGTCCTTCCTTTTCTGCAGAGTTGACGAGGCTAAGTCGGCATAGATTTTGGGGTATATCCCATCAAGCTCTACCTGAGCTGTGCGAGACGCTCTCATGATAGTTTCCTTGGTCTGATAATAATGAAATCGGACAATCACATCCCTGGGGGGCATATTAGGTTTTGGTCTAGCCCGGAGTGCTCTGTGTGCTCTGTCCAGTAATAAAAATCTGTCTTCTATGCCCGGAGTAAGCGCCTTGAAAAATTTGGGTAGGAAGGTGTCTATATCCACAGATTCAGGTATATCTCTAAGACGTAAATTGTTCCATCTAATACGATTCTCTAGATCTTCGTGTGCTTCCTGGAGGTCTCTCACTTGAGTTTGGAGGTCCTGGAGCAAAACTTCCATGTTAGCAGAGGATTCCTGAATGGAGTCTTGAGTTTGTTCTAGCTGTAGGACCCTTTGGTCCACTGCAGTGAGTTCTGTTTTGACCTCAGCCAGGGAGTTCCTTATGACATTTTGTATCTCGTCCTTGAAGCAAAGGAGGAGAGATTTGAGTTTGTTTATATCCTTCTTGGTGCATGGGGCGTCCGACTCTTGTTCCATAGTGGGGTTGGTATTTTTTGCAGCTTTTGCAGTTGCAGATCTGCTTTTGAAAAAGTCAGAAGTCCCCTCAGCAGGGGTATTTGTGGACTGTCTACCTCCTGTCATGTTGGTCAGTCCCTGAGCCGGTCCGTTAGCCGGCCTGTAATATGACAGGGGTGTTCGGAAGCTGTCGAAGACCTGTTATCATTCAACATACAGCAGTGCAATGGCTGGTGTTTGGTCAGGGGGCGATTCGGTGAGCAATTGTGGAGAGTGGTAAAGGATATGCAGGTTCCAAACAGATGTCGTGATAGTTACTGCTAGCTATGGGGAAAATGTCTCTGTAACCGACCTCCGGAGCAGCCCGGTTCTCGGTAAGAGCTGGTGACTTGTGGGTAAGTTAGCTTGTTGTTGTAGTGGGGTTCTAGGAGCGGGTCCTCTGCCCCAACAAGTAGTCCTGCCGTTCCCCTTCGTGCAGGTATGCCTTCAAGTTGCCCGGTGCAACACTGCAGACAGGGCCCCTCATATAGGGGTTAAAATGCCAGCTCGCGTCCTGAAGGTAATGAGGATTAATCCCCTTCCAAAATGACCCCACTGCTCCAATGGCGGAGGGTGAACAGCCGTGCACAGGATAGGCGCTCTGCAAATATTATGGCCTGCTATGGGTGACGTTGGTGGGCTGCAGCTCCTCACTGCCCCTTATCAATTGTGAGGGTTTGAGGGAGCCCCAGTGTGAGGCAAATCAGTGGGCCGTGAGACTCTGAAGGGGTCTGACACGCACCAAATAAGTGCGCAACAGAGCTGTGGCCTGCAGGCGCGTTGAGTAGCAGTACATCCAGGGCCGCACAACGTGCGCGGGTAACGGCTGCGGGGCTAAGGTCGGAGCAGGGCCGTGGTCGCGGTCAAGTGAGCGACTCCACTAACCTCCGGTTCAGTATCCAGTGAACCGCACCGTGATCCGGGGATCCCACCACTCTCCACTGCTATCACCGCCTCACTGCCGAGCAAGAAGACGCGGCTCCAGTGTTCGTCACCCAGATTCGTGCAGACTGCCGATTGACTTCGAGTGCAGGTAGCAGAGTACTCTATAGTGCTTGCGGGGATCGTAGGGAGAGTTTTAATTACGAATTAGGGTGCTCATGAATGCTTTCAGCGGGCCTTAACGGAGGAGCTAGTGGTTTACGCCGCCATCTTATTCAGCGTCCAGGCCACGCCCCCATATTTATCAAACTTAAACTCTCATTTTACCCACTGATAATCTATAAACCTAAAAATGCTTATGCAACTATTGTTATTAGCCAAGAAACTTATATTATTGAATTGGAAATCAACTCTAGGACTGGCAAAGTCTGGTGAATTACAATGCATTGCATATTAAAGCAGTATGTACCTCTAGAAACTGTCCAGACAAATTTGACAAGGTCTGGTCCAAATGGCTCCTCTTAGAAAATAATACCTGACTCTAGTAATGGTGTATCCTGAGGTCTGAGTATTACCTTAGCGTACACGAAAATTTGTTGGCGTCAAAAAAAAAATGGACGTCGGTATCAAAAACTAACGAAGGCGTCAAAAACGAGCCGCCGGCACCGCCCCAAATTCGCCCATCACTACTTGTGTCTTCTTTTGAAAATTTCTGTAGGAAAGGTTCTATATAGTGATGGGTGAATTCCACCCGTTTCACTGAAAAATTTGCGAATTTCCTGCAAAATTCGCAAAACGGCGAAAAATTTGTGAAAAATCGTGAAAATGCAGACATTTGCCGCAAATTCATACAAGGTGAATTGTCTGTCATGGAGGCCCTGCCAAAATAGTTCCAATTGAGCCTTGCATTTCATAATATCGGCTCTGACTGAAAAATAGCAGTTCCGAAAGCCAGGTGACCAGTCTTTCTTTTAGTTGTGGGGGGGGGGAGCAGGACAAGATCTAGACAAATTATGGTTATAGGGGATTCAATTATTAGGAAACCCACTAAGATTTATTTTACCTGTGCTATGTGCAACTTTAAGGAGACAGCTGAGAGAGCTAAACCATTTTTAGGACTAAGAAAGGAAATGAAAAGGAGTTGTTTGTCTTTCTGTAAAGACAGAATTAAATCCATGCACTAAAGAAATTACCAGGGATAGAACTGAGGGGGAGAGGGGGTAGGGGGTTGGGGAACTGGGGGAAGACCTTTGGTTACAGTTTTCAGCTCTGGTGTATTTGTGTGTGCCCGGTATAAATGAGGAAAATAAAGTACAACTTCACCTATAGGTCCAGTAAAGAGAATAAAGCACAGCTTCACATCTTGCTCAAGATGACCTCAATTATCCAGACATTGACTGAAGTAATGAGATAGTCAAGAAGCTAGCAGGTTTGCAAATATGCTAAATGACATCTTTTTATTTCAGGGTAGTTCAGGGTTTGGGTGGGAACAACATGGTCTACATTGACTCTATAAGGGTGTAACTAAACTCAGATACTAAATTTTAGCCACGTCAACTTTGGCAGTATATGGGTATATTTTGTATATTTTGCATCTTTGCAAAATATTAACTGGGAAATACTTTTCATAGTGTTAAACACAGAAGAACTATACATGTCAGTGTATTCCCTTTGAAAGCAAGGATGTTGCAAAGATGTTGCAAACCCCTTATCATTTGATAGGAGAGTTAGTGTTGAAGTTGGTAGGAAAATATGTATTCACATTAGCCTTCACAGCTGAAACTTTTCTTAGGCACAAAGAGGCCATTAAAGCACACAAAACTGCTATCATATAAGCAGAATTAAAGAATTTAAAAAATTCACGTATGGTATTCCAGCCCCAGAACAAACCCCAAAGTCCCAGCCTCAGCTCATGCTTCCGCCTTTAACCGCCACCTTTCACTTTGGGAGGAGCCCTCTGCTACTCGGATGCCACTGGCGTTAAAGTGAGAGGACCAGGGAGAGAGTTCGGGGCAGGCAAGGGAACCAAACTTTAGCAGGAAGAATGGGCCGGGTCAACACCAATAGGGCATAGCAGTACTAAATTAGGAGACAAGAGGGTAGTCGAGGTCACAGGCAGGGGCAAACACACCAGTAGCGCAGTGCAGAATCGTGATCAAGTACTCAGAGACAGGAGTCAGGACAGGCAGCAAACTAGGCAAGGTCAGGGACAGGCAAGATCAAGAACAAATATATCACACTTAGAATCACACCCAAGAACTATTGGAAATAGACCTACTTTGGGCAGTGAATTATTGGCTGCAGCCCTTTTAATATATATTTGAATTTTGCACCAAGCATAATGAAGTCAGATGCAGTACTCGTGTCAAAACCCGGAAGCATCATTTGCACAGCGGCGTGCGAAGAAGGAGCACCAGGAGCTAATGGGTGTCCCCGCACCACTAGACCACCAGATTTTCTTACAAATTGTTTAAATATGTAAATAGTGTAACGCTAATTTGGTTACTGTCCCTTTAAATAATAGCTTCCTTGGCAATTCAGGGGCCCTGAGTCCCTTTTGCAAGTCGAAAAGTACTGGGAACTAGGAATCACAGCGCAGTGCCTCCACCTAGGGAGCACTGAGGAACTTACCTCAGAGGAATCCCCTAGGAAATAATAAACACACACACTTTGCAGATAACAATATTTAACTTTATATAAACTGTAAAGTAGTAACTAATACAAAAGTCATGCCTGTATGGGAATATAAGGGACACTACCTAAATCTCTATTAGGTTTTAACTATCTGTTCAAACACAGTTCGTATAGTATCACAGTCCCACTTGTCTGGAAGGGTTAAAAAGCACACAGTTCAAAATGCAATGTCCCTTTCCCCAGAGCTCTTATTCCCCCGGTAGCGCTACCTTTCCCCAGAGTACCTTTCCCTTGGAAAATAGCAGCTTCCCACGTAGCATGCAAAATTACACAAGGCCTGTCTTCCTGTTAGGCTCAGTACTGTGGCAAATCCTCTCTTCAAGGGATTTACTCAGCGATTTCTCTCAGAGGCAGATCACACTGGAATCACAAATAACTCTTCTCCAGAATCACTCTCGCCAATGGCACATTCCTCCTCTGAAGCTTTAGCAGCGTGGCAGGGTCAGACAGCCTCTTTCTGCACTCCTGCAGACCTCACAGATCCAGCAGCTTTTGCAGGACTTTTCTCCCTTTTGATCCTTTCTCCACAGCACGTGTTGGACTCAATCACACAGCCTACACACAGATCCAGCAGGGCCTACACACACAGCTTCACAGTCTGGCACACCCTCTCCTCCCAGGATGCACTGCGGTCTCCAGCCAATCAGGTCGCTCTCCAGCCTGTTACTGGGCTGAATGATGTCACAGACAGAAAAGCAGGGGAAGGATTTCTCTTCTCCCCTACATTAGTAAAAATGAAGAAAGAAGGGCTGGGAACTTTGGACCCTTCGTATCAGAGAGAAGCCAGTTGTTTGATATGATATGAAGGCTTATTTTGTTTTTAATAGATCCAGTTCTAACAATTGATGCATGTGAAAATCACTTTCTAGAGGAAGCACTTCAATAATCTTCTGCTCAGGGGTGGATTAATGCACAGCCTACATTAGGGGCTCATTTCTATTTCCTTTTCTTTTAATATCAATGTTTATTTTTGCTCTATGCAAAAGAGATTTTTAGGTAAAACAGATTATTTTACTTCAATAAATTTGTATTGTTTATAACAGCATTTGTGTACAGACAGTTATTGTTATCAGACAGCACAAATCTACAGGTCAACATGAATATATTTTAAACATAAAATCTATTGCATATTATGACACATACTTTCATTGTAAGCGAAAGTCCGTACCCCATGGTGAATAAACATATTGATTACATAGGCAACTTTAAATCAAAAGAAGACATAGAATAAAACAATAAAATAATAAAATAATATACCTCATCTGCACTGATACCAAGTAAGAATGGGTGTAACTATAGAGAAAAAGAGATATTGGGCGCTCCAGGCTCATATCTGTACTCAATCCAGGGGCTCCATCTTAACTGGACTGCAGAATCCAGTCAACTCTCGATTTTGCTGGGTCTATAGGGATATGTCTTTGTTTCCAGGCCCCAACCAGCATTATGAAAGTGAATAAGCGAAACTGGGTATTGGTGAGTTCCTGAGGTTTAATGCTTAATAAGGCTATAGCAGGGTCTCTGGGCAGAGAAACTTCAAAAACAGAGTAAATCATGTTAAAAACCTGATCCAAAATCTCCGGGCTCCAGGACAAGTCCACCACTAATGGAACATTGTGCCTATTTCCCCACAGCCTCTGAAGCACCCGGGGTCAGCAGTAGAGAAAATTTAGCTATACGTGCTGGTACTAAGTACCATCAAAGAGTACCTTATAGTTAGCCTTCTGTAAGGAGACGTTATTAGAGGACCGTTTAGTTGTGGACCAAACCTGATCCCGCTGCTCAGGAGGTAATTCTCTAGAAAGGTCTTTATGCCAAGCTAACATATAAGGTAGCTCCAGAGGCCGGGGAGATTCAAATAACTTGTTATAGAGACACAATACTGATTTGCGTAGTCTAGGGGAGTTGATACACCACCGTTCAAAAAAGGTTACATGGGCATCCTTGTTTTTCATACGACTCCATTGGGAAAATATAAAATGAAGTATTTGTTGCAACCTAAATCCTTCACTTGGTGGGATAGCTTATCTATAGCCTGTTAAGGGGAAAGGGGGCCCGATGGTGAACACAGTTGGCTCAATGCCCAGATTCCCTGGTCCAACCACCACTTAAATTGTGAAACCTGGAGGCCCAGAGTAAATTGTGGATTATGAAATATAGGTGCTGCAGGGCAATGAGGGGAACCTAGATTTAATTTCTTGTTAGAATTATCCCAAATTTTCAAAGTATGCTGGAGACACCTACTAGCTTGCTTGGGTCTCTTCCCCTGAGAGCTCCAAATGAATGCGATATGGGAGAATGGCTGAGTAAATACCGCTTCTAAAGAGACCCAATGTGGACTATCATCAGTAGAATGTAGGGTAAGGACCTGAGCCAACTGGGCTTCTCTATAATAAAAAGAAAGGTTTGGAAGGCCCCAGTCTTAGGTTGATACAGAGTTTTATTTACTCTTGGGGTCTTCCCAGCCCAAACAAATCGTAAAACTGTTGATTTAAATTTTGCTAACTACCCTATAGGGATTGGGATAGGTAAAGTCCTAAATAAGTATAAGAGCTTTGGTAAAAGTGTAATTTTAACTGAATTTATATGGAACTATACAATTTATGCTTAGCCCACCGAAGAGTTTTCTCAGCATTAGTGGTTAAAAGTAGATCCAAATCTCTCTGGGCATTATGAAACTGGTTCAGGTGAGCTTCTGTGGGGAAACATATATATAGTTCTGATAGCCTATCCAATTCCTTGACTAAAATCTTAATGACCTTTTGATTTTGTCTACTTCCTTTGGGAGCCTATTTGGATGAACACACCCCTAATAACTGGTTTATGGGGCTCCCATAATATGGTTTTCGATGAAACCGAAGGGAGATTTTCTGAAAATACAAGTTTAGATTATCCTTGACCATAGCTACCACTTCAGGACAGCTTAACAGTGATTCATTAAGCCTCCAAAATCTAGTTGATGTTTGGGTTAAAATTTGAGATAGTGTGGCTATAATGGGACATTGGTCTGACCAACCAATATTAACCACTTTATCGATGAACACTTGAGAAAGGGCACCAGTAGCCTGAAACATGTTGTGTTAAGCAGTGTGAATAATAAATAATTATCAGCAGTTAATCTGCGGGTGAGTGCTCTCCTTTCGTTCATCGATAAAGTGGATAATTTTGGATGTTTGGCACATCCAAGTGAAAGGATTGATGCATTGCACGAAGACGCCATTAATAGGCTGAGCTCTAATCTTCACAGTTGTATACAGAGTATCAACCAACATTAACCATTTTGGAGGACTGGAGAGATGCTATACTATAGTAGATGTGAGAAATATATGGTTGATTCTAGAAGATAGCTTATGCAGGGCTGAGTAATGAGAAAATTGAAGCACCTCTGGATTGGCCTCTCTCCAAGCATCAAACAGACCATTGGAAACAATTATATTTTTAAACCTTAACTCCTCTTTGTTGGGGCCAACCACAACCCATTTTTCTAATAAGGTTAAACGATCCAGTAGTTAGTTCCAAACCATATTAGAATCCCCACAGATAACCATTTGACCTACCTGATTATGTTTACATTGGTCAAAGAGTTCAGTTAAAAATTCAAGTTGGAAGACATTAGGGGCGTAATAGGAAATTATTTTAAATAGAATGCTTTAAAGTAATTTTAAGAAATGAGTACACATCACCTGATGTGATACAAAGTATAGAGAGTGTTGGGGCAACTGTGTGAATTGCTTTAGCTGACTGGTCAAACTGCATCTTAAATAGCTCAGAAGATCATCAGCACAACACCTCCAGCTATCCAGGACATTTACACCACGCAATGTTTCAGAAAGAAAGAGCACATCATAAAGACTCCAGTCATCCTGCTCTGCCACTTTTCCCCTTCCTGCTTCTGGGTTACGGCGCAGGGCGTCATGACGTTGGAGTCTTGATGCAGACGTCCCGACGCTGAGGATTGGCACCAAGGTCAGGTATTTAAACCAATTTTACTCTCTATTCTGTGCCTGGTTATCGTGGTTTTTGCCTGAAGCCTAGCTATTCTACTTAATTGTAAACCTATCGCTGACCCCTGTGTATGACCCCTGCTTGTTCCTGATTTCTGAACCTCGCTGCTTGCCCTGATTTCTGCTTGTCTTCGTTCCTTCTGAATCGCTGCCTGCCCTTGAACTCGGATCCGGTTTTGACTACTCTTCTCTCCTAATCCCTGGTACCTCGCTTCGGTAGAGCCTCACTGGCTTCTCTCCACTCATGGTTCCCCTGTGTCACCTTCGGTGGGTTCTGTGTTGTGCGAGCCGCTTGTGAGTCATTATCTTCAAGATCCATCAGCGGATTATCCGGTAAGCCTGACAGTATAACCAGGTCTGAAAAAAAAAGGATGGATAAAGCCAAAGGACCATCCCCATTTCTACTCTCTACACTGACTCAAGCGGTCTGTGAGCTTCAAGGAGGGTACGCTCAGATGCAAGAACAAGTGAGGACACTTCAGTCGTCTCCTAGTGGTTCAGCTGCAGCCGATCAACCTGCCTCCAGTAGGGTTGAACATCAATCGGAGCCTAAGGTTCATCTCCCTGAACGGTTTTCAGGTGATAGAAAGACTTTTTGCTTGTTTCAGAATAACTGTAAATAGCTGTTTACCTTGAAACCACGTACTTATTCGACTGAACGGGCCCGTGTGGGTACTATTATCTCTTTTTTGACCGGGGACCACCAAGACTGGGCTTTTTGTTTAATGGATAAGCAGAGCCCGGAAATAGCTACAGTGGATTCTTTCTTTAAAGCCATGGCTATGTTATACGAGGATCCACACAGGTCATCCGCGGCTGAAGCTTCATTACGTGCACTGAGTCAAGACCAGCTGAAGATTACAGTGGAATTTTGTAAATTTGCAGCAGACGTAGATTGGAATCTATCTTCACTCAAACATCAGTATCGTTTGGGGTTGTCGGATGTCTTAAAGGATGAGCTGGCACACACTGGAATTCCCGAGACCCTCGATGACCTCGTTCTTCTTACCATACAAATTGACTGGAGACTCCGGGAGCATAGAGCGGAAAAGTCTGGTCAAGGCTCCCTAATGTGGGTTCTTCCTCGAGCTCCTCCCCCTGTCCGATCGCTTGCTGCCTCATCTGGGGGACTCTGAACCTATGCAGATTGGTGCCATTAGACCTGCAATAACTCCGGAGGAACGACTAAGACGTCGAAGACTCAATTTGTGCCTATACTGTGGACAAGCTGGCCATTTGCTTCATGATTGTCCCACACAACCTTCTCTCAAGGGTAAAGCTATTTCTAACAAGTTTCCAGAATTTACGTCTCCTTTAATCCCCCTACTTACTGTTCAGCTTATTTTACAGAGGGAAAACAAGACAGTGAAGCTACTAGCAATTATTGACTCTGGGGCCAGTGGGTGTTTCCTGGATTCTGTAACCTGAAACCTATTGTCTCCAGAAAAAGAATCCCATGCTACTTCAAGTTGCAGACGGTTCACCCATATTACCCGTCCAGTCACTCTAGAGACTTTTCCCATATTTATGTCCCTTAATAAAGTTCACTCAGAAATTTTGAACTTTGATATTGTGGCGTCACCTTTATTTCCTGTCATTTTGGGGATGCCATGGCTTAGGAGACACAACCCTGCAATAAATTGGGTTTCTGGGGAGATTACTTTTTCATCTGATTTGTGTCTCGCCAAGTGTTAACCAATACTGCCCTCTGGTCTCGCCAAACTTTGTTCTCTCACTTTGTCTCAAAAGGCTCCTGACTATCTTCCAAAGGCCTATCGGGAATTTGCAGATGTCTTTAGCAAGAAGGGGATAGACACCCTACCTCCACATCGCATTTATGACTGCCCTATTGACTTGTTGCCTGGTGCTCAGATACCCTTTGGTCGTATTTATCCGCTATCTGAGCCTGAGCTATTGGAACTACGTAACTATCTTGATGAGAACTTAGCCAAGGGCTTCATTCGTAATTCATAATCTCCTGCTGGGGCTGGGATCTTCTTCGTTGAAATGAAAGATCACTCATTGAGACCCTGCATTGACTACCGCAAACTAAATAAAATTACCATTAAAAATATATACCCACTTCCGCTCATTTCAGAACTATTCAAGCAGTTACGAGAAGCTAAGATTTTTTCAAAACTAGATCTTCGAGGGTCTTATAATCTGCTCAGGATTCATGAGGGTGATGAATGGAAGACTGCCTTCCGCAAAAGATATGACCATTTCGAATACCTCGTCATGCCTTACGGTCTATGCAACGCTCCAGCAACTTTTCAACACTTTATTAATGATGTGTTTCGTGAATTTTTGGACGTCTTTGTTATCATTTACTTAGATGACATTCTCGTTTTTTTAAATTCCCTTGAAGAACACAGAATTCACATGAAGAAGGTTCTCTCTCGCCTTCGCACTCATCAATTGTATGCTAAGTTGGAGAATTTTATTTTTGAACATGATTCTGTGGAGTGGCTTCGCTAATTTTTACAGGAAATTCATTAAGAACTTCTCCCGAATTATTTCTCCTATCACCAGTCTCACTCGGGCCAATATAAAGTTTGCTTGTACCCTTGAAGCTCAAGAAGCTTTTGAACTTTTGAAAACTCTTTTTGGTTCAGCTCCTATCCTTCTTCACCCAGATCCTTCTTTACCTTTTATTTTGGAAGTGGACGCATCAGAAAATGTGGTAGTAGCCATTCTATCACAGAGATTGGGCATCAAAAAAGAACTCCACCCAGTTGCTTTCTTTTCACGGAAGATGTTGAAATCTGAATGCAACTATGACATTGCTGGCAGGGAACTACTAGCGATTAAACTTGCTTTAGAAGAATGGAGATATCTTCTTGAAGGAGCTAGACATCCTATTCTTATTTTTACAGATCACCGCAATCTGGAATATCTCAGATCAGCTCGAAGACTCTGGCCCAGACAAGCTAGATGGGCATTATTATTCTTGCGCTTTAATTTTCATCTTACATACTGCCCAGGCTCAAGAAACACCAAAGCGGATGCTCTTTCTCGTATGTTTTCTCTTCACCCTGCCTTAAAGGAGTCTTCCGAAATGATCTTGGGACCTAATCACTTCCTTCTTCTCCAAGCTTCTTTTTTGGATCAGCTTAAAAAAGATTCTGTGAATATTCCTCATTCTTCACTTCCTCAAGGAATATGTTGTAAAGACGGACTTTTCTTTCTTAACAACAAACTTTTTTGTCTCTAAAGATCTTGAAGCTCTCAAGATCATCCATGATGTTAAATTAGCAGGTCACCCGGGAATAAGAAAGACCATTTCACTAGCCAAAAGATTATTTTGCTGGCCTGGATTGAGCAAGGAGTGTACTAAGTACGTTATCTCTAGTGATGGGCGAATTTATTCGCCAGGCACGAATTCGCGGCAAATTTGCGCAATTCCACACCAGCGAATAAATTTAAATTCTCCCAAAAAAACGGGCGCCGGCGTCAAAAACGGGCGCCGGCATCAAAAACGAGACGCCGGCGCCGTTTCGCAAAAAAACGACGCAAATTCGCCCATCACTAGTTATCTCCTGTGAAATTTGTGCCCGATCAAAGACATCTCACAGCAAGCCTCTAGGTCTTTTGCAACCACTTCCTGTACCATCACGTCCTTGGGGATCCGTGTCTATGGATTTTATTTCTGAACTTCCTCCTTCTCAGAAACACACTGCTATTATGGTATTTGTCGACCGTCTTACCAAGATGTCTCACTTTGTTTCTCTACCCAAATTACCGTCAGCTTCTGAGACCGCTGAAGTATTCATTCGAGAAGTGGTGAGACTTCATGGGGTACCAGATTTCTGACCGCGGTCCTCAGTTTACGTAGTTTTGGAAAGCTCTCTGCGGGGCTTTACAGATTAAGGTGTCTCTCTCTCTTCAGCTTTTCACCCCCAGTCTAATGGTCAAATGGAGAGGATAAATCAGACTTTGGAGCAATATCTAAGATGTTACTCGTCTTAGCTTCAGGATGACTGGCTAAGCTTGCTTTCTTTTGCAGAATTTGCTTATAATAATTCTTGTTAGTCTTTGACCAAGCAATCACCATTTTTTGCTAATTATGGCTTAAATCCTGCAGTTTTCCTCCAGCCTCATCATTTTCAGAAGTTTCAGTTCCTTTTTGTCATGTAGCATTAAGCTGTTACAGCAGACAATGGCTAAAGCTCTACAAGACTTTAAGGTCTATGCAGACCGAAAACGGAGAAAGGATCCTGAATTTAAAGTTGGGGACCAAGTCTTGGTTATCTACGGCTAACCTCAAGTTGTCTTGTCCAAGCAAAAAGCTCGGTCCCTTTTCTATTTGTCATCAAATTAACCCTGTTTCTTTTCAGCTGAAGCTACCTGAATCATACCGCATTCATCCGGTATTCCATTCTGCCTTACTTAAACCGGTGGTACATAACCAATTTCCAGGGCGGGTTCTCCGTCCACCCCACCCCCAGTTATTGTCGACAACCAAGAGGAGTTTGTGGTTGAACGGATTCTGGATTCACGAAGGAGAGGGAGAAGACTACAATATTTTGTCAAATGGAAAGGCTATGGTCCGGAAGAAAATAATTGGGAACCCTCTTCTAATATACATGCTCCTAGACTTTTGACACAGTTTCATAAAACTTATCCTGACAAACCTTCTAATATTTGCGTCCAGAGGCCGCATCTCGGTAGAGGGCAATGTAAGAATACTTACCGATCCGCGGCGCAGCTCCATCCTGCAGGGATGACGTCACGCAGATGCGCACAGCAAGGAGCGCATCCTGTGGAACGCCGGTGTGCTTCTCGGTTACGGCGCAGGGCGTCATGATGTTGGAGTCTTGATGCAGACGTCCTGAAGCTGAGGATTGGCGCCAAAGTCAGGTATTTAAACCAATTTTACTCTCTATTCTGTGCCTGGTTATCGTGGTTTTTGCCTGAAGCTTAGCTATTCTACTTAATTGTAAACCTATCGTTGACCCCTGTGTATGACCCCTGCTTGTTCCTGACTTCTGAACCTCGCTGCTTGCCCTGACTTCTGCTTGTCTTCGTTCCTGCTGAATCGCTGCCTGCCCTTGAACTCGGATCCAGTTTTGACTACTCTTCTCTCCAAATCCCTGATACCTCGATTCAGTTGAGCCTCACTGGCTTCTCTCCACTCATGGTTTCCCCGTGTCACCTTCGGTGGGTTCTGTGTTGTGCGAGCCACTTGTGAGTCCTTATCTTCAAGATCTATCAGCGGATTATCCGGTAAGCCTGACATAATGACTGTTTACAATGTGCAGTAATTAAATCTTCATAAAATGCAATATAATGTGCAATTAGCAGCACTTTCCAGCCCTGAGTCTGTTTTCCCCATAAGTGTGGGCCATAGGACCATAGATACCTGGGGCTTTCTCGCATCTTTATCGGTGAGAAGACGTGAGCCCAAACTCTTGTCAGTGGGGACTAAAATAAAGATGCAGGTTTTGGCTTTCTTTGACTGGTTTGCTGGCAATCTGGGTATGCACATTTCTGTAAACACACTAGTTACTGGTTATTATTGGTGGTGTACCACTGGTTTAAGGCCCAGTCTGTCCAGACATTAGCCTTGTCTGCAGCAAGATTTCTGTAAGCTGACTGTGGGTCACCAGTCAGCAGTGGAGTCAATAAAATTGCACACTGGTACTCGGGCCATTAACTGACCAGGCCCGGATTTGTGGCGGCAAAATTTTAGGGGCGGCATGCCGCCCTGCCGCATCCTGAGGAGCACTGGGTGCTCCGGTACTTAAAAGTGCACTCGTGTGCACACAGGGACCGGTGCTAGGACCATGCAGCCATCGATAGGACTGTGCAGCAACGGGAGGTTGTGCATGTGAAGCGTCCTGCACGTGTGCTGGCCTCGGGGCACTGCATGATAAATCCAGCCCTGGAAGTCATGAGAAGTGTATCTGGATCATCAGACTGTTTCATTTTTAACAGGAGAGGTCTCGGAGTGGGTATTGTCCCCAAACTGGACTGTACGGCCTGGAGTTGCAGCAGTTGCTCTTGAAGTTTGAAGAGCTGCTCCTGTAACTGCCTGATTAGTTGAATCTGCTGATCCTGTTGTTGGATTTGCTGATCCGGTTGCTGCACCAAATTTTGCAAAAATACTTCCAGATTTGCATTCCTCTCCATTCCTCTCAAATTTGCCTCAGAGGGTGAAAAAATCCTTCCTGACCCAAAAATGGGTCTAGTCCCTGGATCAACTTGTACTATGTACTATCTTCCAATAACCCTGTATTCCCTCACTTGCTAAAAAGCCATCCAACCCCTTTTTAAAGATACATCTAATGTATGAGCCTATACGATTCAGGGAGGGAATTCCACATCTCCACAGCTCCCATTGTAAAAAAAACCCTTCCAAATATTTAGGCAGAACCTCTTTTCTTCTAATTGGAATGGGTGACTTTGTGAAAATAAAGAGATTATTATATGATCTCCTTATATATTTATACATATTTATCATATCCTTCTCTCTTCTCCTCATCATAAAAATCAATCAAATTTGTCTGACATGACTTATCCTTCATAAAGCCATGCTGATTGCTGTTCATAATGCCATTGACTAGGACAACATTTTTCCTATTAACTTCTTTACTTCTATATTAAGCCACATAGGGTGATTCTAAGTGCTTC
The DNA here is from genome assembly GCF_017654675.1 of Xenopus laevis. NCBI lineage: Eukaryota > Metazoa > Chordata > Amphibia > Anura > Pipidae > Xenopus > Xenopus laevis. The sequence goes on along the minus strand of NC_054378.1, from coordinate 30,969,278 downwards.
TACATTTACTCCTTAAGGGAATAAATTGAGAACAGTAACAATTTAATATCATTTTAAATGACAACCATTTCTGTTCTGTGTTTTTAGTTGAAAACATAATGCCCCAATCATTGCTCTGAAGGGCAGCCCTCAAGGCACTAAAATTAGCTTTTCTAAAATTCATGATTTTTGTTGCCCCAGTGTATATTTGTTTTTTGCACCAGACATCAAATGATATAACATTATGGTCACTAATAAACAGTGGCTATAAATTCGGGTTCATTTGAGATCACTAGATCCAGAATAGCATTTTTTTTGATTGGCTCCTCAACAACCTGTGCCATAAAATTGTCATGCAACAAGTTTATAAACTTGTTCCCATTAACTGATCTGGTAGTACTGTTGCTCCAGTCAATATCCGAGTAATTAAAATCCCCCATTATCATTACTTTACCCAAACTAGCAGCCTTTTCTATTTGCATCAGTATATTAGCCTTCTCCTCCTCACTTACACACAATTAATTTGCTGGACTCTTTAAAATTGGTGAAGAACTCAACCCATGACTTCTGCCCCCTTATTTTCTAACTTTGCCTCCTCCTTTACATACGCTTTTAAATCCTGCCTAACAAACAGACATACCCCTCCTTCTTTTCTATTACCTCTGTCCCTCCGAAACAAAGTATAGCTGCTGATATTAACTGCCCCCAGTCATGCGACTCAATCAGCCATGTTTCGGCCACACCAATCACATCATATTTTCCCTCCAGCACCTCCAGCTCTCCCATTTTACCAGTCAGACTACTTGCATTTGCAAACATACATTTAATACTGGTACCATATTGAACATATGACACGTGGTCCTCCCTATCCTTGATAGTACCCCCAACCAAATCTCCACTCCAATTTTACCTTCCTTTGCCCACTATCTCATCTAACCTGTGTCCCACTGAATCTTTTACTGAACCCTTCCCCCCACGCCTAGTTTATAATCTCCTCCAACCCTTTAGTCATCTTCTCTCTCAAAACAGCTGCACCATCGTCATTGAGGTGCAGCCCATTCCTAGCAAAGAGCCTGTAGCCGACTGAGGAATCAGCCCATTTCTCCAAAAACCAAAACCCAAAACCATCCACCCTACACCAATCTCTCAGCCGAGCATTTATCTCCCTAAGCTCCCACTGTCTTCTTAGCATTGCTTGTGGCACAGGTAATATCTCTGAGAAAATGACCTTGGAAGGTCTCACCCTCAACTTTACCTATGTGTACCAAGACCACTGGGTCTTCCCCAGCCCCTCCCAATAATCTGTCAACTCGTTCCACCACATGCCGAACCCTAGCACCAGGCAAGCAGCACAGTCGTCTGACATTTGCTCAGGCTGCTCTCAGTAGGGATGTAGCGAACGTCGGAAAAAAAGTTCGCGAACATATTCGCGAACTTGCGCAAAAATGCGAGCGGTTCGCGAACGGTTCGCGAACCCCATAGACTTCAATGGGAAGGCGAACTTTAACATCTAGAAAAGACATTTCTGGCCAGAAAAATGATTTTAAAGTTGTTTAAAGGTGCAACGACCTGGACAGTGGGCATGCCAGAGGGGGATCAAGGGCAAAAATGTATCTGAAAAATCTGCCTGTGTGTGCTTGGAAGAGATAGTGTAGGGGGAGAGCTGTTAGTGATTTCAGGGACAGATGATAGTAAGTTTGCTGGCTAGTAATCTGCTTGATACTGCTCTGTATTGGAGGGACAGAAGTCTGCAGGGATTTGAGGGACATTTTAGCTTAGGTAGCTTTGCTGGCTAGTAATCTACTGTTCTCTTTAAACAACTGCCATACGTTGACCTTGTAGGCATTGTTTGCCCAGTTTTTTTGGACGCAGCCACTGAAGCACAGTTGCCAGAAAAAATATGCCATATAAATGCTGAAAATAGTCATTTTTCGCCATACGTTGACCTTGTAGACATTGTTTGCCCAGTTTTTTTGGACGCAGCCACTGAAGCACAGTTGCCAGAAAAATTATGCCATATAAATGCTGAAAATATAAATTTTTTTTGGTTGCAGCCACTGAAGCACAGAGGCCAGAAAAATTATGCCATATAAATGCAGAAAATATGCATTTTTTTGGTCGCAGCCACTGAAGCACAGTTGACAGAAAAATTATGCCATATAAATGCTGAAAATATAAACTTTTTTGGTTGCAGCCACTGAAGCACAGAGGCCAGAAAAATTATGCCATATAAATGCAGAAAACATGCATTTTTTTGGTCGCAGCCACTGAAGCACAGTTGACAGAAAAATTATGCCATATAAATGCTGAAAATATAAATTTTTTTGGTTGCAGCCACTGAAGCACAGAGGCCAGAAAAATTATGCCATATAAATGCAGAAAATATGCATTTTTTTGGTCGCAGCCACTGAAGCACAGTTGCCAGAAAAAATATGCCATATAAATGCTGAAAATAGTCATTTTTTGCCATATACGTTGAGTCAACGTATGGCAAAAAATGACTATTTTCAGCATTTATATGGCATATTTTTTCTGGCCTCTGTGCTTCAGTGGCTGCGGCCAAAAAAACTGGGCAAACAATGCCTACAAGGTCAACGTCGTTGACCTTGTAGGCATTGTTTGCCCAGTTTTTTGGCCGCAGCCACTGAAGCACAGAGGCCAGAAAAAATATGCCATATAAATGCTGAAAATAGTCATTTTTTGGTCGCAGCCACTGAAGCACAGTTGCCAGAAAAATTATGCCATATAAATGCTGAAAATATAAATTTTTTTGGTTGCAGCCACTGAAGCACAGAGGCCAGAAAAATTATGCCATATAAATGCAGAAAATATGCATTTTTTTGGTTGCAGCCACTGAAGCACAGAGGCCAGAAAAATTATGCCATATAAATGCAGAAAATATGCATTTTTTTGGATGCAGCCACTGAAGCACAGTTGCCAGAAAAAATATGCCATATAAATGCTGAAAATAGTCATTTTTTGCCATACGTTGACCTTGTAGACATTGTTTGCCCAGTTTTTTTGGTTGCAGCCACTGAAGCACAGAGGCCAGAAAAAATTAAACCAGTAGGGTTTGCACCCTAGTTTGTAACGGTGGCGGAGGGAGGAGGAGGACGCTAAAGGACAGCTGTGTGTGGAGTCATGAGGCTTGAAGAGAAGGACAGCTGCATAGAAGTCAGAACAAGTCTTCCGGCGTGCAGTAACCCTCCGAGATCCACCCCTCATTCATTTTAATAAAGGTCAGGTAATCGACACTTTTGTGACCTAGGCGAGTTCTCTTCTCAGTTACAATCCCTCCTGCTGCACTGAAGGTCCTTTCTGAGAGCACACTTGAGGCTGGGCAAGACAAGAGGTTCATGGCAAATTGTGACAGCTCTGGCCACAGATCAAGCCTGCGCACCCAGTAGTCCAGGGGTTCATCGCTCCTCAGAGTGTCGATATCTGCAGTTAATGCCAGGTAGTCCGCTACCTGCCGGTCGAGGCGTTCTTTGAGGGTGGATCCAGAAGGGTTGTGGCGCTGCCTTGGACAGAAAAACATTTGCATGTCTGACGTTACAGACTGGCCAAAGGGCTTTGTCCTTGCAGGTGTGCTCGTGGCAGGATTACTGGCACCTCTGCCCCTGGAATGTTGATGAGTTCCTGAAGTGACATCACCCTTAAAAGCATTGTACAACATGTTTTGCAGGCTGGTTTGTAAATGCCGCATCTTTTCGGACTTGTGGTATGTTGGTAACATTTCTGACACTTTATGCTTGTACCGAGGGTCTAGTAGCGTTGCGACCCAGTACAGGTCCTTCTCCTTAAGCCTCTTGATACGGGGGTCCTTCAACAGGCATGACAGCATGAAAGACCCCATTCTCACAAGGTTGGATGCAGAGCTATCCATCTCCGCTTCCTCATTATCAAGGACTGCATCATCCACGGTCTCCTCCCCCCAGCCACGTACAAGACCAGGGGTCCCCAAAAGGTCACCACTAGCCCCCTGGGAAGCCTGCTCCTGTTGGTCCTCCTCCTCCTCCTCCACAAAGCCACCTTCCTCCTCTGACTCCACTTCTGGCACCTCTCCCTGCGTTGCAGCAGGTGCCTGGGTTCGTTCTGGTGATTCCGACCAGAAATCGTGCGCTTCCAGCTCCTCGTCACGCTGGTCTACAGCCTCATCTGTCACTCGTCGCACGGCACGCTCCAGGAAGAAAGCGAAGGGTATTAGGTCGCTGATGGTGCCTTCGGTGCGACTGACCATATTTGTCACCTCTTCAAAAGGTCGCATGAGCCTGCAGGCATCGCGCATAAGCACCCAGTAACGGGGGAAAAAAATCCCCAGCTGTGCAGATCCAGTCCTACCACCCAGTTCAAAAAGGTACTCGTTGACGGCCCTTTGTTGTTGCAGCAGACGTTCCAACATAAGGAGCGTTGAATTCCAGCGAGTCTGGCTGTCAGAAATCAAACGCCTGACTGGCATGTTGTAGCGCTGCTGAATGTCAGCAAGGCGTGCCATGGCTGTGTAGGAACGTCTGAAATGGGCCGACACCTTTCTGGACTGGGTGAGAACGTCCTGGAATCCTGGGTACTTGGAGACAAAACGTTGGACTATTAAATTTAACACATGTGCCATGCAGGGCACATGTGTTAAATTGCCTAGTCTCAACGCTGCCAACAGATTGCTTCCATTGTCACACACCACTTTTCCGATCTGCAGTTGGTGTGGGGTCAGCCACCGATCGGCCTGTGACTGCAGAGATGACAGGAGTACAGATCCGGTATGGTTTTTGCTTTCCAGGCACGTCATCCCCAAGACAGCGTGACAACGGCGTACCTGGCACGTCGAATAGCCTAGGGGAGCTGGGGGTGCACAGGTGTGGAGGAGGAGAAGGAGGACCCAGCAGCAGAGTAAGAAGAAGAAGAAGACGAGGTAGAGAGCGATGGAGGAGTAGAGGTGGTGGCAGAACCGCGTGCAATCCGTGGCGGTGACACCAACTCCACTGTTGTTGTTGAGCTACCCATTCCCTGCTTCCCAGCCATTACCAAGTTCACCCAGTGGGCAGTGTAGGTGACATACCTGCCCTGACCATGCTTGGAGGACCATGCGTCAGTAGTCATATGGACCTTTGGCCCAACACTAAGTGACAGAGATGCGGTAACTTGGCTCTGCACATGTTGGTACAGGTGTGGTATTCCCTTTTTAGAAAAAAAATTGCGGCTGGGTACCTTCCACTGCGGTGTCCCAATTGCTACAAATTTGCGGAAGGCCTCAGAGTCCACCAGCTGGTATGGTAAAAGCTGGCGGGCTAAGAGTGCAGACAAGCCAGCTGTCAGACGCCGGGCAAGGGGGTGACAGTCAGACATTGGCTTCTTACGCTCAAACATGGCCTTCACAGAAACTTGGCTGGTGGCAGATGACTGGGAATGGGAACAGGTGGTCAAGGTGGAAGGCGGAGTGGAGGGTGGTTCAGACGGGTCAAGGAGAGCAGAGGTAGAGCAGTAAGATGCTGGACCAGAAGGAGTGTGGCTTTTAGTTTGCCTGTTGCCTTTGAGGTGTTGCTCCCAAAGTGCTTTGTGCTTGCCGCTCATGTGCCTTCGCATAGAAGTTGTACCTATGTGGCTGTTGGGCTTACCAAGGCTCAGTTTCTGACTGCACTCATTGCAAATTACAATGCTTTTGTCAGAGGCACACACATTAAAAAAATCCCACACTGCTGACTTTTTGGAAGTGTGCGATCTGGCGGTAACAGTAGAAGTTGGCGGAGTTGGCGGCATTGGCGGCAATGGCGGGTGCGTTGGCCGGCTGAACACAGGTGCCGATACATGTTGTTGCCCTGCTGATCCCTGCGGGCTGTCCTCCCTGCTTCTTCTAAGTCTTATTCTCCTACTGCCTCTCTGACTCTCCGTCTCTCCATCTGAACTACCCTCCTCTTGCTCTCTTCTACTAGGCACCCACAAAACATCAATCTCCTCATCATCATTCTCCTCAGATGCATCAATTTCTTCTGACACATCACAGAAGGAAGCAGCAGCGGGGACCTCCTCCTCATCACTCATTATGTCCATCTCTATCGTGTTCTCTGCCAGAATTAAATCTGGTGTAAGGTCCTCATCTCCTTCATCTTCTTCTGGCAATAATGGTTGCGCATTACTCAGTTCAAGAAACTCATTGGAAAATAACTCCTCTGACCCCAGTGAAGAAGGGGCACCGGTGGTGGAGGAAGTGTTACGTGGGGTGGCCATAGCAGTGGAGGATGAGGAGGATGTTGTGGTAAAGTTAGAAACGGTAGAGGATGGGGTTGTGCTGTGTAAGCCAGTCAACTACCTCTTCAGCATTTTGGGAGTTCAGGGTCATTGGCTTTTTAAAACTGGGCAATTTGCTAGGGCCACAGGATTGCATAGCAGCACGGCCCCTAGCACGGCCTCTGCGTGGCGGCCTGCCTTTGCCTGGCATTATTTTTAAAAAAACAACAACAACAACAAAAACTCAGTTGGTTTTTCTGGAAACGATAATACACACAGCTAGATGGCGGGTTGAAGAAAACACTGTGCAAATAATGCCTACAAAGTCAACGTATACACTACTACAGCGGTGGATACGGATTACGTAAAATATATGAATGCTGCTTGAAAAAAAGTAACTCAAGTGGTTTTTCTAGAGACGATAATATTATCAATATTTAGACAAAATGTGAACAAGGTCACACAGCTCGATGGCGGGTTGAAGAAAACAGTGTGCAAATAATGCCTACAAGGTCAACGTATACACTACTACAGCGGTGGATACGGATTACGTAAAATATATGAATGCTGCTTGAAAAAAAGTAACTCAAGTGGTTTTTCTAGAGACGATAATATTATCAATATTTAGACAAAATGTGAACAAGCTCACACAGCTCGATGGCGGGTTGAAGAAAACAGTGTGCAAATAATGCCTACAAGGTCAACGTATACACTACTACAGCGGTGGATACGGATTACGTAAAATATATGAATGCTGCTTGAAAAAAAGTAACTCAAGTGGTTTTTCTAGAGACGATAATATTATCAATATTTAGACAAAATGTGAACAAGCTCACACAGCTCGATGGCGGGTTGAAGAAAACAGTGTGCAAATAATGCCTACAAGGCCAACGTATACACTACTACAGCGGTGGATACGGATTACGTAAAATATATGAATGCTGCTTGAAAAAAGTGACTCCGGTGTTTTTTCTGGAGACGGTAATATTATGGATATTTAGACAGAATGGGAACAAGGTCACACAGCTCGATGGCGGGTTGAAGAAAACAGTGTGCAAATAATGCCTACAAGGTCAACGTATACACTACTACAGCGGTGGATACGGATTACGTAAAATATATGAATGCTGCTTGAAAAAAAGTAACTCAAGTGGTTTTTCTAGAGACGATAATATTATCAATATTTAGACAAAATGTGAACAAGGTCACACAGCTCGATGGCGGGTTGAAGAAAACAGTGTGCAAATAATGCCTACAAGGTCAACGTATACACTACTACAGCGGTGGATACGGATTACGTAAAATATATGAATGCTGCTTGAAAAAAAGTAACTCAAGTGGTTTTTCTAGAGACGATAATATTATCAATATTTAGACAAAATGTGAACAAGCTCACACAGCTCGATGGCGGGTTGAAGAAAACACTGTGCAAATAATGCCTACAAGGCCAACGTATACACTACTACAGCGGTGGATACGGATTACGTAAAATATATGAATGCTGCTTGAAAAAGTGACTCCGGTGTTTTTTCTGGAGACGGTAATATTATGGATATTTAGACAGAATGGGAACAAGGTCACACAGCTCGATGGCGGGTTGAAGAAAACAGTGTGCAAATAATGCCTACAAGGCCAACGTATACACTACTACAGCGGTGGATACGGATTACGTAAAATATATGAATGCTGCTTGAAAAAAGTGACTCCGGTGTTTTTTCTGGAGACGGTAATATTATGGATATTTAGACAGAATGGGAACAAGGTCACACAGCTCGATGGCGGGTTGAAGAAAACAGTGTGCAAATAATGCCTACAAGGCCAACGTATACACTACTACAGCGGTGGATACGGATTACGTAAAATATATGAATGCTGCTTGAAAAAAGTGACTCCGGTGTTTTTTCTGGAGACGGTAATATTATGGATATTTAGACAGAATGGGAACAAGGTCACACAGCTCGATGGCGGGTTGAAGAAAACAGTGTGCAAATAATGCCTACAAGGCCAACGTATACACTACTACAGCGGTGGATACGGATTACGTAAAATATATTATGGCTGCTTGAAAAAAGTGACTCCGGTGTTTTTTCTGGAGACGGTAATATTATGGATATTTAGACAGAATGTGAACAAGGTCACACAGCTCGATGGCGGGTTGAAGAAAACAGTGTGCAAATAATGCCTACAGGGCAAATAATGCCTAAAAGGTCAACTTATACACTACTACAGCGGTAGTAAAATAAAAAAAAGTAAAATAAAAAAAAATGAATATTAAAAAAAAAAAATTAAAGTTGGTGCTGCTGAACTACTAGGAGCAGCAGATTAGCACACCAGTCCCACTCCCCAACACTGCTAGACTAATAGCACTGGGCTCTTATAGTAGTAGTAGTAGTAGTAGTAGTAAAACAACAAAAAAATAAATAAAAGCAGTCCTTACAAGGACTACTGTTATTGCAGCAGTCAGCAGATGAGATCAGAAGCAGGACAGCTGCCCACTGCAGCTACATACAGAGCACTGCAGTAGAAGGTAGATTACTAGCCAGCAAAGCTACCTAAGCTTAAATGTCCCTCAAACCCCTGCAGACTTCTGTCCCTCCAATAACAGAGCAGTATCAAAACGATTACTAGCCAGCAAACTTTCAACTGTCCCTGAAATCACTAACAGGCAGCAGCTCTCTCCCTACACTATCTCTTCAGCACACACAGGCAGAGTGAAAAAACGCTGCAGGGCTTCGGTTTTTATAGGGAAGGGGAGTGGTCCAGGGGAGAGCTTCCTGATTGGCTGCCATGTACCTGCTGGTCTGGGGTGAGAGGGCAAAAAAAAGCGCCAACAATGGCGAACCCAAAATGGCGAACGTCGCGCGACGTTCGCGAACTTCCGGCGAGCGCGAACACCCGATGTTCGAAGTTCGCCGGCGAACAGTTCGCGACATCTCTAGCTCTCAGTGACAATAAATAATAAATTAGAGCACACTCAAACTATTTGGTGGGAAAATTCATCATTTTGTGCTTATTGTACCCATTCCCATCTATACACTTCCAGTTTTGCACACTTTTTAAAAAGTGCAAATGAAAGAGGATTTTTCTTCATACAGCCAATGTAAAATTAAAGAGAATGCTGAATACAGTTAAACTATTCCACTATAACATAATTTGTTTATTCAGAACATAAGCATACATAAAATACTTTTTACAATGGGTTAATATCAAAACTCCTTTTCTGTTAAGGCATAAAGCAGAAGTACAACACTATGGCACAAAGGAGCAGATAGTTTAATACAGTGTCTGCTCACTGAACTTTACATGACCCTCTATAAACTATTCTCAGGGAAAATATTAAAACCTGCTTCCATATATTGACAGTGATGCATACAGATGCAGCAAATACATATTTATTCATCACATCAATAAAGGCACAGTGTTTAGATGTTAAAGCATTACACAAAGCATTTAACATCTATGTCAAATAGACTGGTATATCAGAAAAAGATATACAGTACATATTACACAGTCTTGCAGCAGTGAACTATAAATATATGTGCACAATCTGTAGATCAGGGCTTCATATCATCTACTTACTGACTGGGGTGCCCTGTATTTTAGTTGAATAATTAATGTTGAACAGTCAAATTAACAAAATCCAGTTTTTTTTTATGAAAGTGCAGAATTTAAAAAAAATACTTACCTTTTTTTTTTTTACAATTTTACAAATGTTTTTTAATTTTTTTAAATCTGTTTTATAATTCTGTACCATGATTACAAAAGAAATGGAAGGCAATTGCATGAGAGAAAAGCACGAATGGGTAAATACCCAAGCAATACTAATAAAATATGGGCTGGGAAAGAATGCTGAACAAAAATACTTCACTTTAAGTGCCACAGAACGTAGAATCTACATTCTATGGAAAAGTCACTTGAAATGCCACAGAACGTAGATTCTACATTCTGTAGCATTAAAGGGTTTGGTAACAGAGGAGCTAATTGCTCCATTCCTTTTAGTTTCACAGCATATAGGCAATGAGCCTAGGTGGGGAACAAGTGAACCCATGAGGTGTGATCATCCCGGGGCCCCATAGGCAGCAGCAGACACGTGAAATGGACGTGTTCTGCTGCTGCCCGCACTTCCTGCTCCTCCAGCTCTGCCCACTTACCAGATCAACAGATCAAGACGGTGCTTTCTCTTCCTCCAGCCCTGATGGATGATCCTGAGCCTGTTGTAGAAAGATTTATTTACCCATTTAAGATTTGTCAAAATGTGTACTTTTGGAAAATATATGGTTTTCTAGGGTCTCTATACTGTTAGGGGGTGCATAATACACATACCGAGTGTCAGACATGAAAATGTATATGAACTATTTTCATCTGTATGCCACCTATGGTAAATCTTTTCATATCAGGTATCAAACTGTTCAGTAGACACCTGGCATTCATATTTAGGTTGCTTTATGCTGGTATGCTATGAAATGTGGGGTATATAAAGGTGTAAAATTCAAGCTTTGTGATGATTTTCATAAAAACCATTATGTTTAGCATAGCTTTGCAGTTTGATAGTTTGCAGTAGAGAGATGTAATTACCTGCTTTAGATTTGTCAGAATATGTAATTTCGGAAAATATATGGTTTTCTAGGGTCCCCATACTGTTAGGGGGTCTCATGGCACATGATACACATATCAGGTGCTTATATTGTAGTAGCCAGAGAGTCATATGTGAAAATTCATATGCCCTATTTGAATTTGGGGGTCTTCTTTTTTCTACTTTTTTTTCTTCTATTTCTGGATTTGGGGGTCTCTGTATGCCACATAGTTTGGTAAATCTATGCATATTGGCCATCAACTTGTTTAGTAGACCCCTGGTGTTCATATTTAGGATACTTTATGCTGGTAGACTATAAAATGTGGGGTGTGTAATGGGGTAAAATTTAAGCTTTGTGACAATTTTCAGAAATTTCATAAAAACTGTTATGGTTAGCATTTCTTTGCAGTTTGATAGTTTGCAGTATTAAGATTTAATTACCTGCTTTAGATTCATCAGAATATGTACTTTTGGAAAATATATGGTTTTCTATGGTCTCCATACTTTTAGGGGGTCTCATGGCAAATAATACATATACTGGGTGCTTATATTGTAGTAGCCAGAGTGTCATATGTGAAAATTCATATGCCCTATTTGAATTTGGGGGTCTTCTTTTTTTCTTCTTTTTTTGGATTTGGGGGTCTCTGTATTCCACATAGTTTGGTAAATCTATGCATATTGGGCATCAACTTGTTTAGTAGACCCCTGGCATTCATATTTAGGATGCTTTATGCTGGTAAACTATGAAATGTGGGGTATGTAATGGGGTAAAATGCAAGCTTTGTGACGATTTTCAGAAATTTCATAAAAACTGTTATGTTTAGCATAGCTTTGCAGTTTGGTAGTTTGCAGTAGAAAGATGTAATTACCTGGTTTAGGTTCATCAGAATGTGTACTTTCAGAAAATATATGGTTTTCTAGGGCCTCTCTGTAGTCATAAGTGAACAATTCATATGCCCTAATTGGATTTGGGGGTCTCTGTTCTTTTTTCTTCTCTTTTTGGATTTGGGGGTCTCTGTATGCTACATTGTTTGTCAAATCTATGCATATTGGGCAGCAACTTGTTTAGTAGACCCCCCACATTCATATTTAGGATACTTTATGCTGGTAATGATACATGGACGATATATTGCTGGAAAGTTAAAGCTTTCAGGAAATTTTCAGGTATTTCACCAAAACTGCAAATTTCGGGAAATCCTTGCGACTCTCATATCATCTCAATCATATTTACGGTGCTTTTTATTTGTACCTAATACAGTTTGGAATATGCTGAGCAGCAAAATAAAACCTTTGAAGTGTTTTTTCAGAATTTTGATAAATGTTTATAAAAACTGCTAGGTTCAGACAAGCTTCGATGTTTGGTAGTTAGGAGTAAAGTAACATAGTTACCCATTTTGGAATCAGCAGAATGTGTACTTTTCAATGGCCTTGGAATCTAAAGTATGCCATTTTCAGCCTTTGTGCTTTCAAAATTCGGTTTTGCTGTACAGAAGTCCTAAATCTCCCTAAAACTATACATATCTGGTATTGGCATGTTCAAAAGACACGAGGCTTTCCAAATCAGTTGGATTTTCATGCGTAAAATATTAAAATATTTTTCTGGTATAAATATATATATTGTGAACAATTGGAATTTAATTTTTTTTTTAGTATTTAGCACTATAAATCTTTTTGCAGGGGTGAAAATACATGAAAACTCTCCCGAAAAAACAATGTATAGTTTTCCTAGGTAAACGATAGGTTGCTCCTAAAATAAGAGAGAACAAAATGTTTCAAAAACAGCTGGCACTTAAAGATGCTTGGGCTTGAGAAGAAGAAATCACATCCAGTTTATAGTGTCTAATGAATGTATTGGGTGTAGCCCAAGTTCCAGCCCTACAGATGGTCTCTTCGGAAACTCCGCCTCTGCTGCCTAGGAGTCCGAAACACTGTGAGAAGCTTCAGAAGTGGATAGCAAGGCCTCCTGGGCCAGTTGGGGACTATGGTAGTCACCTCCATCTGGGAACACAATATCCTGTGAAGAATCCTCAGGATTATTGGATTTGGGGGAAAAACATAAGCAAATAGACCTGGAATGCATCCACTGCTGCTGCATATGGAAAGGGAATCCTGGAAAAAAAGATTGAAAGCTTGGCATTGGTTTCCGTGGCCATCAAATGTATCTCTGGGCAACCCCAGATCATTGTTATCTGGTGAAAAACCTTGGGATTCAGTCCCATTCCCCCTTGGGTAGGAAGTGTCTCCTCAGGAAGTCTGCATTGGAAATTCTGGGGACCCAGAATGTAGAGCTGAACACAAAGTCCCTCTCTTGCCTTTAATATACGTAACCGCTGAGGCATTGTCTGACCTGATCTGGACTGCAGATTAGATCCTTAACCATTCCCTGAGGCATCTGTGAAAACTTCTAACCATGTAGGTGTCTTCAGGGGGAATCCCACTCGAAGGTTGCTGGCTATCTGCCACCAAGATAGATGTTCTTTGAACCACCTTGTAATCTTGAACCTCTCAGTCTAGTTCTGCAAAAGTGGATCCCCTTGCCTTAGAAAAGAGCATTGTATCGGTCTCATCCTCCACTTGGCCGAGCTGACTAGACCTATTGTAGAAGGCCTAGGAGAGTCATAAAAACTGTCTGGAACCTCTGATCTATTCAGAGAATCTGAGACTCTGGAGGAGATGTGGTGTAACTTCTCCTGGGGAAGAGAAAGGAGTCCCAAATGAGTATTTATTAAAACTTGACTCTTTGTTTCTTTTATTAACTAGCCAAACTTTTCCAAAACCTCTCTGGCTCTGTTGAGATGAGTTAGAGGAGTAGAAGGATCCCAGACAATCAAGAGAAGATTGTCTAGATAGTGGTAGATTTCGATGTTCTCTCAGATTTGCTACTGTTACTATTAGGATCTTTGTGAATGTCCTTGGAGAGGAGGCCAATCCAAATAAGACGCAATGTAATTGGTAATGCTTGTTGGATAGGAAAAAACAAAGAATCTTTGATGTTCTTTGGCAATGGCAACATGCATCTTTTAAATCTAAGGATGCTAGCCAATCTCCTTGGTGAATTAAATTCTTTATGGTAACAAGATTCTCCATTTTGAATGTCTGACATTTCAGAAATGTGTTTATTTTTCTGAGATCCAGAATTGGCTTTAGATCTCCTGTAGATTTTGTTACCACGAATAGAGGAGAATAAACCGCTCTTCCTTCTTCTGGAGTAGGCACCAGATCTATCACCTGTTTTGATAGCAGCTGTTACTGAAGAAGAATTTGACTATTTTCCTTGTCGTGAGGCACATGTGTAGCAATGAAATGATCTGAAGGATGTAAGAAAGAAACTCTAGATGATAACCTCTTGAAATGGACGAAACTACCTATGCATCCCAAATCTCTCTTGCCCAAACCTCTTGGAAGACAAGAAGTCTTGTCCCAACAGGAGGTAGGGCAGAATGACCATCATTGTGGCTTACTACCCTTGGTAGATCTGAAGAAGTTCCTTTGTCCAGAACGCCAAGTGGCTCTGGAATCCAGGCTCTGGAATCATCTCGTCTTCTGAAGAAAGGGTCAGATTGTTTTCTGGAAGGGTCACGAAAAAAAAAAAACATTTTGTTTGTGGAAAAAAGGTACTCTTCCCTCCTGTTGATTTAGATATGACATCATTCAAATCCTTTTCGAACAGCCTCTTGCCTTCGAAGGCCATCTTGCACAAAGTGTTCTTAGAAGCTGTGTCAGCAAACCACAACCTGACCCAAAGAGCCTTGCGGGCTGCTACGCCGAAGGCCATGGCACGTGCCAAGTGGCCTGAAGGCAGAAGTTGGCTGCAAGTCTAAAATCTTCTAGAGTTTCCAGAATTGTATCTCTTGGAATCTTTTCTTTGACTGTTACTTCCAGATTTTCTGCCCACATGGATAGAACTTTTGTAACTGAAACTAAGGCAACTGCAGGCTTACAAGCTGCTCCTGAAGACGTAACTTATTTTTAGTTCAGATTCAATCCGGCAGTCCATGGCATGCTTAAGAGCTGACACATCATCAATTGCTACTGCTGTCTTTTTTGACAGTCTGTCAAAAGGAGCATCCACAGAGGGAGGGGTGTCCTAAATTTCCAGCATCTCATCAGTAAAAATATATCATTTTTCAATTCTTTTTTCCCACAAGAATTCTCTTGGAAACTTTTATTTCCATATTGATAGGAAACACAGGTTTGTTATTTTTAGAGAAGAGAAGTCAAGAAGATGGCTGCTCATATTCTTAAATACACAGAGTATGCCTTATGGCTTTGATCAGAGGATTTAAATGTTTCTGGTCTAATCTTCCTCCCCTTCTTGAGAAGAGGCCTCCTCATCTGAAAAAATGTCTTAATCAGGAACATTAGTCAGAGTAGTTTGGGAATTAGGGAGTACTGTCTCCTGTTTGAGAAACTGGATCTTTTATACAACTAAGCAGCAAATGTTGATCAGGCATTTGAGAAGCTGATGTAGAAGGAACAGCAAGGGATTTCTGCAGTTGTGGGTTCCTGTTAGTGGGATTTTCTACCTCTCTAGACAAAAAGTCCTAAAAACAGTCTCCACAGACTCTTCTATCTCTCATGGTAATCTAATGACAGGCTTTACAGTGTCTCTCAAAATTATGTCTGTCTCTTTTCTTATTGGGCTTTTCAGAACGGGCAGAACCACGAGAAAGAGAGCAGAGTTCCATATAAAAGGAGTTATTTTCGTAGTGAGGAAAATAATAAATAACTAATAAAAAACTCCCTTAGTTGCCTTGGGAGCTGCTCTCTTAAAGGCAGTGGCATCCATGGTGACCAAACGCTAGGAACCAGCACCAAGGGCAAATCTATTTTGTTAACTTAATTTAAAGCATCGGAAGTCCTCTTGCGTGAAAAAATTATGTCATCACACATACGTTCTGACACGCAGAAGTAAATAGTGCCAACAGGAGCTGCTGAATGCGGCAACAAGAAACCTCAGCAGTTGCCATAACAGGCAAGAGCTACAGGCAGAGAGAACTCCTCCAGAAAAACTGTGCCTGGTAATCCAATCCCAATGGAGATTAAGTGAGTGTTAAAAGAAAAAAGTATATGGGGAAGAAAAACCTCTTCACCCAATGTTCTGCCCAGGTAGGGGACAGGATATTAATTAATTAATTTGTGTTTTTCTCTCATGTTGATGAGGAGGATGGCCAGGAAACCCCTATCTGAGTTGTCCAAGAGCTGATTATGTTTAGTAGGTGTGTTTTATAGCCTATTTACTGATTCAGTGCTTATCAAAGAGTTAGGATATAGACCTACAGCTGATTGTATTGTCTATAAAACTGTATTTTTTTGTATCTTGTGCTCGGCCATTTCTGTAATGGTTTTACTCTCTGAACTGTATTTGTGACAAATTCTTAAAATCATAATTCCATTGTTGATCCACTAGTCATGAGTGTTTGGTATAGTTCAGTCAGTTATTTTGTCCTACTTCTGTATCTCTGAAGAGGTTGCCTGCACTGATACACATACCACTGATACTATAGCATTTCCCTCCCATCATATAGACCAGTCAGGAGGGATTCACACTCCTTGATTTATGCAAAACCTTACTGTGTTGGAAAACAAAACTAAATGAAGGCATTGTAAGAAGGTAAAAATGTCAAGACACATATTGCTTAAATAGGCGAGTAGTTTGCTTCTTCATTTAAAAAGTGTAATACATGCTGCTTGTATGTTTATAAATAATTCACTGATGCCTTTCTCTGCTCAATGCAAACAAATCAGCAGCCATGACCCACTGAGAGTGCAAAGCCAATAATGCAATTAACCCATTGAATGAGCTAACAATGTAATGGGATGTCTATTATAATGTATATCGTTCATACTAAGTAAGTCTATTTTATTTCATATGCAATATCAGACTGTATATTAAAAGTCAGATGGTTTGAGAATATTACTTTCCCCCAATGTATGTATATCTAGATAGAATAACAACAATAAACTATATACATGTATCAGGTTGCTGTTTTATTAACTTTTAGTTGCATGTTTAAATCATCAGGCGAATCAAATAAATTGCTATTTTGGTTGTTATACATGGATTTTTCCTAAAACCAGGGGTGCAGAACATTATATGTTTTGGAGGCAGTTTTGATGGATTATGTATGTTTTGTTGTCAGAGAAAGCCCCAAAACACAAGAGAAATGTGTGCTCTTGTTTCTCCTTATCTATATTTTCTGTTGCTTTAAAAATGAGTATGGGGGTAGAACTCTTGACCTCTTGCTTATAACGCAGTTCTCATGTACTCTAAAGTAAAATTGTAACACGAAGGTATATAGAATATAAAGATATTTATACATAAACATATTGTATATATATATACAGTATATAGGTAACGCTAACTTGGGCTCTACAGGTCAAAAAGGGTTAATGTCCAACTAGTGAGAGGAGCATGAGTTACATGTGACTCAACACTTCAGGCTAGGGCCTTCACTAAGTGGAAGATTTCAGGAAGGGTGTAGTACAACTACAGCTCTCAGCCTACTTTGCAATAAAAATAGCAAAAGATGGATGCCAGGAGATTCTTAAGATGAAACAAAAGAGCAACAGTTAATTTGTACAAGACAAATGTCCTCAGGTTTACTTACAGTCACAAGAGGCATAGGCAGATGTAAAATCATAGGCTAGAACAGGTAGATGACACAGCTGAGGAATGTGACTCCCATAACACATTGTAGTCAAGCAGCAATTGGAATCCCTGGCAGATATACCTTGAAGTGGTCCGGATCCCACCCAGCGGAGTGGTCAGGGAGAAGGAATCTAAGCCTGACACCCTATCCACTGTGGTCCCTTCACTGAAGGCAATCTAGGAGCCTTGGAAAGCTACTCCTTGATGGAGATCCTAGGTCCTTGCTATCTGTACTCTCTATCTTACCCTCCTAGAGAGTCTATAACAGATATAACCTGATTCTAGCTAACCTTATTCACGGGGTTTCCTGGTCCCTAACTCAGACACTAAAGGTGCTGGTGGTGGGAAGCCAGTGGATGTTGTGGAATTTCCCTTTCTGTTTATACCCCTTTTCTCTTTATAACTAACAAGGACCTCCAGAAGGTGAGTCAGAGCAAGTATGTTCCTTGTCTATCCTTTAGTTTGATACTTAACACTAATGATGAAATCCCCACACACTGCACCTACTTTAGAATGGGCACACATACTTACTACAGAGATTTCATGTGGTGATACACCATGCCACTCTTTAGCATATTATTTATGATGGGCACATATTCTTTCACTCTAGATGATCTATTGGTGGCTCCTTAGTGCACCTATTCTGGAATGGGCATGTGTATCTGTACCCGGACCAAACAACGGTGGTTTACCAAGCCCTCTCACCAGTGCACTGAATATTATCCACTATGAGCACCAAACCACTACAAACTCCTATAGATGAATTTAAATTGAGGCCAAAAAGATGTACCCGTGGACACACATCTTGGACGGGTTAATGTCCCCCCCCAGGCAATGGGTGGTTCACTTAACCTAGTATCCTGTGTGTCTGATATAAATATTTATATACAAATATATATTTACGGATTTATGCCCGTGATCCTCATCCTTATATATTTCTCCTACTATATGTGCCCAACAAGGCTATAAGTCAGTCCACTAGTAATTAATTTCGTATTAACATTCCAAGCTAAAGTGAGCATATTTCCAGTTCCAAGAACTGCACAGGGTTGCTATGGACTGATACCCTGACAGCAGCACGATTGAGGCACACATGTAACATGAGACATGCCCCTCCTCCGGCAACCCCCAACACCATCCGGTGCATGCACTACGGGATGTTGCAGTCCACAAGCTTACTAATGGAGATGCATTGCGCTTAACTTTACTGTAACTCATCGATACATAGACTTATATTACAAGCCCATGAACTCTACACTGATTAACTGTAAGTTGACTCTGCGAACTTAGTGTATTCATTGGTGGTTCTAGCGAGATAATGGTTATAGAATCTTGATTGAAGGTGCCTATCTGCAGCAATACACAAAAAAGTAGAAACAACAATTAATGTGTGGTCTTACTGAGCATTTGCTTTTTAGAAGGGGTCATTGACACTTATTTGAAAGCTGCAAAGAGTCAGAAGAAAAAGGCAAATAACCATAAAAATTAAAAAAAAATAATGAAAACCAATTGAAAATTTGCTTAGAATTGGCAATTCTATAACATACTAAAAGTTACCTTAAAGGTAAACCACCCCTTTAAGGTATGGAGATCCAAATTACAAAAAGATCCCTTAGCATTCGGGATAACATTATACTGACTTGAAACCAGAAATTACCTATCTTAAAGATGGCTACTCATTTAGCAAATCCTCAATATGCCCACCTTGAGGTAGGCAATATTGGGCTAATCCAATCGTGGGCCAATGATCAGATCAAATAGATTGCGGATCACAACAACACACAGATGCAGTCCTCAATGTAAAGGAAAAATCAATCCTGCTGGAACAGCATCTGCCTCATTTTCAGCTAGATATCAGTACGGTAGTTCTATCAGAGGGCCCCATACATAGGCAGATAAGCCTCTGACGGTCTGAAGGGATCAATATTGCATCTTAAATATGCCTGTGTATTGCCAACTAATGTGATGGGGCCTCACCAGTTAGAGGAGCAGCAAAGAGGCAAAAATATTATGCAAATTCCCTAAAATTTTGTCTTCAATGCTTCAAATATATTTGAAAATATGAAAAAGTTTTGGAACCCCTCTGCATAATAATGTGCTCCACCATCAAAAAAAGATAACAGTGTTATGTATTTCATTTCCAAGGAACATGAGTGCTGGGGTGTTTTCTGAACAAAGATTTTTTGTGAAGCACTATTCCGTTGTATGGAGTTAAATCAAATGTAAAAAAAAAAAACGTCTGTGCAAAAATGTGGGTATCCTTGTAATTTTGCGAATTTGAATGCATGTAACTGCTCAATGCTGATTACTGGCAACACCAAATTGGTTGGATGAGCTCATTAAGCCTTGAACATCATAGGCAGGTGTGTTCAATCATGAGAAAAGGTATTTAAGGTGGCCAATTGCAAGTTGTGCTTCTGTTTGACTCTTCTCTGAAGAGTGACAGCATGGGATCCTCAAAGCAACTCTCAAAAGATCTGAAAACAAAGATTGTTCAGTATCATGGTTTAGGGGAAGGCTACAAAAAAGCTATCTCAGAGGTTTAAACTGTCAGTTTCAACTGTAAGAAATGGAATCAGGAAATGGAAGGCCACAGGCACGGTTGCTGTTAAACCCAGGTCTGGCAGTCCAAGAAAAATACAGGAGCGGCATATGCGGAGGATTATGTGAATGGTTACAAACACAAAGATCACCTCCAAAGACCTGCAAAAACATCTTGCTGCAAATGGCGTATCTGTACATCGTTCTACAATTCAGCAAAATTTGTACAAAGAACATCTGTATGGCAGGGTAATGAAAAAGAAGCCCTATCTGCATTCACACAACAAACAGAGTCACTAGTTGTATGCTAAAGCTCATTTAGTGCTTTGGACTGATGAGACAAAAATTTTGTTATTTGGTCATAACAAAAAGTGGTTTGCATGGCGGAAGAAAAACACTGCATTCCAAGAAAAACACCTACTACCTACTGTCAAATTTGGTGGTGCCATCATGCTGTAGGGCTGTGTGGCTAGTTCAGGGACTGGGGCCCTTTTTAAAGTCAAGGGGCAGATGAATTCAACCCAATATCAACAAATTCTTCAGGATAATGTTCAAGCTTGAAGTTACACAGGGGTTGAATAGGCATTTATCCAGAGGGAGAAGTACAATATTGTGGAATGGCCATCACAGTCCCCGACTTGAATATCATGCAAAATCTATTGAAGCAGTCTGTCCATGCTTGGCATCCATCAAATTTAAATGAACTGGAGAGATTTTGTATGGATATAATAAATATATGCACCTGTCTAATTTTGTTATGATACATATTGCATATTTTCTGTTAATCCAATAAACTTTATCTCACTGCTGAAATACTACTGATTCAATAGGGCATGTCATATATTAAAAGGAAGTTGCTACTTTGAGAGCTCAGCCAATGATAAACAAAACTCCAAAGAATTAAGAGGCGGTTACCAAACATTTTCATATGACTGTAACCTTGTAATCATAATACTATTAACTATAATTATAAACCAGACATATTCAACTTGTAGCCCTGCAGATATTGTTGAACACTAGCTCCCATTATCCCCTTACACCAGGGCTCCCCAACCTTTAGAACCCGTGAGCAACATTCAGAAGTAAAAGGAGTTGGGGAGCAACACTAGTATGAAAAATGTTCCTGGGTGCAAAATAAGGGCTGTGATTGGCCATTAAGTAGCTCCTATGTGGATTGTCAACTAACACCAAGGCTCTGTTTGGCAGTGCACCTGGTTTTTATACAACCAAAACTTGCCTCAAAGTCTGTAATTCAAAAATAATCACCTGCTTTGAGGCCACTGGGAGCAACATCCAAGGGGTTGGAGAGCAACATGTTGCTCACGAGCTACTGGTTGGGGATCACTGCCTTACACTAATAAATTTAGGATTTGCATGGTATAAGAAAAAGGATTTGAAAAGAAAATGCCAAATACTCAACATCCAAACAAATGTAACAAATATTAAAATAGATTCAATCAAGTAGAATGTACTTCAATGTGTCAAAGAACATATTTCATTCAACAATCTCGATCCAAGGCAAAGATTTTATTGACTGTTGGCTGAGCCAGGTTTTGTATTACATCACCCCAAAAAAGGTCCAGGGTGACAGATTAAGTCAGTTATAGGTAAACTCTCTGCCTTCCATCAAATACTGTGACAGTTTACGATAAAATATATGTTTTATGCCTCTTACTGTAAAACTATGTAGCTGTTTTCAATTTCAGATGAGGAGGCATGTGAACTATTAAAGAGAGTAAATCATTTATGTGAAAAGGCTTTGAGAGCTGAGTTAATAAATTGGCCCGTGTGACTCACCCTTAGAGAAAAAACTGACATTGAACGAACTAAATTTCCTAAATTTCTTGTCCCTAGGTATTGTATAAGTGAAAAAAACAGAATTAAAACGTATTATTTAAATTGACAAAACCATATTATTCAATAGAGTTATGAATAAAAACGTCCCTGCATCTTTTACTTGTGCAATTCAATTCAAATAAATTATTCAAGAGACAAGTCTTTTTTTGTTAGTGGGCAAGATGCAAAAGGAAACAACTTTTCTTAATCATAGAAATGTTCTCTGCCTATGCTGTTCACCTGTTTCCTCAGACAAGGAGTCAGTCTCCAACCCCCACAAGTTCAGATTGTAGAGATCAGGGTTTTAGATTTAAGCCATAAGTGGTTATTATCAAAGAACAAAGATTATAGAATATGACACTAGTACAGAATTGCTGTGTTGTAGAAGAAGCTCAAGGTTAAAGGCCATTCTGTTATTAGAATGTTTGCACAGAACAAGGAATACATCTGTTGTCTCATGTCACAATTATTGATAGTGCAAGGCCAAGCAAGAAACATAGTTTAAGAAACTACAGCATAGATACCATTCTGGACACTGTGCTGACACAGTAGATGCACCTTATTTGGCTATTGTACTGAGACTGTGTGTCTGTCCCTAAGATGGAAATAGTGATATGCTAAAACAAGAATGATGATTGGATGCCACTGGATCAGCCCCATGGAAGAAGAAAAGGTTAAAATGGTCATCTGTTGTATTGCTAATTGTTCCCTCAATGTCCTCACAAGCTTTCAGGACGTATGAGCTATTATATAATACTCTGTATTATATTACTCTGTATTAATGTATACCTCAAATAAAGCTGTCTGGTTAATATCCTGAGTGAATCTGAATGGTTCAAGTCAGGCCCAGGGGGAACTTCGGGGCCAGGCTCGATTTGAGTAAGTATTTATTTAAATCCAAGAGAGACTTACTCATTGTGAATGAGAATCATATATCCCTAGTGGAGAATCATATCGATAGACGAGTGACAATATACAAGAATATATTCTATATATATATATATATATATATATATATATATATATATATATATATATATATATTATATTAACCGTAAATTTGAATACGACATCTATCCAACATTTATGGGGTCTTCATTCCAGTCATCTCAGCTCTTGGTAAGTAAGTTTATTTTTAAAACTCGAGATAGAATGGTACCACAAGGTTCGCAAACCCATATATCTAAAAGTACTGTTTCCCTAGGCAGCACAGAAGCTTTTATAACCCTTGTCTTGTTAACTATTCCTTTTGTAACCCATTGTCTTGTTGCATGTTATATGAATAAGTGGCAGGCCATTTATAGATAATAGATAAATGAAAATTAAGGACAGTATGGTTACTGTATCCCAATGATGAATAAATAAAAAAGGGAAGGATTTACAGGTAAATTATGGATTTAGTAATCCTTTCCCTGTCATTAACTGTAAAGCTGCAGGTCAGTTACAATTTACAGTATTCTTATATAGAAAGACTGCTGGTTCAGTTAAAAAACTGTAGACATTCAGCTGACCTCCTACAGCACAGTATCAACAAACTGACAGCTGACAGTGTAAGATCATGTTATTTAAATAGGAGGAGAAGTAATAAGAATTGTGTTGTTACACAAGAAAGTGATCATTGTAAAAAAAATCAACTGATGCAACTAACAGGGTTAATCCAACTGATTCTGAAATATCTAATATTGCACCAGTGTTATTTCAATATAATGAAAAGGTTTTGGTGGGTTTCAACAATTTGAACAACTTGAATGCTGCACTTATTCCCACATTCCCTTGTGAATTTCAAACATGTAGCAATGTATATGTAAAAATCATAAGAGCAGCAATTATACATACAAATAAATTACACCAAAAGTGTAAATGTAGAAATGTAAACCTCATGTTCTGTTTTGACAATGGAGGTTAGGATTAAAGTAGAAGAAAGATATTCGGGATTCCATTATCTCTGCAAAAGGTTGTAAATGAATTGAATTAAATAATTTTGCGTTTATACATCTCTTTTTATATCAGAGTTGGGAATCTAGTGTAACGCTTTCTTGGGCTATCCTGCCAATGAGGAGTTAAGGGTATCCAGCTAGTGGAGTGAGCAGGGGTTACATGTGAATCTACATCCAGGGCAGAGCCTTCGCCAAATGGAAGCTTCCCCTTTAAGATGTTGTAAAACTACAACCCACAGGCTAATTAGTGCAAAAGTAGATGAATTGGACACCAGGAGGTTCTTAGATAGTAAAACAGGTGAACGGGTTTATTATGCCAGAGGCAAATGATATCAGGTTTACTCACAAGCACTTGCAGGATACATCAGATGGAATCACAATGGACAAAGTAAAGATCACAGTCAGACAGATGTGACTACTTGAGGTATCAGCAGATAGGTGTTCATCAATTCCCAGTTAACTGACGTTGCCAGTGAGGGGATCGGGATCGATCAGGTAGAGTACAGGTAGTCCTTTGCTAACCTAGATGCATATCAACTGTGTTCACTGCTCTAAAGGCAAACAGGCCTTGTGGGAAAGCTACTTCCTTCTACAAATCCTTGTTGGAGCAACAACTGCTCTTTCTGCTAAGCCTCTCTGTCTTACTCTCCTAGAGAGTCTATTACAGGAGCTTACTATGCTAGCTGTTCCTCATTCACGGGGTTACCTGGTCCCCGACTTAAGCACCAAAGGTGTCAGGTCCCTTTGGGGTAAATGACTTACTGGGGTCTATGGTGATCCCAGGCTCAATGGAGATCACCTAGCAGCAGCACCAGGAGCCAAAGAGGAAGAGGCCACTCCCTGCACAACACTATATAGCAGTGTGGCAGGGGAGTGTCATTACACTCTTTGTCCAATAGGTGAGGTGGTTACACTTAAACTGTTGCAAGGGCTTGTGCCCAATAACAAAGGATAAGAGAACTACATAGGATAGGATATCCTATAGGTCCATACATACACCTGGGGGAAAAATCCAT
The DNA here is from genome assembly GCF_017654675.1 of Xenopus laevis. Lineage (NCBI taxonomy): Eukaryota > Metazoa > Chordata > Amphibia > Anura > Pipidae > Xenopus > Xenopus laevis. The sequence goes on along the minus strand of NC_054378.1, from coordinate 30,944,522 downwards.
TTCGTCCCGACAATGGTGAAATTATATAAACACAATATTAACAAAGTGAATATATTAGTGCAAACCAACAATACCATTGAACATCACTCTTCTGGTATCCCATCTCCTGAGGAATACCTGGTGACAATGGATACTGTGGAAAAAGGAACAGTAAAGAGCAAAAATGCAATCCTGTATTGCATAAGTTTCAGTGCAACTAATTTCAGTTACATAAACTTTATTAGATTCACGAGATCCTTAAAGGAACACTCAGGCACTTAACTTATGATACTTGAACCATCCATAGTGTATCAGGAGGACCAGGCATAGACTTGGCTGAAAAGAAAAATTGGCATAATTTCTTTTCACACAGGAACACTCATTTTCATTGAAGTTGAGTTACATGACCCCACCATAACCAAATGCTTTATTCCATATCACACCCACCCCTACCCAAGTGTCCTAAATTTCTGACTCACTTGGGGAGTAGAAAGGCAAAGAATAAAGGTGCTACTCAGCGAGTTGTTAAAGGTAGAAGGGTCGTGGTGGGGGCTCAGTAGTCTTTGTCTCATGAACCCAACTATTTACAAGTTCCAGACAATGTTCAGAAGTCCAGAAATGGAACAATGAGTGAATAAAAATAATGAAGAAGGCCCAAACTTGGGGCATCAATCTTGAAGAACATCAGGATATGAAGAAGGCCCAACACTTGGGGCATCAAACGATTTCCTCAAGTGAAACACAAATTCTCTAAGAGGAATTCTCACTCTTAGATGAAATACTGAAAAACACACAGGGTCCAGCTGGAACCACTGTGGACAAATTACACATTCACCCCATATTTCTCCAGGGTGTCTTCATAGGACACATAATAAGAAGGGTATCGTCCCTCCATTTGGCAGAGTGGAGCTCAAGCTGAAGAAGCGGTCCTCTTGAAACTTCCCACAACTTTTGACATGGTGTTTTAAGATGGTATGCCCATACCACCATTCGCTGAGGGTGTCACAGAGGAAGACCATGTCTCGCTGCCGCTTCTGTGGATTGCTCTGAAACAATCCTTTCGGTCCCACATCTGTTTTCTTCAAAAGTTCTCCATATAGTCATTCTTCCAAATTCTTCTCTACTTCGTCATAAACCCACTCAGGGGCATAAGGCTTAGGATAACCCCATCGGTCACAGACTCGGGCATTTATGATGCGTTGCACCCGAGAAACTGTACTTGCCTTCTTAGGGTCGGCCCTTCCCTGAGAGACCCAGGAACCTTGTTCCTCTGGGGACAGCAAGGGTTTTGACAAGCCGGCAACAGGTTGCTGTGAATTTGTAATCACTGTTGGAACTGTGGATGAAGCCTCATCTTTTGGTACAGTGGTTGGCCTAGGAGTAGCAGTTCCTACGCATAGTACTCCCCCTTGGTAGAACTCTACGGTCCTGGCTGCATCCCCACTAGAGCCTACTCCCTGTGGCTGAGAAATAGACAGAGGCTTCAGTGGAATGGGTAGGCTTTGGATGGCGGTTGGCCACACTGAGGAGAGGTGAGAAGGGTATGCGGGAACAGGTGCAGGAGCAGAGTCTCCTGACACAGAAGACAGTCCATCCGTATCTGTGGCGATGGATTTTGTCTTGATGCTTTTTGGGGTCAGCATATAGTACATAGGGACCCAACCAGCACTCGTGGAAACAATATGGACACGAAGAGTGGAAATTACAGGTCTCAGTGGATAGTTCACGGGTACAGTGCCCGCAGTAAGAAAAAACTATCCGGTCGAAATGGACATTTAATTTTTCTCCATATGTCCCGGCCCAAATATATCTAAGGCCAAAGTCTACATCTTCTATATCAGCATCAGAGAAAAGAGGGGTCCCTGTCTGGCCCTCTTCTTCTTCCCAACCCTCACAGGCAAGGTCAGCCATAATAAGGAAAAAGGATTTTACCGGGTATGAAGACTGTAGTAAAGTCCTGCACTAAACCTGCAGCCGCAGGGTAATGAGGTAGTGGAGTTCGGAAGGTCCACATGTGGATGGGGCCACAGCCGTGGTCCATGATGTGCAGCACCTTGAACAAGAGCTCGGTGAAAAGCCTCAGACTTCTTGTAATGATGAGAGGTAATATAGCTGGTACCGCTGGGAAGTATAGGAGTTGTAGGGCATAAGCCAGTAGCAGACACTAAAGGTTTGATCCCAATGTAGAAGGGAGCTGTAGTACATGTCTGTCTTCTAGGAAACTCCTTTACAAAATGGCGGCGGGACGTGACGTCAGGAACCGCCTTGATCCAAAAGCGCCCCAACAGTTTCTGCGCGAAGAGAAAATGGTGCCTGTGAGATCTCGCGAGAGCTCAATGGCACCAGCGAAAATTCACAGTGTGGAAAAACGAAAACGCCAGCGAAATTTCACCTGGCGAGGACTTTAGTAGCGCAGGCGAAAAAGGGTAGCTGGGAAAAACCTCCAAGCCCGAACCCAGGGCCTTACTATGCGCTACACAAATTAGAAACTGCATGCAGGACTGCCTTTTGCCTATCGGGTCCCGCAGCCTGTCAGCAAAATTTAAAGGCACAGTGCACAAAAAACACTAAAGCACAAAAACACAAAATATAGCCTGGTATTAGGGAGGAGCCCCACGTTGGGTGCCAAAATGTAACGCTTTCTTGGGCTATCCTGCCAATGAGGAGTTAAGGGTATCCAGCAATGGACAAAGTAAAGATCACAGTCAGACAGATGTGACTCCTTGATGTATCAGTAGATAGGTGTACATGAATTCCCAGTTAACCGACGTTGCCAGTGAGGGGATCGGGATCGATCAGGTAGAGTACAGGTAGTCCTTTGCTAACCTAGATGCATATCAACTGAGTTCCCTGCTCTAAAGGCAAACAGGCCTTGTGGGAAAGCTACTTCCTTCTACAAATCCTTGTTGGAGTGACAACTGCTCTTTCTGCTAAGCCTCTCTGTCTTACTCTCCTAGAGAGTCTATTACAGGAGCTTACTATGCTGTTCCTCATTCACGGGGTTACCTGGTCCCCGACTTAGGCACCAAAGGAGTCTGGTCCCTTTGGGGTAATGACAAACTGGGGCCTATGGTGATCCCAGGCTCAATGGAGATCACCTAGCAGCAGCACCAGGAGCCAAAGAGGAAGAGGCCACTCCCTGCACAACACTATATAGCAGTGTGGCAGGGGAGTGTCAAGGTGGTTACACTTAAACTGCATTTAAAATTTAGATGCACTATAATTACTATATCAATTGTTCCCTTCTTCTCTTTTCTAAGTAGAAGATATGACAACAATGACATAGATTGAGTAGTTAAAAGTTTATCTCTTTAAAGCTGTTCAATGAAGCGTTGCCTTTCTCTGTTCAATGTCTTCAATTTACAGAGGCCAGCCTGGAAAGTCCTCATTTCCATAGTTATATCTGAAACAATTTAAAAAATGCAAATGAATCATTAGTCTGACCCTTAACAAACTGACCCATTCAGCAACTAAATGGAGAGGAACGGTTCTTTCCTCGCCCCAAAGTAGTAGGGGTTTACTTATTCCCTTCTTTTATTTTCAGTTAGATCTCTATTTTGCAACAAAAATGTCGCCATAGACTTCAATGTACTTTTAATTTTTTTTTTTTTGAGTTGTCTTGTAATTTTGCACATTTTTCAGCAAAATGTGACAGATTAACTCATTGCTAATTTTGACTTTCCACTATCATGTAGAGAGAACTCCTCCCCCAGGGCTGTGCTTTGCACCTCACTCTGGATAAAAAAAATATGTTGTGAAATTCAGAGTACAGTATCAGCAGGCATCAGCAGATTGAGCTGGATATAATAAGGTGGGTGTAAATATACAATGATTTTATTCCCTACTATGATCAGATGTGTCAACTGTCCCAGGCCAAGCACAGTAATAGGTCTGTCACCCAAAAATGCACCAAAAATATATCTTGCCTTTTCAGGAGAATGCATAGTATTGGCACCTGAATTCCTCCAATATATGTCTGAAGCAGTGGAGCAGGAAGCAAGGCAGGGACGTGGCAGGGTTTATAGGAGCGGATGGAATGGGAGGTGGGCCGGGGTGGACAGACGTGGCCTAGATGCACCCATATCCCTTTGTTTCTGGAGTGTATTATTTATTAAAAACAGTGATTCAATCACTAATGATCTGTGTCCATTTAGAACATTTTTACATAATTTAAAGATAATGTTTGGCTTTTTTAGACTGTATACATCTGATTGTAAATGTTTATTTAAAAGGAGCACAAGGTATATTTATGCATTATTTACAATTGTGTAAAAAGACACAAAATCTGTTTGAATTCCCCTTGAATATAGTGCTTAAAGGAACAGTTCAGTGTGAAAAAGATATTTTGCCCAATATAAAAAAAGGTTTCTAATATATTTTGTTAGCCAAAAATGTAATCTATAAAGGCATGAGGAGTGAGGGGATGCCTTTTTAATAACATAACATTGGTGAGACATGGAAAATGGAGTCTTGGCAAGAGGAGAGCTGACTAAATATTGTTTTAATGGTATTTTGGTCAAAACCAATAGTTATGGGCGAATTTTGCGAAACGGCGAAAAATTTGCGAAACGGCGCCGGCGTCTCGTTTTTGACGCCGGCGCCCGTTTTTTTACGCCGGCGTATTTTTGCGTTTTTTTGCGAATTTATTCGCTGACGGCGAATCGCGCAAATTCGCCACGAATTCGCGCCTGCCAAATAAATTCGCCCATCACTAAAAACCAACAGTGCAAAGGACAGATATTGCCTATAAAAATCAGTTAAAATTACAAATACGATCAGTGACAACATGTAAGTAATGTATAATGGAATGGTGTTCAGAATGATATTTTCTATTATAGACAAAATTGTATTTTTAGATTTACATCCCCTTTAATTTCTTTTACATGGGAATAGTATGTGTGTACATTCTGTAAGAAATAAACGTAAAAAAATCAATATGTATTTTAGCTATTTAGCTCACACCAAATAATAGGCTAAAGATACTTCTTTATTTGGCTATTACATTTACAAACAGTAAAATCTCGGAACATTTATAATTAATATTTAATATTTAATATTTAAATATTTAATATTTAATATTTAAATAACACCCTCCTAATCCTTACTAATTCCTTTCTATCCATCTTCCACTGCGATGCTGGGGGTGGGGACTGAATAGATGAACCTGAAGGACAGGTGTATTTCTCCTGCAAATGTTATATGAAGGGAGTGTGACTGTGGGATAGCAGGTATAGTAGGGAGAGATGGTGCCTATAGTAACAGTGGGATAATATTCTCTGGGAAGGAAGTGTGACTGTGGGATAGCAAGTATAGTAGGGAGTGACGGTGCCTATAGTAACAGTGGGATAATAATCTCTGGGAAGGGAGTGTGGCTGTGGGATAGCAGGTATAGAAGGGAGAGATGTGCCTATAGTAACAGTGGGAAAATAGTCTCTGGGAAGGAACTGTGGCTGTGGGATAGCAGGTATAGTAGGGAGAGATGTGCCTATAGTAACAGTGGGATAATGGTCTCTGGGAAGGGAGTGTGGCTGTGGGATAGCAGGTATAGCAGGGAGAGATGGTGCCTATAGTAACAGATACCCTACTGTAAATGATAAGGATATTAGAAGTCACTAAGGGGTTTTTCTGTTGACTGAGTAATACAAGGAACTCTGATTATCACTCATGTATTATAAGGGATAATGTACCCCCTACTGTAAATAAGGATATTAGACGTCACTGGGGGGCTCTCTGACCATATAAAGGCACAAAGCTGCAGAATCTTTAACATATTTTTACATGAATAACACTTAAGAAAGAAAGGCAGCTTATTATGCACATAATTTTTTTGCAGTTTTACCCCAATATATGAGTGGATGTGTACAAGATCATCACACGTTTACATGTGGGCTGCTTTGATATTTTTGCCTGGGCTGCTTTTTACCCCCAGTTCGGCCCTGGTAGCATTTTTGACTTGATCAAACAGCTCAGAAATTAGCGGAAGGGGTCCACGATAATCAATGCATGGATGAAGACCCCCATCTTTTTTGCCCACAAAAAAGAAACCAGCCCCAGCAGGGGACTTGGAGGGTCTAATAAAACCTCTTTCCACATTTTCTTTAATAAAATTTTTCACAGCCTGAGCCTCAGGCAAAGAAAGAGGATATGTTCTCTCTAGACCCTAGGATCACATCAACAGGACAGTCGTAGCGCCTATGGGGGGTATTGTTTTAGAAAAATCAGCATAGGGCAAAGGAAAACCCTCTAAAGAGGTAACTGACACCATTTTAGGAGAATTTAAAAAAGAATCTAAACACTTAGATCCCCACTGAATGATCTCCCAGTTACCCAATCTATGTGGGGGATGTGTACCTGTAACCAGGGTAATTCCACAATTAAGGTGGCCATACACGGGTAGATAAAGCTGCCGATATCGGTCGTCTGGACTGATTTGACAGCTTATCTGCCCGTGTATGGGGGCTTCCGACGGGTCTTCCCGATCGATATCTGGCCACGATATCGATCGGGAAGGTTTGATTTTTAACCGACCGACCCGTCGGAGCCCCTTGGCGCATCGTAATTCGATCATTCGAATTGCCCCCGATATAGCCATGCCGTTAGTGGCATATCGGGGAAAGATCCGCTCGTTTGGCGATGTCGCCAAACGAGCGGATCTTTGAGTCTATGGCCACCTTTAGAGGAGAAGAAAAGGAACCATAAATAATGTGGAACGATTACTCCTCAAAATGCATCTTGTCTGTACACATGGTTAATGCCATTGATTTTTGGGTTACCAGACCTGACCCAAGTTGGCTTTTATCAATTGCCAAAATTCTCATTGGAGATGCAAGGGGAACAAGGGTAATATTATACCTTACTGCAAAGGCAGCATCTAAGAAATTCCCCACTGACCCAGAATCCACAAATGCAGATATTTCAACTGAACCCCCAGACAAGACAAATTGACAGGTACCAAGATCCTAGAGGTCAATTCGGGAGAGGAAACTTCTCTACCCAAATGGAGCTCCCCTTCTCCATTTAGACTTTCTCAACCTCTTAGGACAATGGTTAAGGAAATGACCTTTATCCCCACAGTATATACACAGACCATGGGATCGCCTTCAAGCCTTTTCCTCAGGGGACAGATGAGTGACCCCCCCAATTGCATGGGTTCCTCCTAGAAGAGTTGGTGATTTGTCAGCACTACATACAGCAGGATAATATGTCCTTCTTTTAGCCTGCCTTTCCCTTTGACTCCTATCAATTTGGATGGCTAAACTCATGAGGTCATCCAGAGTGGATGGAGGAAATATTTGAGTCAGAAAGCCCCACCCAGAATTGGCTGCGAAATGCTGTATCGTTTCATCCAGTTTCAACTGACCAGCGGCAAAATTCCGTACAATACTCCTCAATTACTCTTTTCCCCTGCCAGAGTTTATGGATCGTGGTAACGGCAGAGGTACCACAATCTGGGTCATCATATAGAATGGCCATGGTTCTAAAGAATACCTCTAGGGAAAAATGGGCAGGATCAGAGGGGTGTAACTTCAGTGCCCAAACTTGTGGGTCACCTTGTAGTAAGGTCATAACCTATATAGAGGCAAATTCGCAAACTTTGCACCTGCCGAATAAATTCGCCCATATATATATATATATATATATATATATATATATATATATATATATATATATATATATATATATATATATATATATATATATATATATATGCTGTATATTGCAATACGGTGTGTGGAAGAAGGTACATATCTCCCAGATTTCAGATTTCCCATATATATATATATATATATATATATATATATATATATATATATATATATATATATATAATCCCATTGATGACGGCACTCCATAGTTAGTCAAGCTTAAACAAGAAATCAATTCTTTCAGGTTTATTTAGTGGACGAACTTTTCGATTCTCAGGGTGAAGATTCTTGTGCGGAATAAAAAAAAAAAAGCCTGTAAGAAAAAATCAATCTGCAGTGCAGAATATTGTATTCCTTCCTTAAGTATCCACTCACATGCTTTCAACCCATTACTATGTGGTATTGATGTATACAGACCACAAATTCAGGCCACATCTAGTGTGGCAGAATTATCTCACACCCCATATTTTCAAGTGTTTGGGATTTTTGGAGAAAGTGTCCTGTATCTTTAATATATGAAGGTACATCTTTTATTAATGGACTTAATACCTTATATAACCTGTTTTTCCCGCTACATCGATGACTGCATTGGCATCTGGGATGGGGATGAGTTTTCTCTGAATGACTTTGTCAGTCATTGACACAATCAAGTAGAGGGTCTGTCCTTCACTATGGAGACCCATGACACTCAAATCCCCTTCCTGGATGTCATGTTTCTGGGCAAAGACCATCAGATACATACTGATCTTTACAAGAAACCTATTACCCGTAATACCTTGTTGCACTCAACAAGAGTTTGAAGCGCATTCCAGTAGGACAGTTCATTCGTCTGAGGAGGATCTGTTCATCCTGGGATGATTTTCATTCTCAGGCTATGCGGCTTTGGGATAGGTTCATTGAAAGGGGTTATGACATGAATGATGTTAGGACAGCCTATGAAAGGGCCATAGCTATGGATAGGAATGCCCTGCTGGTGGGCAAGAGACATTGTGGAAGGGCTGTGGAAAATGTGAGACAGACCCCCAAAAAATCCTCCATGAGATTTTGCACAACATATGGGAAAGAGGTATAGACCATACAATAGAGTATTAAGAGATATTGGTGGGGGTTACTTCAGGATCCGGTGCTGGCTAAGGTGTTGGATTTGAGACCATCCTTTGTATTCAAAAATTATAGGAATTTGGCGAGTTGGATATCGAAAAGTCTATTTAGCTCCAAAGACCAAGAGATCTCTAGGACTTGGTTGAGATATAAAGGGAATTTTAAATGTGTTAGGTCCAGATGCAAATCATGCCAACTTTTGAGGGTCTCTAAGGAGTTTATAGCCATGAGCACAGGGAAGACCTATACTATTAAGAGATATTTTAATTGTACATCTAAGGGAGTGGTCTACCTTGTGACATGTTGCTGTGGTGCCCAGTATGTGAGTAAGACGATTAGGAAGGTGGGCACACGTATCCTGGAACATATTTCAGCTCTGGGTAGGAAGGATTTCAAATCAGCAGTGGTGCAACATATATATGAGAAATATGATGGGGTGATAGACATACAATTTCAAATTATAGATAGCCCTAAAATGGACATCAGGGGTGGAGATTTTGATAGGAAACTGTTATTAAAAGAAGCCTTCTGGATTCATCAGTTGCGAACTACTGAAGTATACGGGGGTATAAATAGGGAATGGGAGATATCATGCTTTTATTCGTTTATTATTGTGCAAGGGGTCCACACTGTATTATTCCTTCAGGTCTTTTATACATTGGGTTGCTTTGTGTTGGATTTGGTTATTTATTGTTTGTGTATGGATTTATTTATTTATTATCAAATTACTGACTCACTTGATATATTGGGTATATATGGGTCTAGGATATTAGTTACCTATTTGTAATTATGGATATGGCTAGTTTATGTTGATACATAATACAATAGTACCATGTGTGTAACAATGTTTCATAGTGAAGGTTTATGTAATGGGTGGCTATGGGATATGGTTTGCAACATACTCTATTACGTTACTATGTTATCTGGAGAACTAGTGTACCATTAATGTTGGGCATCAAGGGCATGTCAGTTTTAAATAGATTTTTTATATTTATGCTAGCTTGATCCACTGGAATATCCACTAGAATATAATGGGTTGCTATGGGATATGGTTAGCAACATACTCTATTATGTTAGTATGTTATCTGGAGAACTAATGTAGCATTAATGTTGGGCATCAAGGGTATGTCAGTTTTAAATAGATGTTTTTTTATGCTAGCTTGAGCCACTGGAATATCCATTAGAATATATTTATAAGAGTATTAAGTCCAATTTATTTACATATGTTTTTTCATCTATGTGGTGCCATCTAGTGGTTCTGTGATGTATATCTATTTTATAAGATGGGATTTGTGCAAGGATATATTCACTTAGAGGTAATTAAAGCATGTGAAGGTGGGGTCACACACTTATAAGCAGGATGGGGGCTGGGCTGCTGTCAGCTTCTGATGAAGTGGCAGTGAGTCACAAAACATGTTAAGCGGGCAGCCCCACAGGAGAGATGCTGCTGTAATTTTTAATGGATTTATAATAAATTTTGACTTTTTTAACATATTATTCTGGCTCTGCTGTGCTCCATTCCTCTACATTGATTTTGCCCTGGATTGCTGTTTAGGATAGTGGTCTGGACATTGTAGCATGCAGGAGATTGGCTGTGTACCGGTAAATGCTCCCACTATCACTTTGTTGCTGGACTTAATACCCTATCTAGCATTGTAGACAATGGGCAAAAGACCGAATTAATTCCAGCCACTATTGGCCTCCCTGGTGGGCACCGGATCCTTATGGATCTTGGGATGGACATAAAGCGTTGATGTGACTGGATTTTTAACAACCATAAAATTCCTCAATTTGTCAGTGATTAACCCAATATCAACCATATCATCTAGTAAAGTTTTTATCCTTCCTAGAATCTCCAACAGAGGATCGATGGATAAAGGATTTTTAACCTCCCCATCTGCCAATTGTCTCTCTATTTCTGTAATGTATTGTACAATGTCCATAATGACTATTGCGCCCCCCTTATCAAAGGAGTTAATCGTAATATCTGTTCTCTGTGACAAATCTCTTAAGGCGTGGCGTTGGTGTTTAGACAAATTATGCATCACGTATGGAGAATCATCCCCCACCTGACACACATATTTTACTTTTGACATTATGTTTTTAATATATGTTTCTACAGAAGCATATGTAGTAGTTGGAACATACATTCTTCTGCCTTATAAACCAAATGTCTCAGTGTCCAAAATGTGCCTATTCTCATTGGTGACCAATGGTTCTTCTGGTTTGTGAAAAAAGTGTACCTTCAATGAGCGGAAAAAAACGATATAAATCAATATCCAGTTCAAGCATGTCCGTAGGTCTATCCGGACAAAAGTTCAAACCCAATGCTAATACCGACTCCTCTGTGTGTGTGAGCTGATTAGAAGAAATATTGTAAATTACTTGCTTATTGTCCGCTTGCTGCATCCCCACTGAGGTCATCTTGTCATGCCGCCTGTGTTTGATGCCTCCCCGCCTCCATGGTCTCCTTGCCCTTTCTTTGGGGATATGACCAAAAAATCCGGTCCATATGCCCTCTCTTGCTTCGAAAAGTGAATGTCACCCCCTCTGGGCATCTGTGCATGTAGTTTTCTTTCAAAACAATAATGGTTATATTTGTCTCTCACATCAGTTAACCAAGCATACACATATCCCTTCTGATAATAAAGTGCATCTCTATCAAACTTTGAGTGCTTCTGGTGTTCTCCCTCTTTTCGATAGCACTCCAGTTTGGTGGTTAATTGAGCATGCACCTGTTCTAATTCTTCAACAGAGCTGTATTGTTGTAGTTCAGCTTCAACCTTGTTTATCTCTTGCTGGGATAATTCAAGCTCCCTGTTATGACTATGAAGATTTTCATTCATCCAGGTCATCGTATATCTAGTATAGGTCAATCTAAAAACAACTGGACTTGCTGAGTAATCAATGAAGACGTTTCATTACTCATCCGAGCAGCTTCTTCAGTTCAAACTGACTGGTGTGGGAAGTTTTCGGCATCCTGTACCACGGCGGAATCAGAACACTTCACACATCCATTCATGCAACTCTCACAAGTAACATCTGTATCTAGGAGTTGAATGACACATTGGATAATCCTATCACAACTACACAGAATCAACACCTCTGTGAATATGTAAAGCAAAGAAAGATCAGGGTTGAAAGCCAGACTGGAGCAGAACTGGAAGGGGAAGGTAAGGCAGATCAAGACAAGAAAAGGTTCAGAGCCAGGCAGGACAAGACAGGGAGGGGTTCAGACAAGACAAGGCTAGGCAAGACAGAATAGGAAGGAGGCTAGAACAGGAACCCATAGCTAGAGTCAATGCCACACTGTTGGTATGGGAACCAAATGCTCAGGCAAGGAGTGTTCAGAGGGCTGGCCTTAAATAGGGCAGAGTCAGCCCTGATTGGCTGACTGCAAACCAATCAGGCTGCTGCTGAGCTGGGGCTGCAAAGGCCAGGTAATATATAGTGAGCAACCTGGCAGGCTGCTCACCTGGCCCAGTGGTTAAGACATTGAACCAGAAATCTTGGTCCCTGGTTCAAATCCCAGCAGAGCCTTACACCTTGCTTCCTTGTCTAAACTACCCGGGAGCATAATGTGAACACAAAGTCCACTGTGTGGACAATTTATTATCTTATGCAAGGTTGGCAACAGAGCACCATGCTGTCTGCACATTTCAATAAGCAGGGTTTGTTTAACTTTTTTCGTATTGTTTTAATGAAAACAAACTCTTAGTTACAGTTAGGGGCAGGGCCCTAGCAGTTGAGGAGATTTGTCATCTGCGGTAAATTTGCAACAAATTTCTCGAAAATGCTTTTCCCTTTACTTACAATTAAATCTCTGCACATAACAAAGTGTTCTTGCTAAAACAAATGGCTTCTTCAGCAATAAAGTGGGTGACAAATCTCCCTGAGTGTCATTCCCCTTTATCATTTTACACTTCCAATAAACTTTTCTGTATAATGAATTCGTCCTTTAATAACCGGAGAATGCTTCTTGTTCCATTGTATCACTCTGCTACACTCCATAATACAAACCCTGTCATATTGCCAGTAGTGTGGAAAAATTAAGTCAGGTGGAGCAGTGTTGTCCTTAGTTAAGAGGTAGGGGTAAAAATACTTGGAAGCTGTGACAAAGCCTATTTATTGTTGCACATTCCCATCAATACAATACAATATTATAAAAATAAATTTCAACTGTGCAAGAAGAAAGAATGTTACCAAAGAGCACACTTATGAGGGGAGTAAATATTAGCATAAAGGCCAGGTTATTAGGGCAAGGAACAGAACTTCTAATGGCAGGATCATAACAAAATGCATGAAGGTATTGTTTTTGATTTAAAACTATGGAAATGTTTCTCCATTAAGAGAAGCACAAGAGTACTCCTAAAGCTGAAGAATATTTAAAAGAAAAAATATACTGTATCTTGGTAATGACAACATATAATATACAATGTTTTCTTACCTTTGTCCACTGGGGGCAATCTTTCAATTAAGGCTATGGAAGATATGTCATACAATTTTTGCAGATGCGTAATCATGGCAGCACTGTATCATATAAATAAGTTATATTTAAAAATAATACTTGACACCTAAATGCCAGGACAGATTTGTCAAAGATTAAACTGGAGGATTCCCAGCCACTTACACAAATGAATCAAACTACCTTTTATCTTAGACCCCATCCCAAAGAATGACTGGTCTGAGATCTCAGATATCCTAGAAGACTACAGGCACATTCTCTTTTCTATTTAATTTGATCAGTATCAATATTGAGCAACTTAAAGTCCTGATGTCCTTTTCCAGTTGAATGAAAAAGGAAATGGTTTTACGATTAAGGAGCCTTGTTATATATATTTGTTCAAATATTTCCTTAGAACAAAGTATGTCTGGGAAGTTGTAATGATGCCAAAATATATTAGCAAGGAGAATAATGTGTTATAATATAACTTGTGCATAAGAATAAGGCATGTGCCTCTTATTCAGGCTTATAATTACCTGTCCCCCATGCATATTTTGTAAAACATAAGCATAAAATGATCCTATTTTACTCCTACCTACTAAGCCCTTCTAATATACAGTATGCAATTACGGATTGTGTTTCTATGGCAGCAAGGCCTACAAACTGTACCAGGAGACTGCCGTCATAGATTACACATACATGCTGTGTCATTTCCAATTAACTCAAATTGACTGTGTACTGCATTATGTTTTTAGTGCAGAGAGGATCAAAAAATATGTACAAAATTCAGAGGGTCTTTCTTTTTCCCATCCTATTCTAGGTCTCAGGCAGATCATGCTACCATGATGTTTAATACTGCTGCTGAGGGGGCAGGTGCTGTATAGACACCATTCAGACTTGGTTTATTCAATCCAAAGTCTCCTAACCCTCGATTCATGCATAGCAAAACACCATCTGCTCCTGTTTTGCCTCCAGCAACCACAGCTGACCAAAAAACTATAATAACAGCTGTTGCTACACAAAAGCCAAACAAAGGAAAGGAGGGAAAGGTTAAAACCAAAACTGATGCTGAGATAGTGGAGTGGGGAAGGGAGAGCCAGCGAATTCAAGTGACAGATAAAACTCCATTTAATTAAAACATATGAAGACTTAGCTTAAACCTGAGAAATGTAATCTCTTTGCAGTAGTATAAAATATATCAAGAACTTCACCTGACGTTCTCAGCACACAGAGGTTATTAAAACCATTGCACAGTTGATAAAATAACAGTGACCTGGGCAGAAGTTAAGTGCCAGTGGGCTGTTATGACAAATTTGCAGAAGATTGCTTTGCAGAAGAAGATTTGAAGAAGGTTTGCTATTGAATGTTGACCAACACTTTACTCAATGTGTGATCTATGGCAAATACAAACATATACAAATCTAAAGCAATGGAAAAAACAAAATACATTTATACCTACATCACATTCAGGATTTCTCTATCCCAGCTCACTTTAAGATCATGTAACATAAGTTGAAAGATGCAAATCCCTCCCTGTTTTCTGAGAAAGAATGTGTGTTATGTATACTGTTATTTATACTTGGTTAAAATATACATTGTATATATTGCTAATATGCAAGCATTACATTAGATTATGTATAAACATAACTGTTTATATTGTTTTATAATGTGTCACTAAACAAACATCCTTCTTTTCACTTTTTTAGCACAATCAGTAATGTTATCAACTAAACTAAATAATTCCACAGATCCAAACATACAGATGTGTAAAGCTGGCCGTACGTGTATAGATCCGCTCGTTTGCTGCGGAGGTCACCAAATGAGTGGATTCTTTACTGATATGCCCTCAGGTGGGCAATATTAGTATGATTCTATCCTTTGGCCCACAGAACAATGATTGGATCACATTTGCCGCTATGCAGGCTGTCAGACCAAGTACCGCATCAAGGCGCAGCTTTGCAAGTTAGCCCCAGTTTGTGCCTCAGTTTTCAAATCATCCCACATATTCCCAACGGCATGAAGGTCAAAATGGCTAGAACTAGGGGTAGGCAGAAGAGGCAGCTGCCTAGGTCACAATGATAGGGGGTGCTGGGCAGCTACCTCTAATATTGTCTTCTGCCTTCCCCTAATCCACACCCCTTCCTTCCCTCTTGTCACCCTCCCCTCTGTCGCTGTCCTCTCCCCCCCCCCTCCATCTCTTCTCTCTCCATTGTGCCCCATAGGTCAAGGCTTAGAATGGACCATTGCAGGTTATTCAAATATCATTTGGATAAATGGTTCCATTGTATTGCTCCCTTTAATTCCACCAAAAAGTATCTGTAGCATTCACCTTTTAGTTACCCTTTAAAACACCATGCACAGGACAACAAAAAGTCAGCACAATGTTTAATAGTAATATTACCTTACCTTCATTAAGGGCTGAGTGCACAGAGCATTAACCATTTTGGTTGTTGTATGCTTTAAAGGTTAACTTTTTTTTGCCAAGCTTTAGATTTCAGCAGATGGAAACAAGTTCACTTACAGAATTTCCCTGTATTTTTGCACAATTCATTTTTCCTATAATTATTTTATGCGAACAAGATAGCGAGCGTCTGATGATGGGGAGCCATCTCTCCCACAGCATGATGCTACCACCATTATGCTTCTCTGTAGGTTAGGTGGCTTCGTTTGTACCAAACCTCCATACAGACCAATGCCATGTAGAGCTCTTGACATACTGGTGACTGGTGCAACATTATTCCAGATTATGTGCCTCTGTGCTTTTAAATGGACCGATTGTATGAATGAACGTACAATCAGACTTTCCCATCTCCCGACCTGCCACTAACCACAAAGATCAAAGTCTTACCATTCAGAAGTAGTAAGAACAGATCAGCCGATGTTCTGCCCCTGACAGCAATCATATGATAGTTATATCCGACAGCTCTGAAAATCGACAATCGGCAATACACGCAGAGATATTACCCTCAGCAATTGTATTTACATTCAGAGCTGTCCTGTCCTTGACCAAGGGTCTCAATATGCTTGCAAGGTGCATTGACTGCTCTTACCACTGCCTTCCATGGAAGCAAATAAAGTTTGAAGAGACATATTAAAACCTGTTTCTCAGTTTCTTCTGTAGATATTTAAATACATTTTGGACTTTCCATGTTTGCTTTTACAGGCTTTAGTACTAAAAAAATATATTTATGCTTTGTCTTCCAGAAAGTCTGTTTCAATCTTGGATGATCTCATCAGTGCAAGACACTAGAATATGGGTTAGCAGCAGGATTTGACCATTAACTAAAGAGGCAAAGTCAACCTCTTTAGTTCTTTGATTTGGTTAGTCTTCAAGTCCTACCAATCAGAAGCATGTCATAAATGATGAGATCCTACAAGACTGAAACAGGCAAGTTAGAATTTACAGCTGTAATGGTTGTCACCCTAAATCTAGAACCAATGCCAAGCGCCTTTGGCCTCGGGAGGAGCCCTCATCTACTCAAATGCTGCCAGGTCTTAAAACGAGAGGTGCAAGGCGAGGAGTTCTAGACAGGCAGAGGGGCACAACTGTAATGCAAAGTCTTTGGGCAGAAGCCCAAAAAGGCGTTAGGCAATAGAGTAGTCAGATCAGGCTGGGTCGGGGCAGGCAGAGAATAAACGTAGTCAGGCAGGCAAGGGTCAAACCAGGAAGACAATCAGAGGGGTTAAGCAGAATCAAAGTCAGTAATCAGGCAAGGGTCAGGATTCAGAAGTCAGGATCATCAAATAGCCAGGCAGGGGTCAACACAGGAATCAGAATCAGAATAGCAGGTAAGCACAAAGCTCAGAAAGCACCAGGAACAAGCTCCTATAATGGGCAATGATCACAAGCCCAATTGCGCCTTAAATATTATTTGAATTTCGCGCCAATGCGCGCTGGCGTGATGACTCCAGTGCGCCTGCGGCTTTAAATCACAAAGGAGCGCCCTAAGGAAGCGGCGCCTGCGGCTAAACAGACTGGCCGCCCCCCCACTAGACCAACGGGGTGAGTTTTTATTACAACAGCTCTGAATTTTAAAGCGGTTCTGTACTATTAAACAAACCGTTCTGCATGCATAGTTGGCCTCAGAAAGATCAAGGACCTATTCCTTTGCCTCTGTTTTTAATTGCTAAAGCAATGGTTAAAGCCTTTCATTTTGGTTATAAGTCAGTGCTATGTGCATAACATGAGGCATGTGAATACCTTCTGTTCTTAAAAAGCTTTCATTGAATTAAATGTACATTAGCTGGCTGTTTTATTTCTGCCTCACATTAATATGCAGCTTCCTCCATCTAGAAATGTACATTTACAGAAGAATATATATTTTCAATTCATGATCTAACGCTGTCTAATAAAGAAAAGAAAAAAAGAAAACTATATTTGAAAACTGGGTATATTTCTCTTTTAATACAAACATTAACAGTGTGCTCATTAAATAATAATTAGAAAATAAATTAGAAAATAAATTATTAATACTGCACAACACTAAACATATTCTATGCATGTTTCCAGGACATAACTCTGTCTAGTAATTTTAATGTTTGGGAATTAGTATTCTGATTAGGTCTACGAGTTTGCTGTTTTTAATTTTCATTTTATCATAAGCAGTTCGAGATTGTTGCCAGCAGTAATTTGCAATTTTTATCAAGACCTCTTCATTATAGCTTGTGACAAGACAGATGCTGTAATTAATCTTGCAAGACAACTGGGGAATTGTGTCCATAACACTCCCTGTACTGCAGGAAAAGGGACAATACAATGCTGGCATTAAATGAACCCACTTAGTTGTAAAATGTAAACAAGAACAAACAGATCTGACATTATCTCTACACTGTATTTATGAGCAACCCGGGTATCTGTCATGTCACATAAAAGATCATTTGTAGAACTCTGCTATGCTAATACTGTATCCTAGTAGTTTAAATAAAGGAAATGCAGCTGGTTCACTAGTTAATATTTAATGTAACATGCCTAGCATTGCAAGTTGCATTTGCTTGCCCTGGTGATTTACTTGCTGGCCATCAAGAAATGATTAGTGTGAATTATAGACCCATTGTAAATGTGAATATTATTTTAGACTTGCTGCAAAAAAATATGTGAAATGTAAATCTATGATATTTTTTAAAGCACAGAAACATTTTCAATCATTGGCATTTATAAAGTGTGGAAAGAATGGAAATATTCATGAAGAATAGAAGACAAACAAATTTAGTATTTTTTTTCTCTTTGATGATTACTAAATAAACTTCCTCTCAGACACAAAGGAAATGTAGCATAGTTACAGGGAAGTTTAGGAAAAGAACCAGTGCCTCTATTTCTGATTACAAAGCTAAACGTCAAAACCATAGAGCAACATTGGAGATGCAGATTTAGGTGGATTGGGTCTAGAAATTAAGTCTTTAGGGATTAATTACTGGAGAGTCTGGCAAAACAGATATAAACCAAATTACTAGTAAAGAATTATGTAATAAAAAGCACTAAGTTTGCTCAGTAGCCTTAGCCCATAGAAACCAGTCAGCAGGTAAAATTTACTGGTCACGTATCTAAAAGCAAACATCTTAAAAGTGACCATAGACATAACAATTACGATCTTTCTTGTAAAAGATCTTTCCAAGAAAGATAGTTTGTTTCAATACACGTGTGTAGAGCTGAATCGTCAGATAAACAGGTAGAAACAATAGAATTCTACCTGTATGTGACGATTCAGCACTAACAATGGCCGTTATTTGGGTCCCTTCAAAGGCCCCTGATCAAAATTTTTGCATCCAGCCGATCGATGAGCTGACCAATATTCAAGTCTTCTGCCGATATCGGTCGGCTCTTTTCCCACCTTACACTCAACGAATATTGTACGAAAATTAGTTTTGTGCGATATTATCTGTGATCTATGGCCACCTTTATTGGTTGTTATGAGTTATTGCTACTGGGCAAACTTAGTTCCTTTTATTACATATTGGGAAAAGTGGTACATGCACAAAGTGCTTAAGCATAGTACCAATACATGTAGCAGTTGCATCTGTGCCAGGTGCACTCTAAACCTTGCACTGGATTTAAAATCTGGAGCAGATACAGAATTCAACTCACACAATAGTAAGGGATTTCAGTACCTGATGCTTACAATAAGACGCCTTGTGTTCCAAGGGATGCCTGACATATGGCTGAATGAGACAACGTGCTAACAATATGGTGCATTGGATATATACTGTACATAAAATACACTTCTATTCAATACAGAATGAATTGTGTTTGAATAACGTATTTCCTTTTCAGGAAACAGACCATGATGGTCTGTCTCTGACTCTTTGGGGTAGATTTACTTTCAGTACTTTGGAATTTTCGCTTAGGAAAGCTTTGCCATACTTGCGCAACTAAGTCAGACATTATTTTGTGACAACTACCCGTATTCATGAAAATTCATAATTTTGTCTCAGCAAAAGAACGCTGGCATATTTTCATCAGTGAAGATTCGTTAGCACGAAGATTTCTTACTGATATTTCTCTAGCATTACTTTCTTCCTAGGTAAACTTTGTTAACTTACTTACACTTGTGACAATTTAAATTCAAGTGGGTGTATAAAGGTCTTATGTTTGTATTTTTTAGTGATGTTGAAATACCTGGAAGTGCCCATTTTTTTTGTTATAATTGTCCAGGTGGCCTCTGGTGCAATGATTCATTTGATGGAAAAAAAAATATCTCCCACTAGCTGTATAATGCTAACCACTGGCTGGTATGTGGGGCACTAGCACCCCTGCAACCAGATAACAGACTAAATTGTTAGTAAGGTATAAAAAAACAAATGTAAATATATATAACAATAGCAAACTGTTTTACAATAACATTATTTACCTCATACTAATAGCTAGGATCTTGGCTGCAGATGAACTCATAGCATGTCAGTGGTAATTACCAATTCAGACTCATTGAAATTGACTTGTAAGGTACTGAATGATAAAAAGTAAACAGAAAAGCAGCTGAAAATTGGTTTTTCAAAAGAGTCCTATGGTTTATATCTGTTTTGCCAGGCTATCCAGAAAGTAAAAAATGACACTGTTCATCCGCAATGTAGCATTTCACCCAACAATTTTAGTCTCATTTTATCCATGGCTCCAATGCACTTGCATATTGACATACATTTGCAAGTTGCAGCTAAAATGTTTGTATTGGGGGTTGCGCCACTTTTAGCTTTCAGCAACATTAGTGTGCGATTCTAGATCTGCTTCTATTGATGCAGCACGCTAAAGGAACCCTGGAATTACCACCAGATTCAAGTTAATGGTAGTGCCAGGGGTCCCCAGCATCAATTGGCGCACTTGCACTGGGAAGCAATGGTGCTGAGCACAATGATATGAAAGTCCAAACTATAGGAGAATATTTGGATGCTTTGGACGTTTTGTCAACAGGCACAACAACTTGCATCCACTTTAGCTTGGGTGCATTTGCTTTTGTAAATACAAACAATTGTATTTGTTTGTAACACCTCCTTCCCCCACAACTGTAAACAAATCTCCATGAGGCTAATTTACTAATACAAGTGCTAAATTGCACCTGTGCAGTTACCCTACTACCCTACTAGATATTTATCTTTGCTGAGCACAATGATATGAAAGTCCAAACTATAGGAGAATGTTTGGATGCTTTGGACGTTTTGTCAACAGGCACAACAACTTGCATCCACTTTATCTTGGGTGCATTTGCTTTTGTAAATACAAACAATTGTATTTGTTTGTAACACCTCCTTCCCCCACAACTCTAAACAAATCTCCATGAGGCTAATTTACTAATACAAGTGCTAAATTGCACCTGTGCAGTTACCCTACTAGATATTTATCTTTATTTTTTTGTTATAGTCTGATCAAGACTAAGTTGCCGGTTGCTACTGGTAACTGCACTGGTGAAGGTAAATAGCTACTGTATATTAGTCTCGAACAAACAAAATTGCAAGATAACATATATTCTCTCTATAGGGCACATTTTACATCATCATGGCTGCTTACATAATGTTGACTAAAATGAAAGTACGATCTAAAACTCGAGACCAAATATTTCCACTACATATGACCCAGTGACACCTATCACCATATCTGCAAACATGCTAGAAGTGCTGATAATTTGTGGTAAAGAGGCTTGATGCCCTGGTTTTGTGAAATTAAATGTTGCAAGGATAAAAACAAGGCATGCCCTGGACAGTAAATGAAGTTAATAATATGAACAGTCTTTATATTTTTGCACAAAAAGAAGGCGTTGTTTTTTTTTCTCATTGAAGAGGGTAGAAAAGGGGTAGAGAAGGGGTAGTAAAACTAAGACAGTCTTTATGTCTTGCCAGATTTAGATTGCAATGAAACCATATATTTTAAGTTTCTATATACATTAATGGTGCTGCTGCCACGTATTGAACAGTAAAAATTACAAATTCTGTTTCTAGAGAGGAATTTGGCATTTGTTGGAAACCTAAATTAAACACCATGCAAACTATTAAAGAAAATTTTTTATTCTATCGCAAGATAAAATAATTTTTCAGTTTAGCAAAAATACAAAGAACTTAACTTCTTCTATCAGAACTCATAAAAAAGTATAAAACAGCATAAAAACACAACAAGCGATGTAACAATTAATGTTTGTGTAACCAGAATTACATTAAAGCCTTGTTTATGAAAACATTTTACAACATATTATTTTTCAAACTTACACCTCAGAAAGAAAATATTTACACCTTACTTAGGGTACCCTTTTTAAATATCTACTGTAGTACAGTATTTGTAGCATTAGTTTACTGTAGCTCCTGAAATAACCATTAAGTGAAACCATTGAAAATCTTAGCTATGAGGAAAGACTGGCCAAATTGGGGATGTTCACGCTGGAGAAGAGGCGCTTAAGGGGTGATATGATGACTATGTATAAATATATAAGGGGATCATATAACAATCTCTCTAATGCTTTATTTACCAGTAGGTCTTTCCAGCTGACACGAGGTCACCCATTCCGATTAGAAGAAAAGAGGTTCCGCCTAAATATTCGGAAGGGGTTTTTTACAGTGAGAGCTGTGAAGATGTGGAATTCTCTCCCTGAATCAGTTGTACAGGCTGATACATTAGATAGCTTTAAGAAGGGGTTGGATGGCTTTTTAGCAAGTAAGGGAATACAGGGTTATGGGAAATAGCTCATAGTCCAAGTTGATCCAGGGACTAGTCCGATTGCCATTTTGGATTCAGGAAGGAATTTTTCCCCCTCTAAGGCAAATTGGAGAGGCTTCAGATGGGTTTTTTGCCTTCCTCTGGATCAACTGGCAGATAGGTAGTTAATAAACAAAACAAAAAAAAAAAAAAGGTTGAACTCGATGGACATGTGTCTTTTTTCAACCTTACTTACTATGTTACTATGTTAAGTGCCATTCCCCTTCCAAAAATACATTGTTTTAATAAAAAAAGTTTCACTTACAGGCATCATATTACCATTTTTTAAATTAAAAAAAACAGTGGGCCACAAAATCAATATACTTTTACAGTGTACTTTAAAATTTAATTTCGGTTGAGAATGAGTCATTTAATTTTTTTCAGCATACACAAAAAAGTTAGACAAAATAAGAACTTTGGCAAACATCTGTGAATTACATTATATCATATGACAATAATGTCATTGACTACATATGTTCAACAAATGCACTTGCATGATTGTGACATTCTCACATTACAGGTAGTTACAAATGCATGTTTAAAGTCTTTCTCACAAATGCTTACAGTCCTCATGAAAATGCACATTGGGGTCCAGCATAGAAGTTCTACAACATTTTCCTAGACCACACAATTCACATATTTTAGGAAAATCTTCAATAACTTAAAAAAGGCATCACATGAAAACAACAGGGCAGATTTACTTGAAAAAAGCTGCTTCATAGGATGCTAAAATATAATTTAAAGTTACATTATATTTTGTATTGCCTATCTAATAGACACTTTCACTTGGTTCAGTATGCATCCAAGCATAACCTACATAAACAATTTACAATGTATGCTCCTTCCCATAAAGAGGGGAAGAAACTATGTTAAACTAACTGAAGTATTAGAAAATACTAACTTGGGATAACAATTGAGTCTGTGCCTGTGGATGTTGGTGGTGTTGAGATGCTGGAGATGGGCTGTTAATATGTGGGATTGGAGATGCTATCTGGGCAGGTACACCAGACTGGGAGCCAGCAGGTGACTGCTGCTGTGGAGACAGTTGAGACTGATGTTGAATATGTTGCATCTGCTGCTGCTGCATATGTTGTAAGTGTATATGTTGTAGCTGCTGTTGCATTTGCTGCTGGAGTTGCTGCTGCTGTTGTTGCTGGAGCTGCTGCTGCATATGTTGCTGAAATTGTTGCTGCTGCATTTGTTGTTGGATCTGCTGATGCATCTGGTGCTCATGAAGCTGTTGTTGCTGCATTTGATGCAACTGCTGCTGCTGCTGCAACTGCTGAATCTGATGTTGCTGACTCTGCAATGTTGGACTCACTTGAGAAGGATGGGTGGCAACCATTGGGGCACCCACGGAGCTCATCAAAGGCGTTCCAATTTTAGATTGCATGTTTTGTGCAATGGTGACTGAAGTGACAATCTGATTTAGTGGTAGCCTCATGGTTAAAGGTTTAGGTGCAATCGCCCTAGGAATTGATTGCTGAAGATTTTGAGATTCCATCGACATAGCTGCATGCTGAGAAAGTGATGTGTTTAGAAGAAGAGTGGATGATAGGTTAGTTGATGCCAGCGTTTGCTGAACAGACCGGATTGTTTGAGCTTCAGCAGATTCTGCTGCAGCCTAAAATAAAAATGAATAAATAAAAATGTAGAATATATATAAAAAAATAAATACCATTAAACTTCAGTCACTTTAGGATTATCTATAACGAATGTATACCTTTAGGATTGCCTACACACTTAAAAATTAAATGGATTTGCCATCTGATGATCAAACATTGTCAAACATTGTTTTTAGTCATTTGTTTTATGTAATAAGTTGACCAGCCCATCACTAGAGCAGCAAAATGGCATTCTTAATATAGCATTTTATATCATTCTACGACAGCAGCAATATTTGTGATTTCTTTGTCTACTACCTAAATGCTCTTTTAATAAAACTGAAATAACAAATGAATCTCAGGAGTTGACTTTTACAACTGTAGCAAGAAGTGTTTCTATCCCTCACAATTCTGTAGATGCTATCATTTGAAGGATTTTCCACTTCATTAGATTATCATGGCCCCAATATTTTTCCATTGGTTGCTATAACCAATGAGATATTAATATGCGTTCTTCATCTATTGGTTGAAAGGAAGAACTACAGCATTACATATTCCATGGCCTCAATGTCTCTAAGTGAAGAAAAAGTATTGCTTGGGTGCTATTGACATACATAAAATAAAAGTTTAAAAAATGGCCTAACACTCAGGTTACACATTCCTTTATGTACTGTATGTATGTATTTCCCTGTTGTGTTCCTACAATGCCATTTCTGTTCAATAACAAAATGGTGCCATGCAAAAGTTTTGTTAGCTCTGGTGCCTTTGTTAGGGCAGACAGGAGCAAGCCAGCAGGCAAACACTTTTGGCATCATTATAGAGGACATCGAAGGCTGTTCAGTTTTGTTGTTTGCAAACTAATTCTGAGATTCCTATGTGCTATTTATGAATTGTCAGGATATATGGTGATTTTTTTTAAACAGTACTGGCCATACTGTTTACATTTTCAGTGTTGTGTCACTGAAAGAAATTAACAGCAGCTTTATGTGGAAAACCATGTAATCATATACTAAAATGCCATTTTGTATATATAATGGTCTCTTTGCTTCAAAGCACCTCCTCCCAGTTAAAACCCTAGTTACAAATTTCCCCTTATCTATACTTTTATATCGTTCTGTAGATTTAAGTGCAGAAACACTTTAATATGCACACTAGTGTTCCACTTGATATATTTTAAAAAGAGCAAAACTGTCTCCGCAGGAATCAAATGTATTTGCACATTTCTAAACGATTTCCAATCCATTTAAATATACTCAAATGATGTCCTGGTTTTAGTGGAATGGATTTACCGTATACATATACACATTTGAAGCCACATTTTACATTATGTTTTCCCAGAATTTACACCTTGATGTTGAGGTCCCTCGGTTCTCAATATATGCCAGACCCTCGAATAATATAAAATCAAGGTTTTATATTCAAATAATGTGAAGTTGTTTAGCCCAATGCAGAACTGAAGTCTCTCCTATTTTAGCACAGATGATTTTGTTAATAAAACAAATTACATCTGGTAATCAGATTACAATAAAAAATGAGTCAATCATTCTTTATTAGTGATGGGCGAATTTGCCCCATTGTGCTTTGCTAAAAAATTTGTGAAACTCTAAAAAAAATTCTCAAAGCACATTGAAGTCAATGGGCGTCAAAATAATTTTGACGCGCGACAATTTTGACACGAGCAACAACTTTAATACGTGCAATCCTTTTGTCCAAATGCATTAAAGACAATGTCGATGCTGATACGCGACAATTCTTTTTGTTGTTGTGAATTTTCCACAGCGGATTTTCCCCACAGTTTCAAGAAAACTTTCACAGGTCTCTATTCAAAAACACTGTTTTCCCATCCCCCTTAAGCCTCATACATTATGCTACCCCTCCCTTACGATGTTTTATTGCCAAGTAATGGAATCTGGGATTTGAAGTCCCTTTGCTTTCCATAGTGGGTGCCGAACAGATTCTCTGCAAAGCAGAAGGTCTTCACTTTCCAGATTCCATCACTTCACAATGGAACAAATTAAGGGTCTGGGTGCATTACATTGTGTGTTTAAGGGATGTTGGGAAATTGCTTGTGTGAGTATCATGGTTTTCTTTTCATCTATGGAATTGGGTAAGAGTGTAGAAAAAAAAACACTTTTAGATAATACTTCTGTACCTTTCCTACATAAGCCGAAATAAATTATGTCATGTCAAAAAGGGGGTGTATATTTTCTCTTTAATGCTGATATCATCAACGTTTTAGGCTTGTTACTTTAAAAAAGTCATTCTATTTATGATGTCACCAACACAACCATAACAATAATTCCCCTTTCACTCCAAAGGACATGGTTTTCACAAACTTTAAGGTATACCATGGAGGCAACTCAATTGTATTTTTCAACTAGCTACTGAATCATATACAGTAAGCTTACTCACCTTTTATTATTGTTTAGTAAAGTATATAAATATATTGTTTTAGAGTGCCTCTAAAATGTATTACATTCGCCTAATGTTATAAACATTTTTGCATAATATTTTTCTATTGAAACAACTAACTACCCACTAATCTATTTGATAAAATCTGTTCTGAAACTTCAGCACATCATCATCCAAGCCTACCTTTGATACAAGACTTGCTCGATAGGCTGCAAGAGCTTTTAAATATTCCTTCTTGGCTGCTTCTGTTTTCCTTTTATACACCTTTAAAAAAACAAACAAACAAACAAAACACTTTTTAGACTTCTCCTAAGGGCATTTCAACAACATGTGTGCGCTGATTATAAGACTTCTTGTATAAGAGGCAATACACCATCATGGTCAGCACAACACCAATGAATAGCCTTTTTTTTTAAATTGCCTACAGTTTTTATTATTTTTGTATGGTAAATATTTGATTAAAATGCTTCTTATTGAAGTAAAATGAAAATGAAATGGATGTTTCTGAATTTATTTAGACATTTCTCAAATTTTCTCAATCCCTTGCATTATTTACATCTTATCTTGATTGCATGAGACACAGACTGGCTAAAGGGAAGACAAGTCATTATGTGTCTTTATACTGAGCACAAATTCCAAGGGGAGGGGTTTCATGTATGAATACCTACTCCATTTTTAATTTTAATGGAAGAAATGTTTTTTAACAAAAAGGAGATACTAAAAAAATGTTTACAGTTACAGTTTACAGAGATAATATTCAACATTCAATTTAAATTTTTACCTCATTTTCACAATGAAGTATTGCTTATATAACACTTGTTTGTATTCTATTGACAAATACTGTATAGCCTTCTTTTACATTACTGGCAGGTGCTTATGTCTGCACCTCTGTTAATGGCACAAACAATATGCATCTGAAAGTGTATGTTGTTCGGGCAGGTGCCTCTTTCAGTAAATACATAAGGGATGGAAGGTGGACCCGCATACACAACCCTTATATGTGCATCATTACTGACTACCTTCTCAAGGAACCTGGTGCTGGATGTGTCCATAAATATATAAGCAGCTCAATGTACAGAATGTACTTTGCACTGGGCACTTTTCTACTGCATTCTCAGATACATTGGGGACTTTTGTAATGAAGAAAAATCATCTCCTAAATCCCTATCAGACTGTAAATGAGCCCGGTTATATTCTATAATTGCTAAATTTCAGGAAATGTTTCAATATTTACTAAATTATTATTTCCACAAAATTAAATATTTAAAGAGAAAGATTATTACTGCCATTTAGGACAATAGTAAACATGTTCTTTCAAATAATAAGAAAACAACTTGCTCATGAAAACAGCCTTTATATCAAATGGTAAGAGCTATACCTAGTAGAAGCTGAATGGCACACTTTATGGTACAAAAACATCAGCATTTTAGCTGAATAAAACTGATATATGCTGTAATATTCTTGAGTGCCTTGGATTGCTGCTATATTATCTATAAATCGGAGAACTGGTTGAAGCATATTCTGAAGTGTACAAGGTGTTTTAAGGCTTTGAGTGCAATAAAGTTTTCTTATGTACAGAAGTGTAGGTTTGGCAAGCATTTGAGGTTTTTAGCCCATCCAGTGAAGGGGAATTTGCTAACAATCTGAGAATACTTCTACAGCAGATATAGAAATTCCTCATGTGTATCTCATAACACAGAGTGAGGGTTCCTTCATTCTCGCTAACATATTTAAAACATTGTCATATATCTGGAAAAACTCTTTATGTACAAAAACAACCCAAAGGTCAAGGACTGTTGTGTGGAATTAGCCTAAAGGTACCAAAAACCAACTAAAAAGAGGCTTTTAAAATAAGGGAATTTATGCAAACATGTTTTTTCTTTATAAAACAAGGTTGTTCCCTTGTTTCTGAGATTTTTAAAATAAGGGCTGATTTATTATAAACAGTTTTATTAAACAGTTTTATTAAAACTGTGAAATCCAGAAATGTTTCCAGAAGGTCAACTTGTTTAAGTATAAAACCTATAAGTTTTCCAAAGTTTTCCAACTTCACTAATTTGTAAAATAAGATATATTTGTCAACTAAGCAGAATATTCTAAAACGACATTAGACCATTTTTTATCAACTTGATGAATTGATGAAGGGCAGAAAATACATTATTAAAAGCATGATACTTTTTATCAAGTGGTAAGGATGGTTAACGCTTGATTTAAAAAAAAAAAAAAGCCATTTTTAAACTGACCTCTTAGTTATGCAAACTGCTAAAAAGTGTTTTGTTCCCTTATCCAACATGAACAGAATTAATTCCAAACTTTGTTGCACTAATTATTGCAAACTACCTTCAGTTTACAATTTTTATATGATTCACCCATTATTGCTTATTAAATGTAAACAAGCACTATAATTCAGTGCCTTGGTGAGTACATTTTATTTTACGTTTATTCTGAACAAGCATACTATAAAAATCATAATGTACTGCTCTCTCACAAAAAAGCCAGTCTTTACATATTTTACTGAAAACCGAACAAAACACATAAATAGTAGGCACAGGGGTATAAAGCCCTTTAAAGGACAAGGAAAGGCAAAAAAATAAAATCCCATTTTTATTTTTTTAATATAGGGAAACAATCATACTTATGAACAGTAGGGGGAGCCCCCCTTTCTTACCAGCCATGCAGAATTCAAGCAGCTTTGTTTATGACGATCCCTAAGCAGCCCAGACCACACTGAGCATGTGCAGGGTCAGGGTCAGGCAAAGATGTTTAACAAAGTTACAAGATGACAGCCCCCTGTGGCCAACTTTGAAAGCATAAATAATTTGTTTGATTAGGCTTTGTGGTGCAGTAAGATCATGCTTATGTTTAGTATAAAAAATACAGCATTTCTAGCCTTGTAAAGGACAAAAAAACATTTTTTTAACAGAAACAGAATAAAGAACAATGGACCTTGTAAAATGCATCACATAGAAAATAAAGTTCCCCTTATATTTGCTTCATAACACTGAAGTAACAGAGCTGCCTGCTTGCATAAATGCCAAACTAGAGCAGCTCTTTGAAAATTTACCCATTTCCCTGAATGACTGTAATTGTGTTTTGCCTGACTTCCTGTGAGCCCAAGCCTGGCTCTTAGTATTTTTGTACCATTCAACAAAGACCCAGTTGTTGAGCACAACTACAAATAGGCTTGATTAATCACCGTCATTAAATCATAACAAGGGAAGTCTGGTGGAGAGCAAATGTCTTACACAATCCCTTCATGTTACATTAATAGACTCCAAATAATAATTACAATAAAAAAAATGTATAACCTCATTGGTACTTAAGTTACACAAGATGTGGTTTGAGATTAGCCTGTGTATAATGCATTTGAAAGTTTTATATGGTTAGACTATAAACACAGCATTACAGAACATAAGTAAATAATTACATATATATGAAATTTGCTGATACGCTTATTTACATATATCTGTCACTGATTACTGATTAATGTAGTTTTCTTGACTTATGTGATATCTTTATATCTTTTTCTGTTACAAAATTGTACACTACCTGTTTCTGTTCTTCTCCTAAGCCGTCCCACATGGATGCTACTATTTTGGAAACTTCACCAAAGGTGGCATTGGGATTTTGGCCTTTAATTGCAGCTTGAGTGTCCCGAAAAAAGAGAGCATATGCAGAAACTGGCTTCTGGGGTTCATTTGGATCTTTCTTTTTCTTCTTCTTAGGTGTCTTAGGTTTCTTGCCAGAATCTGGGGCACCTCTTTTTTCCCCAATAATCTAAAAAACGTTAAACAAAAATTTAAGTTTTTAGTGAAGTTTTCTATAAAATCCCTATCCATTGTTAACTACATTAAAGATTTGAAAAAAAAAATGAAAAATAAGATTTTATGCAACTTAATCACACAAGTGGAAAGATGACATGCACTGATTTAACTATTTAGCCGAGGAACGATCAGTTTGTTAGTGAACTAGGACTGTGAGGGAATTGCTTCAAACAGGCTAGTGACTGGAAAAAGCAACTAAAAGCAAACAAATCAACTGAAAAGGATAAGTAACTGTTATTAACTGTTATATTATAGTAAGGTTTTATATTTAAATACTGTGGTATAATTTTTTATAGTTTTTTTCTGTCTTGGGTGCTAAAAGTTTGGTGTGCCATTGTACTTACAGCAAGTTTGTCACAACCTCCTTTACTTTGCAGTTAGTTTTCCCTAAATTTGAGGGGGTGGGGTTTGATTAGTTGCACCTGAACAGACTGTAGAAATAAAACCCCTGGGACCCCAGTGGAGCTTGCTCTAGTGTTTAGCTGCTCTTAAGTGTTTGCTCTTTAAGTGGGAGATCTGTAAGTGGAGTTACAAACACGTTACAAACACAGGAGTTAAGTGGGGGATCTGTAAGTGGAGTTACAAACACAGGAGTTAAGTGGGGGATCTGTAAGTGGAGTTACAAACACAGTTTTAAACTAAAGGAGGTTCAAACTAGGTGAAAAGTTTGTTCTAAAACCTATTTTTTTTATTCCTGTTTTGATCTGTAACTGGGATAATGAGCGCTAGCAAGATTGAAGGTCTGACCCTGTGCACAGTCTGCCATATGTATGCAGCTTTAGAACAAGACATCCAAAATGCTTACCTCTGTGGTGGTTGTGAGCAAATTGCCACTTTGGAGGCTCGAGTTAGAGCACTAGAGCAACAAATTGCAACACTTCGGTCGATTTACAATCTTAAAAGGTGTTTCTTTCTCACTGAACAGGACCTAGCAGGTTCAGATAGCTTGGGGGAAACAGAACAGCAGCAAGATGTTGAGGCAGCTAGCTGGGTGACAATTAGAAAATCTAAGGTGGGCAAGGAAAATTGAGGCTGAACCGAAAATTTTATAGCTCAACAAATTAGTCATATTATGTGAAGAAGATGGGAATATGAACTCTGGATTGGCAATTGTAGATGGGCTGATCTCTCTAACAGCGGGAGACCAGTTTCTCTAGTAATGGTGGGGAGGAGAGCAGAGTCAAGCCTAAGCAGATTGTGGTTGTAGGAGATTCAATATTAGGAAAGTGGATAGGGTAATCTGTCATCCAGATCATTACAGCCGAACAGTTTGCGGTCTACCTGGTGCCAGGGTTCGGCATGTGGTTGATCGGGTAGACAAATTATTGGGTGGGGCTGGGCATGACCCAATTGTCTTAGTGCATATTGGTACTAATGACAAAATAAATGGCAGATGGAAGACCTTAAAGAGTGATTTCAGGGATCTAGGCTCCAAGATCAAGGGAAGGTCTTCCAATGTAATTTTTTCTGAAATTTTGCAAGTTTAGGAAGACAGCGGGAGCTTAGGGAGCTAAATGCGTGGCTCAAGTCTTGGTGTAGGAAGGAATGGTTTGGGTTCCTAGAGCACTGGGCTGATTTTTCCTTGCGGTACAACCTATACAATCGTGATGGTTTGCACCTCAATGGAAGGGTGTCCATTGTGCTAGGGGAAAGAATGACTAAGCGGTTGGAGGAGTGTTTAAACTAGGCAAGGGGGGTGGGTGCAAACTTTGACAGTATAAGGGCATCTCTGCTACATATTAAGTGGGAAATGCTTATCACAGGGTTAAACACAGAACAAAAATGCAAAGTCTTTAAAATGCTGCTTAATAAATATACATGTCAGTATATTCCCCTTGTAAGCAAGGAACGTCGTTGCAAAGCAAAACCTTTTTTGTTCAATAGAAGTGTTGGTGTTGAGGTGGGTAAGAAAAGGCGTGCTTTTAAGACTTTCAAGTTAGCTGGGGTCAGCCGAATCATTTAGAAGGCCAATAAATCATTCACAAAAACTATAAGACAAGCTTAAATTGATATGGAAAAGGATATTGCAGCAAACAGTAACTGGCGAATTGCTAATGTGGTGCCACTATTCAAAAAGGGATCCCGTTCTCAGCCTCAAAAAGTATAGACCAGTTAGTCTGACGTCAGTGGTAGGAAAGCTTTTCGAAGGGATAAGATACTGGACTTCATAGCAAATCATAATACTATGAGTTTGTGCCAGCATGGTTTTATGCGTAATAGATCTTGCCGGGCTAACAATTTCTTTTTATGAGAAGGTAAGTAGGGACCTCGATTCTGGGATGTCAGTGGATGTGATTTACTTAGAGTTTGCTAAAGCATTTGATACAGTGCCACACAGACTGGTTAAAATAAGGAATGTTGGCCTGGAACATAGTATTTGTACTTGGATAGAGAACTGGCTAAAAGATAGACTACAAAGAGTGGTGGTAAATGGAACATTGTGTAATTGGACCGGTGTTGTTAGTGGAGTACCGCAGGGTTCTTTATTAATTAATGACCTGGAGGTGGGCATTGAATGTACTGTTTCTATTTTTGCAGATGATACTAAATTGCGCAGAACTATAGGTTCATGCAGGATGATGCCACTTTGCAGAGTGATTTGTCTAAGTTGGGAAACTGGGCAGCAAACTGGAAAATGAGGTTCAATGTTGATAAATGCAAAGCTATGCACTTTGGCAAAAATAATATAAATGCAAGTTATACACTAAATGGCAGTGTGTTGGGAGTTTCCTTAAATGAGAAGGATCTTGGGATTTTTTGTAGATAACAAGTTGTCTAATTCTGGGCAGTGCCATTCTGTGGCTACTAAACCAAATAAAGTAATGTCTTGCATAAAAAAGGGCATGAACTCAAGGGATGAAAACATAAGTATGCCTCTTTATACGACCCTGGTAAGGCCTCATCTGGAGTATGCAGTGCAGTTTTGGACTCCAGTCCTTAAAAGGGATATAAATGAGCTGGAGAGAGTGCAGAGATGTGCAACTAAACTGGTTAGAGGGATGAAAGACTTTAATTATGAGGGTAGACTTTCAAGGTTGCGGTTGATTTCTTTGGAAAAAAGGAGCTTGCAAGGGGACATGATTACACTTTACAAATACATTAGAGGACATTATAGACAAATAGCAGGGTTTTTTTTTACCCATAAAGAGGATCACCATATCAGAGGCCACCCCTTCAGACTAGAAGAAAATAACTTTCATTTGAAGCAACGTAGGTGCTTACAGTGAGGACAGTGAGGTTGTGGAATGCACAACAGGGTGATGTTGTGATGGCTGATTCTGTTAATGCCTTTAAGAGTGGCTTGGATGATTTCTTGGACAGACATAATATCATATATAGGTTATTTTGATACTAAATTCTAGCATAAAGAATGGAAAAAGTATAATGTAACAGTTTTATTCGTGTTTAGTTGGTATTTCCTTTTTGCATTATTTTATTAATTTATCCCACAAGTCATAAAAAGGAACTGCTAATATACAGTTTAGGAAAGACCATGGAAAAAAATTAGCCATAGCACCTATGATATCTAAGTCAAATATTTACTTGAGCAGATGTAGAACAGAAGGTAAATATAATAATTAGAGCCACTGAAAAATGAGTCAGAAAACGGCAACATTTTGCCATCAATGCAGCATAAACCTTGTTGTTCTATAGCTTATTTTCATGAAAAATAAGAAACATACAACACTAAGAAATAGCTCTGTATTATGTATTATGTTTTGTTTCTTTCAGTGTCTTTATTTTATATTATATTTTGTTTTCACGTTCATGATCAGGAAGGCAGTTAAAAAGCTATTTATTAAAAAAAAAAAATGATTACAATTTTACTAAACTGAATGAGCAAGGTAGTGGGAGGAAAAATACCATATAATGATGTGCCACATCTGCCTTATAATTTTATACATGATTATAATTATTGGTAAACAATAACAATGTTTCAAAGCATTAGGAACTCACTCTGTTCGTCTCATCAACATCTTCATCATTAACAGAGCTTGAAGGAGATGGCGTAGCAGACTTGCTTGCAGGAGGAGAAGGAGAAGTGTGTGGAATAGCAGTGCTACCAATATTGAGCCCCAGCTGGGCACTGAGCTGAGACTGGTTTATTGTGGTCAGTTGACTGGGAGGCATTATTCCAGCTCTTACTGCATCTGTCATATGGGCCAGTGACCTCATAATCAGTGAGTGATCTTGTCTATACTGGGACATCTGAGCCTGATGTTGGTCCTATGTAGAGAAAAATAAAAAAGAATGTGATAATGGCTAAATAATTGCCTTAAAATTAACATGTCTACATAACGGTCATGTATAAACCACTCCAGTATATTTAGTTGTTTATTTCAATATTTATAGAAATTATTTAAAATAATTTACATACATAATCCAACCTAAAATAGTTTTCCTTGCGAACAAGCAGATCAGAAAAATAATAACTGTAGTGAATACAATAGAATTTTAAATGCCAGTGTTTAGAAAAACAATACACAAGTATGAACATTTCATTAAAGGAATTGTTCAGTGTAAAAATAAAAACTGGGTAAATAGATAGGCTGTGCAAAATAAAAAATGTTTCTAATATAGTTCGTTAGCCAAAAATGTAATGTATAAAAGCTGGAGTGATTTGATGTATAACTTGTCAGTCAGAACACTACTTTTCAGCTCTCTTGGTTTACACTGACTGGTTACCCTGGCTACCAGGCAGTAACCAATCAGAGACTTGAGGGGGGCCACATGGGTCATATCTGTTGCTTTTGAATGTGAGCTGAATGCTGAGGATCAATTACAAGCTCACTGAACAGAAATGTACCATGTGGCCCCCCTTCAAGTCGCTGACTAACTCAGAGTTATAGAGCTGAAAAGCAGGAAATTGGAATCTGGCTGTTTTATTAGACATCTGTTCACTCCAGCCTTTATATACAGTATTACATTGTTGGCTAACTAACTATATTAGAAACATTTTTTATTTTGCACAGCCTATCTATTTACACAGTTATTATTTTCACACTGAACTATTCCTTTAAATATTGACTCTTTATTGTACAAATATTAAACACTGATGTTGCAATTCTTTTGAGGTGTATAAGTGTGGCACATGTAATTTCCACAACAACCATCAACATCATCTTTAAATTACAAGAAAAACACATACAAGAAAAATACATACACAGACAAAAGATCTTGTCGCACATATAATAATTTATTATGGTCTTCAAAACATGTAGCTGTATTTTGCTGTATTTTGGACTTCAAAACATGTAACATAGTAACATAGTAACATAGTAACATAGTAAGTAAGGTTGAAAAAAGACACATGTCCATCAAGTTCAACCATTTTTTTTTTTTTTTTATTAACTACCTATCTGCCAGTTGATCCAGAGGAAGGCAAAAAACCCATCTGAAGCCTCTCCAATTTGCCTTAGAGGGGGAAAAATTCCTTCCTGACTCCAAAATGGCAATTGGACTAGTCCCTGGATCAACTTGGACTATGAGCTATTTCCCATAATCCTGTATTCCCTTACTTGCTAAAAAGCCATCCAACCCCTTCTTAAAGCTATCTAATGTATCAGCCTGTACAACTGATTCAGGGAGAGAATTCCACATCTTCACAGGTCTCACTGTAAAAAACCCCTTCCGAATATTTAGGTGGAACCTCTTTTTTTCTAATCGGAATGGGTGACCTCGTGTCAGCTGGAAAGACCTACTGGTAAATAAAGCATTAGAGAGATTATTATATGATCCTCTTATATATTTATACATAGTCATCATATCACCCCTTAAGCGCCTCTTCTCCAGCGTGAACATCTCCAATTTGGCCAGTCTTTCCTCATAGCTAAGATTTTCAATACCTTTTTACGAGCTTAGTTGCCCTTCTCTGTACCCTCTCTAATACACTAATGTCCTGCTTGAGTGATGGAGACCAAAACTGTACGGCATATTCTAGATGGGGCCTTACAAGTGCTCTATACAGTGGAAGAATGACCCCCTCCTCCCTTGACGCTATGCCCCTTTTAATACAACTCAAGACCTTATTTGCCCTTGATGCTGCTGACTGGCATTGCTTGCTACAGCCAAATTTATCATCTACAAGGATTCCAAGGTCCTTTTCCATAATGGATTTGCCTAGAGCAGTCCCATTAATGGTATAAGTGGCTTGGATATTTTTACATCCCAGGTGCATGACTTTACATTTATCAACATTGAATCTCATTTGCCACTTAGCTGCCCAGATTGCCAGTTTGTCAAGATCCTGTTGCAAGGATGCCACATCCTGGATGGAATTAATTGGGCTGGATAGTTTTGTGTCATCTGCAAACACTGATACATTACTTACAACACCCTCCCCTAAGTCATTAATGAACAAGTTAAATAAAAGTGGACCCAATACTGAGCCCCGGGGGACCCCACTAAGAACCTTACTCCAAGTAGAGAATGTCCCATTAACAACCACCCTCTGTTTCCTATCCATGTGCAAACGACTTCATTAAGCCCAACAGACCTTAGTTTAGAAAGCAGTCGTTTGTGGGGCACAGTATCAAATGCTTTGGCAAAATCCAAATAGATCACATCTACTGCCCCCCCACTATCCAGAATCTTACTTACCACATCATAAAATGCAATCAAATTCGTCTGACATGACCTATCCTTCATAAAGCCATGCTGATTGTTACTCATAATGCCATTCATTAGGACAAAATTTTGAATGTGATCCCTTAACAAGCCTTCAAATAATTTGCCCACCACAGATGTCAAGCTTACTGGCCTATAATTGCCAGGCTGAGATCGTAAATGGGGGAGGAGATTTGGCTGGGGATACTGTTAAGGATAGGGAGGACCACATGTCATATGTTCAATATGGTGCCAGTATTAAATGTATGTTTACAAATGCAAGAAGTCTGACTGGTAAAATGGGAGAGCTGGAGCTGCTGGTGATGGAAGGAAAATATGATGTGATTGGTGTGGCCGAAACATGGCTGAATGAGTCGCATGACTGGGCAGTAAATATCAGTGGCTATACTTTGTTTCGGAGGGACAGAGGCAATAGAAAAGGAGGAGGGGTATGTCTGTATGTTAGGCAGGATTTAAAAGCTCATATAAAGGAGGAGGTTATGTTAGAAAATGAGGGGCCAGAAGTCGTATGGGTGGAGTTCTTCACCAATTGTAAAGAATCCAGCAAATTAATTGTAGGAGTATGCTATAGACCCCCTAATGTAAGTGAGGAGGAAGAGACAAAGCTCCTAATGCAAATAGAAAAGGCTGCTAGTTTAGGTAAAGTAATGATAATGGGGGATTTTAATTACCCAGATATTGACTGGAGCAACGGTACTGCTAGATCAGTTAATGGGAACAAGTTTATAAACTTATTGCACGACAATTTTTTAGCACAGGTTGTTGAGGAGCCTACCAGAAAAAATGCTATTCTTGATTTAGTGATCTCAAATGACCCAGAACTTATAGCAAATGTGCAAGTCATTGAACCCCTGGGTAATAGTGACCATAATGTTATATCTTTTAATGTCTGGTGCAAAAAACAAAAATATACTGGGGCAACAAAAACCATGAGTTTTGCCAAAGCTAATTTTAGTGCCTTGAGGGCTGCCCTACAGAGCATTGATTGGGGCATTAGGTTTTCAGCTAAAAACACAGAACAGAAATGGTTGTCCTTTAAAATGATATTAAATCATTACTGTTCTCAATTTATTCCCTTAAGGACTAAACGTAGAAGCTCTAAGAATCACCCTGTGTGGCTTAATACAGAGGTAAAGATGTTAATGGGAAAGAAGAGAAAGGCATTTAAAAGCTACAAATCTGTAGGGACAGAAGCTGCATTTAATGAATATAAACACTGTAATAAATGTTGTAAATCAGCAATCCGGAAGGCTAAGAAAAGAAATGAAGAGTTAATTGCGGTGGAGGTGAAAACTAACCCTAAAAAGTTTTTTAAATATATTAATAGTAAAAAGATGCAGGTTGAGAGTGTTGCTCCATTAAATAATGGTACCAGTATGGTTGTAACAGATACAGATAAGGCAAATGTGTTAAATCAGTTCTTTTCTTCAGTGTATACAATAGAGGAGTCTGGGTTCACAGGCTCACTTAATAACTGCACGAATGGTTCAGCTCAATCTAGTCAGTGGCTGACTCAGGATATGATTCAAAAAGCTTTAATACAAATTAATGTAAACAAGGCTCCAGGGCCTGATGGCATACACCCCCGGGTTCTAAGAGAGCTTAGTTCAGTTTTAGACCAGCCCTTATTTCTGATTTTCTCAGATTCACTGTCATCTGGTATGGTGCCTATGGATTGGAGAAAAGCTGATGTTATTCCAATATTTAAAAAGGGATTACGATCTCAGCCTGGCAATTATAGGCCAGTAAGATTGACATCTGTGGTGGGCAAATTATTTGAAGGCTTGTTAAGGGATCACATTCAAAATTTTGTCCTAATGAATGGCATTATGAGCAACAATCAGCATGGCTTTATAAAGGATAGGTCATGTCAGACGAATTTGATTGCATTTTATGATGTGGTAAGTAAGATTCTGGATAGTGGGGGGGCAGTAGATGTGATCTATTTGGATTTTGCCAAAGCGTTTGATACTGTGCCCCACAAACGACTGCTTTCTAAACTAAGGTCTGTTGGGCTTAATGAAGTCGTTTGCACGTGGATAGGAAACTGGCTACAGGATCGGGTACAGAGGGTGGTTGTTAATGGGACATTCTCTACTTGGAGTAAGGTTCTTAGTGGGGTCCCCCAGGGCTCAGTATTGGGTCCACTTTTATTTAACTTGTTCATTAATGACTTAGGGGAGGGTGTTGTAAGTAATGTATCAGTGTTTGCAGATGACACAAAATTATCCAGCCCAATTAATTCCATCCAGGATGTGGCATCCTTGCAACAGGATCTTGACAAACTGGCAATCTGGGCAGCTAAGTGGCAAATGAGATTCAATGTTGATAAATGTAAAGTCATGCACCTGGGATGTAAAAATATCCAAGCCACTTATACCCTTAATGGGACTGCACTAGGCAAATCCATTATGGAAAAGGACCTTGGAGTCCTTGTAGATGATAAACTTGGCTGTAGCAAGCAATGCCAGTCAGCAGCATCAAGGGCAAATAAGGTCTTGAGCTGTATTAAAAGGGGCATAGAGTCACGGGAGGAGGGGGTCATTCTTCCACTGTATAGAGCACTTGTAAGGCCCCATCTAGAATATGCCGTACAGTTTTGGTCTCCCTCACTCAAACAGGACATTATTGTATTAGAGAGGGTACAGAGAAGGGCAACTAAGATGGTAAAAGGTATTGAAAATCTTAGCTATGAGGAAAGACTGGCCAAATTGGAGATGTTCACGCTGGAGAAGAGGCGCTTAAGGGGTGATATGATGACTATGTATAAATATATAAGGGGATCATATAACAATCTCTCTAATGCTTTATTTACCAGTAGGTCTTTCCAGCTGACACGAGGTCACCCATTCCGATTAGAAGAAAAGAGGTTCCGCCTAAATATTCGGAAGGGGTTTTTTACAGTGAGAGCTGTGAAGATGTGGAATTCTCTCCCTGAATCAGTTGTACAGGCTGATACATTAGATAGCTTTAAGAAGGGGTTGGATGGCTTTTTAGCAAGCAAGGGAATACAGGGTTATGGGAAATAGCTCATAGTCCAAGTTGATCCAGGGACTAGTCCGATTGCCATTTTGGAGTCAGGAAGGAATTTTTCCCCCTCTAAGGCAAATTGGAGAGGCTTCAGATGGGTTTTTTTTGCCTTCCTCTGGATCAACTGGCAGATAGGTAGTTAATAAACAAAAAAAAAAAAAAAAAAAGGTTGAACTCGATGGACATGTGTCTTTTTTCAACCTTACTTACTATGTTACTATGTTACTATGTTACTATGTAATCCCTTTTTAAATATTGGAATAACATCAGCTTTTCTCCAATCCATAGGCACCATACCAGATGACAGTGAATCTGAGAAAATCAGAAATAAGGGCTGGTCTAAAACTGAACTAAGCTCTCTTAGAACCCGGGGGTGTATGCCATCAGGCCCTGGAGCCTTGTTTACATTAATTTGTATTAAAGCTTTTTGAATCATATCCTGAGTCAGCCACTGACTAGATTGAGCTGAACCATTCGTGCAGTTATTAAGTGAGCCTGTGAACCCAGACTCCTCTATTGTATACACTGAAGAAAAGAACTGATTTAACACATTTGCCTTATCTGTATCTGTTACAACCATACTGGTACCATTATTTAATGGAGCAACACTCTCAACCAGCATCTTTTTACTATTAATATATTTAAAAAACTTTTTAGGGTTAGTTTTCACCTCCACTGCAATTAACTCTTCATTTCTTTTCTTAGCCTTCCGGATTGCTGATTTACAACATTTATTACAGTGTTTATATTCATTAAATGCAGCTTCTGTCCCTACAGATTTGTAGTTTTTAAATGCCTTTCTCTTCTTTCCCATTAACTTCTTTACTTCTGTATTAAGCCACACAGGATGATTCTTAGAGCTTCTACGTTTAGTCCTTAAGGGAATAAATTGAGAACAGTAATGATTTAATATCATTTTAAAGGACAACCATTTCTGTTCTGTGTTTTTAGCTGAAAACCTAATGCCCCAATCAATGCTCTGTAGGGCAGCCCTCAAGGCACTAAAATTAGCTTTTGCAAAATTCATGGTTTTTGTGCCCCAGTATATTTTTGTTTTTTGCACCAGACATTAAAAGATATAACATTATGGTCACTATTACCCAGGGGTTCAATGACTTGCACATTTGCTATAAGTTCTGGGTCATTTGAGATCACTAAATCAAGTATAGCATTTTTTCTGGTAAGCTTCTCAACAACCTGTGCTAAAAAATTGTCGTGCAATAAGTTTATAAACTTGTTCCAATTAACTGATCTAGCAGTACCGTTGCTCCAGTCAATATCTGGGTAATTAAAATCCCCCATTATCATTACTTTACTTAAACTAGCAGCCTTTTCTATTTGCATTAGGAGCTTTGTCTCTTCCTCCTCACTTACATTAGGGGGTCTATAGCATACGCCTACAATTAATTTGCTGGATTCTTTACAATTGGTGAAGAACTCCACCCATATGACTTCTGCCCCCTCATTTTCTAACATAACCTCCTCCTTTATATGAGCTTTTAAATCCTGCCTAACATACAGACATACCCCTCCTCCTTTTCTATTGCCTCTGTCCCTCCGAAACAAAGTATAGCCACTGATATTTACTGCCCAGTCATGCGACTCATTCAGCCATGTTTCGGCCACACCAATCACATCATATTTTCCTTCCATCACCAGCAGCTCCAGCTCTCCCATTTTACCAGTCAGACTTCTTGCATTTGTAAACATACATTTAATACTGGCACCATATTG
Source organism: Xenopus laevis (assembly GCF_017654675.1). Classification (NCBI taxonomy): domain Eukaryota; kingdom Metazoa; phylum Chordata; class Amphibia; order Anura; family Pipidae; genus Xenopus; species Xenopus laevis. Next base: position 30,902,952 of record NC_054378.1, on the reverse strand, counting down.
AGCATATAACATGTGGTCCTCCCTATCCTTAACAGTATCCCCAGCCAAATCTCCTCCCCCATTTTCCCTTTCTTTGCCCACTATCTCATCTAACCTGTCTACCACTGAATCTTTTACTGAACCCTCCCCCCCCACACCTAGTTTAAAATCTCCTCCAACCCTCTAGCCATCTTCTCTCCCAAAACAGCTGCCCCATCATCATTGAGGTGCAGCCCATCCATAGCAAAGAGGGCTGTAGCTGTATAGCAATGAACATCTTCATAAAAATAACAAGTGCTTGTTTCAATAGAATGTTCCACACATTAAACACATTAATGACCCATGAAATAACTGTTTTTTTTGCAACACATTAACCAACATTGCCCCAACACTGTATTAATTGAAAATGCATTCTTGGGCTCTATATATCAGGTCATAAAAGCAAAACCTAAAAAATACAAGTGCAAAAGGAAATATATAGCGTTTAAAGAAATGAACATTTCTTTATTTGAAATGTTATCTGTATAAAAACTGGTCCTTCATATTACATTTTAACAACAGAAAAGATTTCACAAAGAAAATTACAAAAAGACACAAAGCTTGACTGGCATGTTTTACACTTTTTATCAGATACCCCCCCCCCCTCCATGGTATCTTAATTTCAATTTACGTTTATAGCTTCAGTCCCAAAAATGTTAACAGAGCTAGTTATGTTAATTGAACAAAAACCTCATCAACTTCAACATTATTGAAATGGATAAAAAAGAAGCATTTACAGATATAACCTGTTCATTTAGTCACAATGGTGTTGATTTTAATAATTGGTCTAGTAACCTATATCAACCAATCATTAGAGAACATTTACTTGTCAGCTGTATGAATTCAAAAATCTGTATGTGTTTGGTTGCTATGGGTTACTAGATGTGGGCAAAATGTATACTTTTTATTACATTAGTTGAGAATATGTTATTGTACAAAGTATTGTGATTTAATACATAGTTAGTCCAGTAATTATAGTGAACAGATGTCCATGGGTACCTAGAATATACAATAAGGTCATATACATTCACCACTTAGTGGATTGTTATTGCAGGATTGTAACAAGGGATGTGGAAAGAGCATGAGGTCACACTGTATATATTCACCACTTAGTTGTAATAGGAGTTTGAAATATTATCCACATGGTTACTCACACATTCCTTCTCACTTACATGGTAGTTGCACATGGATAACAAAAGTACTCCTTACTTCTATACTTGTATATGTATTTGATTTAATTAGTGTTACCAATTAAGTGTCGTACATTTTTATTAATACTTATACTTGTCTGCTGTTATGTTTGTATCAGGTGGATCTTCTGACATTTTTCCAGTTTAGGGTGAACTCTGCTCTTTTCCTGAATTTTGGAGCCTCTATTACTTTGTGCATAATGTGTTTATTGTCAAATGGAAGAACATAGGACTTCATAAAAAACAATGACTAGATTTTTCCTTTATATGAACTATGTACACTGGTGCTTAGAAATACAGATTTATTTCCCTGAAGTAGCAGTAGTCAGATGCAAGCTATGAAATATTTGCTCTGTGAACCAATATATGTTTTAGATTTTAAAAAAAGCAAATTTATGAATGTCATAGCAATGTACACATTCCACAAATTGTACACATTCCAAAAATTGATGCATCTCAATCATTTTTTGTAACCCAGAATGTTTTTTCCCAGGTTTCCAACATCTGTACTGCAAGTTGCAAGATAGATGGTGCTGCAACTTGTACATGATCTTCTACTGCAGACACAAACATTTTCCTTACTTAGCTTGTGTGTTAATTTCATCACAGCTTCAGAACAGTGTTTAATCAAGTTAATAAAGCTCAAAATCCTTATAATAGCTTGTATTTCCATACACACAAATGCATTGGGAACACTGCACACTTTATTCCAAATCAAAACATGAAGAAAATCTAATTTGTGTTCTTCCTTTACAGAAAGTGAAGAAAAAGCAATAGTTTGCTTTCCTTTGAATTACTGAACTAATATTTAGTTGTATAAGCACTGTTTTTAAGAACTTCTGCACATCTGTGTTGCATTGAGTTGACCAACTTCCGGCACCTGTTACATTCTGCAATTCTTCTGCAACTGTACGCCTAAGTTTTGCCTCAGAAAAAGCATTTTTGATGTCACCCCAAAAGCTTTCTATTGGATTAAGGTTTGGGGATTGGGCTGGCCACACAATAATGTCAATCATGTTGGTCTGGAACCAAGATGTTGCTTGTTTACTGGTGTGTTCCTTTAAATAAGGACCATAATTGACACCTGTTTTTTCACAGAATGAATGACCTCACAAATTTAAACAAGCCTCAATTAATTATTCAATTACACAGAATCAGAAGCATGCATGTCATGACTCTTGGGCCTTTTGGATATCTATTACTCTACGACAGCTTCTAGTAAATTATTTGCCATGATGATCAAAAACAGTGATTGATCAGGTTAGTGATTTTGGACTGCTATTATTCTGAACACAACTGTACGCCAATATCTACACTAAGTGGGTATTCTAATACCATCATAGCCTTGGATATTATGTTTGTCCAGGAAATTATCCAGGTTACTGCTAAAGGAATTATTAGAATCCGCCATCACACCATCATATGTCAGAGCATTCCACAAAATCACTGTCTTCACTTTAAAGAGCCACCTACACTGCTTCAAATAAAAGTTTTGTTCCTCTAGTCTAAAGGGGTTGGCCTCTAGTGTGCTGAGCCTTTTTATGGGAAAAAAGATCTGCCGCTATTTGGCTATAATGCCCTCTAATGTACTTGTAAAGTGTAATCATGTTCCCTCAAGCATCTTTTTTCAGCGAAAACAACCCCAACCTTGAAAGTCTACCCTCAAAATGGAAATTTCCATCACTTCAACTATTGTAGTTGAACATCTCTGCACTTTATCTAGCTCATTAATATCATTCTTAAGGACTAGAGTCCAAAACTGCACTGCATACTCAAAGTGAGACCTTACCAAGGACCAATAAAGAGGCAAAATTATGTTTTCCTCCCTTCAGTTAATGCCCTCTTTATGCAAGACAGTACTTTATTTGTTTTAGTAGCCACGGATTGACACTGCCTGGAACCACTGACAACACTAGTCCAATTAGAAAATGTTCCATTTACCATCACTATTTGTAATCTATCCTTCAGCTAGTTTTCTATTCAAATACAAATATTATGTTCCTTAATTTAACCATTGAATTTCTGTGTGTTACTATATCAAATGCTATAGCAAAGTAGATTGCATCCACCAGGGTCAGACTGGCCTGCCGGGGTACAGGGAAAAATCCCGGTGGGCCCCTGACTGTGCGGTCCTGGTGACACATATGTGGGCGGCGTGGGCCCCATTAAAATTGAATCACAAATGTTACCGGTAAGTACTTGCCTGTGGGCCCACCGCCGCCTGCTTCAATCACTTCCGCCCTCAGCTGCCTGCATGCTGAGGACCCTGCTCTGCTAGGGACTGTCTGCAAGTAAATTCTATGGCAGGAGGCAGCCAAGCACTTAACCAGGGTCGGAGTCCCTCCCACATAATTCTAGGTGCGGCTTTAGATTAACCGAGTGTAAGGGCTGCCCTGACAATCATTGGCCTGTGAATTCAAAGGCATCTGCTGTGTTGCCCTGTGACCCCCTGTCGCCTCCCTCCTTTTTCCCGTCTGTCCTCCTCTTTCCTGTTGGCAGCTTGTCTGGTTAGCAGAGCACCATTTGTTAGCAGCAACTAGAGATAACATTGACAGCTAGAGATGGCAGCCAAATCCTTCTTCCCTCTCTCTCTCTGCCTTCCTTCCTGCACGGTGTCACAGGAGCTCATGGTAGCTGAAGTTTTCATAGAGATGTAGCGATTTTACAGAGAGAAAGTTATTGGATTTTTAGAATTGACAAGCTACTGTATATGAAATTAGGTTTTAATTATTCATCAGATTTCTTCCTGCAGTATGGGTAAATATGGGTAAATACACAGGGTTGAATGCAGGCATTTTTCATGTCCCAAAAATGCACTGGAGACAATAGTGGTAGGTTGGCTACTGGGTCACTGCTGTCAGGCCCAGATTTATGGCAAGGTTACAAAGCCCCGGACCTAGGGTGGCAAGTCTGTAGGGGCAGTATGCCACCCAGCTGCATTCTAAGTGTGCACGCGCTCCTGCAGGGGGGCAGGGCATTGCACGAGAACTTGTTAGGCGCTAGGACCCTGCAGCATGTAGATGCTGGGCGCTAGGACCCTGAGGTGCAAAGCAGCCTCGGGGAGTGCAGGACTGAAATCCAGGTCTGTTGTCATTTCAAGGCAAATTAGCTAATGCATCGGCCTTCACATTGTGCTATCCCTGTGTTGCCCTAAAAAGTCAGTGATAGGACATGATTTATAAGGCATTATGCATGGAACTATTTTTTATTATAATCTGGGCCTGCACAGTCTAGTTATTTGATTGTAACAGGAATGTTCCTTGATATCTTGGTTCATCTATAAAATTAGCATATTCTGAATTTATTCTGTCATTTACTAGGCAGTCAAATAGAATACCTGCTCATTAGCAATTATGCACAAAAAGAGGCAGAAATGAAGTGGAGAATGGAAAATAAGACAATCTAATGAGCACTGGGGACACATACTCCTGCACACGTAAACCCCAGTGCTCAGGCGCATGCACAAACCCGTGTGCATGGGGATCAGCGCTTGTTGGGCAGTAGGACTCGCTGACCTAGGGGGCCAAAATCGGGCCTGATAGGGGCAGTATGTGATATGGTGTACATTTGCTAGATGATCCTCTGATGTAACCCAAAAAATACAGCTAATTAAAAAAAAAGTACAGCTAATTAATGGTAGAAGGCATATAGACCAGTACCTGTGCTGCTGTCATTAAAGGCTTAAAGGGATACTGTCATGGAAAAACACGTTTTTTTCAAAACGCATCAGTTAATATAGTGCTGCTCCAGCAGAAATCTGCACTGAAATTCATTTCTCAAAAGAGAAACAGAGTTTTTCATATATTTCATTTTGAAATCTGATACAGGGCTAGACATATTGTCAGTTTCCCAACTGCCCCAGTCATGTGTCTTGTGCTCAGGTAAAATTCAGTCACTCTTTACTGCTGTACTGCAAGTTGGGAGTGATATCACCCCCTCCCTCCTACCGTGCAAATGCAGGTGTGTGAGCTCTGTGTAGTGTGTTTATGCACAGGCCCTTGAGGGTCCTGGGGAAGATCGTTTTCTTTTTTTGGACTTGTCCCTATCCCCTTTCCATCCCCTGTTCCACATCCCCAGCAGTTTATTTTGTTTATTGTTTTTTTTGTTTTATTTTGTTTTAACTTTCTTCCTTTTGAAAATGAGGAAAAATGAGGTATGGCTGCTACAAGTGGGAAGAGAACTCGCCTAGGCAGTGGATGAAGGACTACTGAAACAAATATGCTGGCACCTGCAGATCGTGTAAAGAAGGGAAAACCAGCAAGGCAAAAGGTATTAGAAAATTAATCCTCTTCACAAGATGAAGCAGAGGGAAGCTGTGAGAGACACCCGGAGCAGGATGCCAGCACCGGAGTTATTGTAGGGAGCTGCAAAGCTGCAGGGAAGTGTACGAAGTCTCGTTGGCTAGTAAGGAGGAAGTGTCGCGAGATTTGGAATCAGCTGTGGCAATGGAGGATGCAGCTGAGTCTGTTGCTCACCAAGTTGCTGAGCGAGTGCTGGAAGGATCAGCAAGCCGGGGAAAGACACCTTCTGCAGGGGCTGATAAAATGGTGAGTGCCAATTTACCTAATGCTGCTGAGACTGTTAATGCTGAGATTATTACTACTGAGATTATTACTACAGAGATTGTTAGTACCAAGACTGTTACTACCAAGACTGTTACTACAGAGACCTTTACTGTTGGTGGGAAGCAAAGGGGGAGGGGACACAGGCTTGCTGCAAGTTGTAGCAGGAAAGAAACTTTGTGGAGACAAAATTCTGTGGACTCTGGGGAAAAAAAGTTTTTTCCTGATTTTGCATTAGAGAAAGACTCTGGGAGTGGTGGTGGGACTGTTATTCAGTATGACAACATTATTAATGCCCTAAATGAACATACAGTAAATGCCTTGAAACTAAGCAATCTGTACTGACCAGAGGGATAGATCTGCTTGTTAAGGATCTCAAGCTAATGAAAGGGCAAAAAATGGTTAAAGCTATCCAAGAACTGCCTTATTTAAATAAGGACTTTGAGGATGTGGATTTTTCAGATCAAGAATACACTGGACATAATTGAGCCAGTGGCGGATTTAGTCCTTCTTGCCCCCCTAGGACCAGCTGATGCGCCCCCCCTACACACACACACACACACCAATTATTTTGAATATCGCCAATGTAAATACCAGTCAATATATTAAATAATAAAACATAAAAAAACTTGAAGTGTAGATCTGAAACAATATGCAAATTTTGGGATTAACAGAGCCTTTTAGAACAGACTTTTCTCTTTGCAAACTTATCAATGATGCTGTCATATGAAAACTTTCTGACAATCTCAGCTTCAATTGCAAGCAGAGCAAAGCTGTTTAGCCTTTCTTCACTAAGAGAGGATCTCAAGTAATTTTTCACTCTTTTTAAGCAAGAAAAGTATATTTCAGAACTGCAGTTTGTTGCCAGTTTGCAAAGAAAAATGCGTAATGCTACATTTGGGTAAATTTCTTCCAGTGAATCTTCAACAATGGTTTTGAGCAGCTGAGGAATAGTGATGTCCAGAGCACCAATACTTCATAAATGAGTGCAGAGGTGCAAGCATTCATTAGACAGTTTGTCATCCAAGTCATTTGGATACTGACTGCACAGGTGGGCAAGCAAATCCTCATTGCTAAGTGTGCTCATATGTTCAGATAAGCTACAATTCATTGATTTATAAGCCTCTGATCTCCTTCTAAACTCACAGGACAGTTTATCCAAGATAGGTAGGAAGGTGTGAACTCTGAATTTATCTCTTGGGCTTAGTTGTATGTGTCCTTGGAGCTGACATCAAATGGCAGTTTTAACTTTCTTGATCTTGCTGTAGATGATTCATAATCTTCTAGCCCAGATAACTCTAGCTTCTCTCTCTAACCTTTCAAAATCATCCCTGGTATGTTGCACAAGTATGGTGAGACCATTATAAAGCCATACAACTGTACCAATTTCAATATCCATTAAATTTTGAGCATTAAATTGCTCTAAAATGAAGCTCCGAGATACTGTCATGATGGCAGCCTCTATATTTTGCTTAGTCCTGCTGCGTTGGGTTGTTGGTGTTTGGGAAACATAATCTTCGATTGCATCCAGTGCTTCAATTATTTCATTCCATGATCTTCTTAGACTGAGACATGCATCACTCCTTGCTGACCATTATGTAGTAGATAAATTCTTAACTACTATAGCTTTCAGCTGTAAATGAGAGATCGAGATTTCCCACCTTGCGAAGGATGCAGAGAAGGAATTGTAAAGTATGCAAAATAATGAATCTGCTTTCCTGAAGCTTTCAGCAGCACTGGGTCCAACAAGCTTTAGAGAGTGTGCAGAGCAATGTATGTATACAGCAATAGGATTCACCTGTTTAATTTGTGCCTGAAGACCAAAATATGGACCTGATATATTGCTAGCGTTGTCATATGATTGTCCTCTGCAATCCATTATATCAATGTGGTATTCTTTCAGAATGTCCATGACTGCATTGAACAGCATTATGACCCATATTTGGGATGAATTTAATGAACCTTTCTTTGGAGGTGCCGTAATTTTTCACATAGTGAATAAAAAGGCAAGCTGATCTGTATTTGATACATCTGGAGCTGAAAACACTTATTGAGTAATATGTTGCTTGCTTCGATTCATTTATTATAACTTGAAGCACACTGGAGGCTACAATATCAATGAATTCATAACATACAGTTTTGGACAAGTATAATGTACTGCCGTATGTTTCCATTCTTCTTGATGTGCTCTGCCAAAAAGGGGTCATGTTCAGCTACTACTTCCAGAAGCATTACGTAATTGCCATTTGTAAGCGAACCAAATTTTTCATCTGTGCCTCTAAATGCAATCCTCATGATGACAATGTATTTACAGCCGTAACAGCACTTTTTAGGATATTCCTCCAATATTCTATTTCTTGATTTTGCTTCTCAAGAAACAGCTGGTCAACTCAGCCACTAGTTTTTGCCCTATTTTGCATCTGCAAATAACAGTCTTTGTGAATTCTTCATGTTCATTTAGTCGAATGGATGCATTTTTCCAATTATTAAACCCTTCATGTGCTAACTTTCCGATTCCACTATTTAGATAGCAAGCTGCACAAAAAATCTTTTTACTCTTAATAGAATATACTAACCATGGTTGCGGTATATATATAGACTCTCCTTTTGGCCATTCACTTTTAAATAGTGTTTTGGACATACAGCTACTTTTATCAGGTTAGTGCCTGACAGATGAAGAGAAGTCTGCCGCCTTGTTCTGACTGACACCACGAGAAGCTAAGAAATCTTTCAGATTTTCATCCTGTTTATCCCGGTCAGCAGGATTAGAAGAAAAGTGTAGATCATCAACTCCAAAATCTTATTTCCAAAAAGCCTTAATGAGCTTATTGGTGAGATTTCCTCACATGGTTGTTCTTGAGTTGTTCAGCAGTTGTCTTTATGGGTGAATTATCGGCTTGTTCTATAGAAATTTCTTCATTTTGTGATGTTTCCTCTGTAATATCTGTTGTTCTCAAATAATACGAAGAACAAGGTGATTCAGAAGATTCAACCTCTTCAGGTATAACATCAAGATCTGCCCTTCTAGCTTTGTCAAAATAGGTTTTCATTTTTTGTGTATACTCCAGTTCATTACTTTGCCTTATAGCTTTTTCTTTAGCAAGCTTGCGATATGCAAAGCCACTAAGCTTTTTTCTTTTGTCAGCCATGTCACAAGAAAGCTAGAAGAAAATACTCAATCATTAAATACAATTGCCTTGGAAAAGTTTCTTATATCACACAAAATTCCCCGCTGCTGATGGTTTTTATAGTAATAGTAGATAAGAGTAAAAAATACATCCATCAAGTGACAGACAACCACCTAGTTCCTATAATTGCCAATGACCTAGAGCAAACCTGGGCCACGCATTATATGACATCCATCCGCTTAAACTTATAAAAAATTTTAATTTAATTGCATTCCACACTGCCACACTTCAAATCACATTCTCCTTATCTGATCTGTTTAAAACCAATAGGGATGTAGCGAACGTCGGAAAAAAAGTTCGCGAACATATTCGCGAACTTGCGCAAAAATGCGAGCGGTTCGCGAACAGTTCGCGAACCCCATAGACTTCAATGGGAAGGCGAACTTTAACATCTAAAAAAGACATTTCTGGCCAGAAAAATGATTTTAAAGTTGTTTAAAGGGTGCAACGACCTGGACAGTGGCATGCCAGAGGGGGATCAAGGGCAAAAATGTATCTGAAAATCTGCCTGTGTGTGCTTGGAAGAGATAGTGTAGGGGGAGAGCTGTTAGTGATTTCAGGGACAGATGATAGTAAGTTTGCTGGCTAGTAATCTGCTTGATACTGCTCTGTATTGGAGGGACAGAAGTCTGCAGGGATTTGAGGGACATTTTAGCTTAGGTAGCTTTGCTGGCTAGTAATCTACTGTTCTCTTTAAACAACTGCCATACGTTGACCTTGTAGGCATTGTTTGCCCAGTTTTTTGGACGCAGCCACTGAAGCACAGTTGCCAGAAAAAATATGCCATATAAATGCTGAAAATAGTAATTTTTCGCCATACGTTGACCTTGTAGACATTGTTTGCCCAGTTTTTTTGGTTGCAGCCACTGAAGCACAGTTGCCAGAAAAAATATGCCATATAAATGCTGAAATAGTCATTTTTTGCCATACGTTGACCTTGTAGGCATTGTTTGCCCAGTTTTTTTGGTCGCAGCCACTGAAGCACAGTTGCCAGAAAAAATATGCCATATAAATGCTGAAAATAGTAATTTTTTGCCATATACGTTGAGTCAACGTATGGCAAAAAATGACTATTTTCAGCATTTATATGGCATATTTTTTCTGGCCTCTGTGCTTCAGTGGCTGCGGCCAAAAAAACTGGGCAAACAATGCCTACAAGGTCAACGTCGTTGACCTTGTAGGCATTGTTTGCCCAGTTTTTTTGGCCGCAGCCACTGAAGCACAGAGGCCAGAAAAAATATGCCATATAAATGCTGAAAATAGTCATTTTTTTGGTCGCAGCCACTGAAGCACAGTTGCCAGAAAAATTATGCCATATAAATGCTGAAAATATAAATTTTTTTGGTTGCAGCCACTGAAGCACAGAGGCCAGAAAAATTATGCCATATAAATGCTGGAAAATATGCATTTTTTTGGTTGCAGCCACTGAAGCACAGAGGCCAGAAAAATTATGCCATATAAATGCAGAAAATATGCATTTTTTTGGTCGCAGCCACTGAAGCACAGTTGCCACAAAAATTATGCCATATAAATGCTGAAAATATAAATTTTTTTGGTTGCAGCCACTGAAGCACAGAGGCCAGAAAAATTATGCCATATAAATGCTGAAAATATGCATTTTTTTGGTTGCAGCCACTGAAGCACAGAGGCCAGAAAAATTATGCCATATAAATGCAGAAAATATGCATTTTTTTGGTCGCAGCCACTGAAGCACAGTTGCCACAAAAATTATGCCATATAAATGCTGAAAATATAAATTTTTTTGGTTGCAGCCACTGAAGCACAGAGGCCAGAAAAATTATGCCATATAAATGCTGAAAATATGCATTTTTTTTGGTTGCAGCCACTGAAGCACAGAGGCCAGAAAAATTATGCCATATAAATGCAGAAAATATGCATTTTTTTGGTTGCAGCCACTGAAGCACAGAGGCCAGAAAAATTATGCCATATAAATGCAGAAAATATGCATTTTTTTTGGACGCAGCCACTGAAGCACAGTTGCCAGAAAAAATATGCCATATAAATGCTGAAAATAGTCATTTTTTGCCATACGTTGACCTTGTAGACATTGTTTGCCCAGTTTTTTTGGTTGCAGCCACTGAAGCACAGAGGCCAGAAAAAATTAAACCAGTAGGGTTTGCACCCTAGTTTGTAACGGTGGCGGAGGGAGGAGGACGCTAAAGGACAGCTGTGTGTGGAGTCATGAGGCTTGAAGAGAAGGACAGCTGCATAGAAGTCAGAACAAGTCTTCCGGCGTGCAGTAACCCTCCGAGATCCACCCCTCATTCATTTTAATAAAGGTCAGGTAATCGACACTTTTGTGACCTAGGCGAGTTCTCTTCTCAGTTACAATCCCTCCTGCTGCACTGAAGGTCCTTTCTGAGAGCACAATTGAGGCTGGGCAAGACAAGAGGTTCATGGCAAATTGTGACAGCTCTGGCCACAGATCAAGCCTGCGCACCCAGTAGTCCAGGGGTTCATCGCTCCTCAGAGTGTCGATATCTGCAGTTAATGCCAGGTAGTCCGCTACCTGCCGGTCGAGGCGTTCTTTGAGGGTGGATCCAGAAGGGTTGTGGCGCTGCCTTGGACAGAAAAACATTTGCATGTCTGACGTTACAGACTGGCCAAAGGGCTTTGTCCTTGCAGGTGTGCTCGTGGCAGGATTACTGGCACCTCTGCCCCTGGAATGTTGATGAGTTCCTGAAGTGACATCACCCTTAAAAGCATTGTACAACATGTTTTGCAGGCTGGTTTGTAAATGCCGCATCTTTTCGGACTTGTGGTATGTTGGTAACATTTCTGACACTTTATGCTTGTACCGAGGGTCTAGTAGCGTTGCGACCCAGTACAGGTCCTTCTCCTTAAGCCTCTTGATACGGGGGTCCTTCAACAGGCATGACAGCATGAAAGACCCCATTCTCACAAGGTTGGATGCAGAGCTATCCATCTCTGCTTCCTCATTATCAAGGACTGCATCATCCACGGTCTCCTCCCCCCAGCCACGTACAAGACCAGGGGTCCCCAAAAGGTCACCACTAGCCCCCTGGGAAGCCTGCTCCTGTTGGTCCTCCTCCTCCTCCTCCACAAAGCCACCTTCCTCCTCTGACTCCACTTCTGGCACCTCTCCCTGCGTTGCAGCAGGTGCCTGGGTTCGTTCTGGTGATTCCGACCAGAAATCGTGCGCTTCCAGCTCCTCGTCACGCTGGTCTACAGCCTCATCTGTCACTCGTCGCGCGGCACGCTCCAGGAAGAAAGCGAAGGGTATTAGGTCGCTGATGGTGCCTTCGGTGCGACTGACCATATTTGTCACCTCTTCAAAAGGTCGCATGAGCCTGCAGGCATCGCGCATAAGCACCCAGTAACGGGGGAAAAAAATCCCCAGCTCTGCAGATCCAGTCCTACCACCCAGTTCAAAAAGGTACTCGTTGACGGCCCTTTGTTGTTGCAGCAGACGTTCCAACATAAGGAGCGTTGAATTCCAGCGAGTCTGGCTGTCAGAAATCAAACGCCTGACTGGCATGTTGTAGCGCTGCTGAATGTCAGCAAGGCGTGCCATGGCTGTGTAGGAACGTCTGAAATGGGCCGACACCTTTCTGGACTGGGTGAGAACGTCCTGGAATCCTGGGTACTTTGAGACAAAACGTTGGACTATTAAATTTAACACATGTGCCATGCAGGGCACATGTGTTAAATTGCCCAGTCTCAACGCTGCCAACAGATTGCTTCCATTGTCACACACCACTTTTCCGATCTGCAGTTGGTGTGGGGTCAGCCACCGATCGGCCTGTGACTGCAGAGATGACAGGAGTACAGATCCGGTATGGTTTTTGCTTTCCAGGCACGTCATCCCCAAGACAGCGTGACAACGGCGTACCTGGCACGTCGAATAGCCTAGGGGGAGCTGGGGGTGCACAGGTGTGGAGGAGGAGAAGGAGGACCCAGCAGCAGAGTAAGAAGAAGAAGAGGAAGAAGACGAGGTAGAGAGCGATGGAGGAGTAGAGGTGGTGGCAGAACCGCGTGCAATCCGTGGCGGTGACACCAACTCCACTGTTGTTGTTGAGCTACCCATTCCCTGCTTCCCAGCCATTACCAAGTTCACCCAGTGGGCAGTGTAGGTGACATACCTGCCCTGACCATGCTTGGAGGACCATGCGTCAGTAGTCATATGGACCTTTGGCCCAACACTAAGTGACAGAGATGCGGTAACTTGGCTCTGCACATGTTGGTACAGGTGTGGTATTCCCTTTTTAGAAAAAAAATTGCGGCTGGGTACCTTCCACTGCGGTGTCCCAATTGCTACAAATTTGCGGAAGGCCTCAGAGTCCACCAGCTGGTATGGTAAAAGCTGGCGGGCTAAGAGTGCAGACAAGCCAGCTGTCAGACGCCGGGCAAGGGGGTGACAGTCAGACATTGGCTTCTTACGCTCAAACATGGCCTTCACAGAAACTTGGCTGGTGGCAGATGACTGGGAATGGGAACAGGTGGTCAAGGTGGAAGGCGGAGTGGAGGGTGGTTCAGACGGGTCAAGGAGAGCAGAGGTAGAGCAGTAAGATGCTGGACCAGAAGGAGTGTGGCTTTTAGTTTGCCTGTTGCCTTTGAGGTGTTGCTCCCAAAGTGCTTTGTGCTTGCCGCTCATGTGCCTTCGCATAGAAGTTGTACCTATGTGGGTGTTGGGCTTACCAAGGCTCAGTTTCTGACTGCACTCATTGCAAATTACAATGCTTTTGTCAGAGGCACACACATTAAAAAAATCCCACACTGCTGACTTTTTGGAAGTGTGCGATCTGGCGGTAACAGTAGAAGTTGGCGGCATTGGCGGCAATGGCGGGTGCGTTGGCCGGCTGAACACAGGTGCCGATACATGTTGTTGCCCTACTGATCCCTGCGGGCTGTCCTCCCTGCTTCTTCTAAGTCTTATTCTCCTACTGCCTCTCTGACTCTCCGTCTCTCCATCTGAACTACCCTCCTCTTGCTCTCTTCTACTAGGCACCCACAAAACATCAATCTCCTCATCATCATTCTCCTGAGATGCATCAATTTCTTCTGACACATCACAGAAGGAAGCAGCAGCGGGGACCTCCTCCTCATCACTCATTATGTCCATCTCTGTCGTGTTCTCTGCCAGAATTAAATCTGGTGTAACGTCCTCATCTCCTTCATCTTCTTCTGGCAATAATGGTTGCGCATTACTCAGTTCAAGAAACTCATGGGAAAATAACTCCTCTGACTCCAGTGAAGAAGGGGCACCGGTGGTGGAGGAAGTGTTACGTGGGGTGGCCATAGCAGTGGAGGATGAGGAGGATGTTGTGGTAAAGTTAGAAACGGTAGAGGATGGGGTGTGCTGTGTAAGCCAGTCAACTACCTCTTCAGCATTTTGGGAGTTCAGGGTCATTGGCTTTTTAAAACTGGGCAATTTGCTAGGGCCACAGGATTGCATAGCAGCACGGCCCCTAGCACGGGCCTCTGCGTGGCGGCCTGCCTTTGCCTGGCATTATTTTTAAAAAAAACAACAACAACAAAAACTCAGTTGGTTTTTCTGGAAACGATAATACACACAGCTAGATGGCAGTTTGAAGAAAACAGTGTGCAAATAATGCCTACAAGATCAACGTATACACTACTACAGCGGTGGATACGGATTACGTAAAATATATGAATGCTGCTTGAAAAAAAGTAACTCAAGTGGTTTTTCTAGAGACGATAATATTATCAATATTTAGACAAAATGTGAACAAGCTCACACAGCTAGATGGCGGTTTGAAGAAAACACTGTGCAAATACTGCCCACAAGATCAACGTATACACTACTACAGCGGTGGATACGGATCTCGTAAAATTTATTATGGCTGCTTGAAAAAAGTCACTCCGGTCTTTTTTCTGGAGACGGTAATATTATGGATATTTAGACAGAATGTGAACAAGGTCACACAGCTAGATGGCAGTTGGTTGAATAACACACTGGGCAAAAAATGCCTACAGGGCAAATAATGCCTAAAAGGTCAACTTATACACTACTACAGCGATGGATACGGATTACGTAAAATATATTATGGCTGCTTGAAAAAAGTCACTCCGGTGTTTTTTCTGGAGACGGTAATATTATGGATATTTAGACAGAATGTGAACAAGGTCACACAGCTAGAGATGAAGCCAGAAGGGATGGTACGTTTGGCGCGCTGTAACATATCAAGTTAAATGCGCTAGTCGCGTTAACTGCAGGGAATCGGGCTGTCCCGACGTGTACAAAAGATAGGCATTTAAATTAAAATAGGCGCAATTCCACTAATGGACACCAGGTGGCGCCTGACCTACTTTTCATTCCTGACCCGACTCCAGTAGATCTTCCGTGACAGAGAGCAGGCTAAAGAGCAGGCTAAACTAAATAATAAATTATTGCTGCAAAAAAACTCATTTAATTGTAACACTATGGGACACACAGCCAATGTATGTGCTTTACAATGTATGTGCTTTACATTCTTAAGTCTAAGTTATAGTAACATGCAACTATTTCCCTCAAAAGATTGAGCTCTGTACCTAGAAAAAAACTACAAACAATAAACAGCACGTTTGCCATTTTCTGTAAAAAAAACAAAACAAAACTTTATCCTGAATAAATTAATGAGATATTCTGTGAAAAATATTTGATGCTACTGACTATATTTAACAATAAGAGAAAGTTTTTCTCAATGTCTTTAAAGCCAGCTGCTATAGTGTAGTGGTTTAGGCATGGGATTTTAGTGCAGAAGGTCAAGGGTTCAAATCTCCTAATACATTTTTTTTTTTTTGTATTGAACTTTTTATTAGTCATAATATGCAGAGTAAGGTTTTGAATTGCTGATTGTAGCCTTGTTTTGTAGATATGTATTAAAATAGGAGTTTATAGTTTCAAACCTATTTAATCTCTGGTATTAAAATCAATCATTTAATCAATATTTAAGTGCTAAAAGCAATGTATAAAAAAATTTATAAAAAAAAGTTTTGAAATAAAAATAGCTTTAACTTAGCAGTTCATTTTCATGTGACAGTCGTTCAATATTAACATTATACAAAAGTTCCAGAATTTCATGACAGTTTGACACAGCATTTTACACAATATACCTACTTTGTGGTAACCAGGTAACTTAGAACATTAGTAATAGTACAGTGGATATGTGTTATCCATATACAGTATGTGCACATCTGTAGTGAGACACAAGTGGCAAAGTGAGACGTGGCGCTTATAGAAGCAGGTTAATTTGGGTTGGAAAACTATGGGAAACAGACCCAAAGACTCACAAAGGCCTTCAGGGATTTGCAGTAGATACTCTAGTAATGGATTTGCAGCGTCAAAGGTCCTAGTGTAGTTGGTTGTAGTGTGTTAATAGGGAGACATGATGTACATTGTTAGAAGGACTTCTGTGGTGGTTGCAGTCTGGCGTATAACATGTTCGGTTAAAGGAACAGTAATGTAAAAAAAAAAGTGTTTTAAAGTAATGATAATATAATACAGCGTTGCCCAGCACTAGTAAAACATGTGTTTGCTTCAGGAACACTACTATAGTTTATATAAACAAGCTGCTATGTAGCCATGGGGGCAGCCATTCATGCACAGGATACACAGTAGATAACAGATAAGTACTACTATAGTTTATATAAACAAGCTGCTGTGTAGCCATGGGGGCAGCCATTCAAGCACAGGATACACAGTAGATAACAGATAAGTCCTACTATAGTTTATATAAACAAGCTGCTGTGTAGCCATGGGGGCAGCCATTCAAGCACAGGATACACAGTAGATAACAGATAAGTACTACTATAGTTTATATAAACAAGCTGCTGTGTAGCCATGGGGGCAGCCATTCAAGCACAGGATACACAGTAGATAACAGATAAGTACTACTATAGTTTATATAAACAAGCTGCTGTGTAGCCATGGGGGCAGCCATTCAAGCACAGGATACACAGTAGATAACAGATAAGTACTACTATAGTTTATATAAACAAGCTGCTGTGTAGCCATGGCATCTTCTGACGCATGCGCAGTAGAAACATTTACCGGTACCGATCTACTGCGCATGCGCCGAATGTCACGAAGTAAAATCGGAAAACTTTGTGACATTCGGCGCATGCGCAGTAGATCCGTACGAGTAAATGTTCCTACTGCGCATGCGACAGAAGACGCCGGTCAAAGCAGGAAGAAGACGCGCGTGGAAGAAGATGGCGACTGTGAACTCCGTGAACAGGACCTGCGCAGAAGGGTAAGTAACAAGTTAGGGGCATTTGCCCAGGGGGACAGGTAGGCCAAGGGGGAGGAGGGAGGGGGGAGGGGTTTTGCGCCGAGGGGGTTTCCTTCTCCTTTAACAAACATTACCACAACTAATTACATCTGAGCAATTGTACAGTTATATGGGGGGGGAGTTGTACTTTAGTGTCTCAGCAGACGTCAGGGAGCAGTAACGTTTATAGCATTATAGTGTATGGTGCCAACCCCCCATGAGTCATATTGGTGGGGTGCATTCAGAGGCTATATTGCATAGTAGTGGAGACTTGGCACACCGAGGAAGCATAGGGAAATTTAGTCACTTATATATTGGTTGTCCTTTGCATTGTATTAAAATTAGAGAAGTTCAGGGGGCACAGCAGGTCTGGACTGGGATTCAACTGACATTTCAAGTACCCAGAGGCCCAAACAGCCGCCTCCAGCAGTCCAATAAATAGTGAGCATCTATAGCAACTTGCAGCAGCTACTCTGGCATTTGCCAGAACCCACAGATTGCCAGTCCTTGCCTGGGGCACAACCACGCTTCTCATATACAGTAGATGTGCGTACTCTGTGCAACCTGTGGATAGAATGCATGCACTAGTGATGTAGCAGTGCAGCCAGTATAAGGCCGGCTGCATCAGTGTTTCTGTAGAGACATAATAGTCTTCTCTTTACCCCTAGGAAGGTGGTGCACTGCTTATTTCATCAGCAGTTGTCTGAGTAGAGCGACATGGGGCTGCCATTCCACGTAAGCAGGGCCTTTCTCCTTGATGCCTACACACAGCTTCCCTATATCTGAAATTTAGGAAGTTCTAGATGAAGGGCCTGGGATGTCTCCTGTCCTGCTTCAAGGCAGCTGAGAGTCTAGCTATCTGTATAACAGAACATTCTGTCCCAGTGGCTGCACAGATCATATCTGATCCCCATTGTAAGCAGCAGTCCTGTCCTGCTTTATGGCAGCTGAGATTCTAGCTATCTGTATAACAGGACATTCTGTCCCAGTGGCTGCACAGATTCTATCTGGTCGTCATTGGAAGCAGTAGTCCTGTCCTGCTTTAAGGCTGAGATTCAAAAAAAACATTTGCTTTCAAGTTTCTGTACATCTAAGGGTCAGGGCACACAGGCAGATTCAGGGAAATTAGTCACCCAAATTCGGAAAATGAATCTAGCAGCCGGCTATTTACATTTGAATGTAAAACTGCATGGGCGACTTCAGCATGAGCCAACAGATCGCATGTGTCACGTTGGATGAGCAGAATCTAATGTCATTAATAGAAATGTGGGATGTTGTCACGCTGCAACAACACCCGACATTCCTATTACTTACATTAGATTCGGCGCATCCGACGTGACACATGTGAATGTTGCGTTGGATCGCGCTGAAGTCACCCGTAGAGTTTAGCTCTAGGTGGTGCCAGTGCCTCTTGTTAACAGCCCCAACCCCCTACTAAAGTCCTATGTCTGAGGCTGTTCACATGAGCAAGCCCTTGTGCTTTCAAATGCAAATTAGCTAAAGTGCACAGCAATACACATTTAAGGTGATTAAGGTACAGACAACAAAGGGTAGGGGTGGGGGTTGTGTGCTGTTGTATTCCTTGTGCTTAGTAAGAGGTTGTGGGAGATGGTGATGTGTAGGGAGAGAAACCACCATCTATACAAGCCTTGCCTTTTGTAGTATCTGGGTGGGAGTCAAAATAGGCCCTGGCATTGCAAATACACAGAGGCCCAAACTGTACCTAATCAGCCCACTAAAGAGTGACATTCTATGGCATCTTACAGCAGCCCCTCTGCCATTTGCCAGAACCCACAGATTGCCAGAGCAGGCCTGCTAGGTGAGGAGAAATGATGGGTGCAGGTCTTTCGCTTTTTTGCGTGGCACGGCCTGTGAGTATGTGCCAGCCCCCCACCCCCGGAACATGCACCCCTACGACTGCATGCGCATGCGCAGGATGCAGCTGCATGGCACACTTCCCCAAAACTTTTGCCGCCCTAGGCCCGTGTATACGCCACAAATCCAGGCCTAGATGGGTGAAATATTTTGCTATGAAAAATGCTCATAGACTGTAATATACAGTAAAAAACATATTTATTAAATATGTGCGTTTAGCTACACCGAGTGGAAATAGAGATCAGCCCAAAAGGTGAATAATGTGCCCTGTAGTACATACAGTAAGTTGTGAACTAGGTCTGGACTGGGAGTCAAAATAGGCTTTGGTATTTCAAGTACACCGAGGCCCAAACATGATTGGAATGGTTAGTGGCAGGTAGGGTTGCCACCTTTTCTGGAAAAAAATACCGGCCTTATATTTATTTTTTTTCCATATTAATAACATTGGGATCAGGCATCATTTTTACCGGCTAGGCCGGTAAAATACCGGCCAGGTGGCAACCCTAGTGGCAGGTCAGGAGATGGAGAAGTCCGATTGTTCGAGGATTCGAACGATCGGATCTTTGCATCTATGGCCAGCTTTAGGTTTGAGCAACAATGGAGGGCTTTTACAGCCTGAACCCTGAGATATAAACAATGCAGGAGCCAGTGGGGGAACTCCACGGGTGTCTTCAGAGTGATCCGACGCGTCACGTCGGAATGCGCCAAATCTAAGATAGGTAATAGCAATGTCGGATGTTGTTGTGCTGCATGTTGCATCTTCATCTGACAGTTGTGTCACGTCAGATGCACGCAGAGACAACATCTGACATTGCTATTACTTACCTTAGATGCGGCGCATCTCACATGACACATGCGAATCTTTACGTTGCGTCGGATTGCTCTGAAGGCACACTTGGAGTTTCAGCTTTAAAGTTTTTACATGGTAATCAGACAGCAGCCTGACTTCATGGGGGACGGGGGATACACATGATAGTCCTGCTACTGGGAATATGTAGACCTGTGGCTCTTATTCCCTGAAAATATTTTGCCTTTTTTGGATTTAAAATGTGGGAAAATTTAAATTGGAAAAATGCCTTCCAAGCTTACTCCCCAGGATTTATGTACAAGAGATATATACAGACAACTTTAGAGGTTAGCAGCCCAGCCAACAGAATCAATACTTTGGTTTATCTGGAGATTCAGATAGTTAGATTGTAGATGTACCAATGCATACATATGCTTGTTTTGGTCACTAATGACAACATTTATTACCAAAATTATGATATACAGTATTTAGATATTTAGGTGAAATTCTCTATGGATTGGCTATCGTTTTGAAAAATCAATGGCATTATAGGGAGGTGGCATATAAAATAGTTTACCCATATTTTATCCACAGTTGATAGAACTGACCTGGTGCTGTATGAGGGCTCAAGAAACAGCCTTCTATAAACTCTGGTCCAGTGCCAATACATGTACTAAGGTTTTAGGATGAGCATAAAATTCAACAAGCAGCAAGTGCTCTTTCTGTGGTATATCAAGTAAAACAAAGTTTATTTAGTAAATAGTTAAAAATAATAAATAGTTAAAACTAGAGGAAAAAAAAATTATGCAAAAAACTTTCAGGAATTGAACTCATGACCTTCAGCATCATAATCCTGCAACAAGCCCACTAAGCTATAAAGCCTGAGCAGTTACATGCACTACACAATTGATGTTATAAATGATTTGACAGTCATTTCTGATTATTTTTTGTTTAATTACATTGCAATCTGCTAATTTAAAAAAACTTCAGCATAATTAAAAAAAACATAAGGGCAGATCATGGATTTGTTTTAAAGTTCTGAGTGCAGATCCCCTATAATAACCCAATGCAAAGTCATCCACAAATACAATTTATAATTAGTGTTACTCTCCATCAAAAACATATCTCCACACTTTTATATAAATCACACTGCCTTAATCTTCTAGCTGAATACAAAGAGATCGTTTCTCCAGCTCTTCATTTTATGAGGAGATTGTGGCTGGAACGATCTGTCTCCTCTCACCTCTCACGGCAGCTCACGTAGATTCCTATCTGAAGCAATACATAGCGCTTGGAGACATCTAGTGGCCAAAGCTGGTATTGCAGCCAATTTAAAAACTGAAACTGCGTTAAATGCGACGAGACATCTCTAGGTATCGCGCTTGCTGCTGCTTAGCTAGCGTCACAGCGCGTTAAATGTACCAAAAAAAGTGGCTGCATCTGTAGATGGCAGTTGGTTGAATAACACACTGGGCAAAAAATGCCTACAGGGCAAATAATGCCTAAAAGGTCAATTTATACACTAATACAGCGATGGATACGGATTACGTAAAATATATTATGGCTGCTTGAAAAAAGTCACTCCGGTGTTTTTTCTGGAGACGGTAATATTATGGATATTTAGACAGAATGTGAACAAGGTCACACAGCTAGATGGCAGTTGGTTGAATAACACACTGGGCAAAAAATGCCTACAGGGCAAATAATGCCTAAAAGGTCAATTTATACACTAATACAGCGATGGATACGGATTACGTAAAATATATTATGGCTGCTTGAAAAAAGTCACTCCGGTGTTTTTTCTGGAGACGGTAATATTATGGATATTTAGACAGAATGTGAACAAGGTCACACAGCTAGATGGCAGTTGGTTGAATAACACACTGGGCAAAAAATGCCTACAGGGCAAATAATGCCTAAAAGGTCAATTTATACACTAATACAGCGATGGATACGGATTACGTAAAATATATTATGGCTGCTTGAAAAAAGTCACTCCGGTGTTTTTTCTGGAGACGGTAATATTATGGATATTTAGACAGAATGTGAACAAGGTCACACAGCTAGATGGCAGTTGGTTGAATAACACACTGGGCAAAAAATGCCTACAGGGCAAATAATGCCTAAAAGGTCAATTTATACACTAATACAGCGATGGATACGGATTACGTAAAATATATTATGGCTGCTTGAAAAAAGTCACTCCGGTGTTTTTTCTGGAGACGGTAATATTATGGATATTTAGACAGAATGTGAACAAGGTCACACAGCTAGATGGCAGTTGGTTGAATAACACACTGGGCAAAAAATGCCTACAGGGCAAATAATGCCTAAAAGGTCAACTTATACACTACTACAGCGATGGATACGGATTACGTAAAATATATTATGGCTGCTTGAAAAAAGTCACTCCGGTGTTTTTTCTGGAGACGGTAATATTATGGATATTTAGACAGAATGTGAACAAGGTCACACAGCTAGATGGCAGTTGGTTGAATAACACACTGGGCAAAAAATGCCTACAGGGCAAATAATGCCTAAAAGGTCAACTTATACACTACTACAGCGGTAGTAAAATAAAAAAAAGTAAAATAAAAAAAAATGAATATTAAAAAAAAAAAATTAAAGTTGGTGCTGCTGAACTACTAG
This sequence comes from Xenopus laevis, assembly GCF_017654675.1. Classification (NCBI taxonomy): domain Eukaryota; kingdom Metazoa; phylum Chordata; class Amphibia; order Anura; family Pipidae; genus Xenopus; species Xenopus laevis. The sequence continues at coordinate 30,880,428 of NC_054378.1, read as the reverse complement.
GAGCAGCAGATTAGCACACCAGTCCCACTCCCCAACACTGCTAGACTAATAGCACTGGGCTCTTATAGTAGTAGTAGTAGTAGTAGTAGTAAAACAACAAAAAAATAAATAAAAGCAGTCCTTACAAGGACTACTGTTATTGCAGCAGTCAGCAGATGAGATCAGAAGCAGGACAGCTGCCCACTGCAGCTACATACAGAGCACTGCAGTAGAAGGTAGATTACTAGCCAGCAAAGCTACCTAAGCTTAAATGTCCCTCAAACCCCTGCAGACTTCTGTCCCTCCAATAACAGAGCAGTATCAAAACGATTACTAGCCAGCAAACTTTCAACTGTCCCTGAAATCACTAACAGGCAGCAGCTCTCTCCCTACACTATCTCTTCAGCACACACAGGCAGAGTGAAAAAACGCTGCAGGGCTTCGGTTTTTATAGGGAAGGGGAGTGGTCCAGGGGAGAGCTTCCTGATTGGCTGCCATGTACCTGCTGGTCTGGGATGAGAGGGCAAAAAAAAGCGCCAACAATGGCGAACCCAAAATGGCGAACGTCGCGCGACGTTCGCGAACTTCCGGCGAGCGCGAACACCCGATGTTCGCGCGAACAAGTTCGCCGGCGAACAGTTCGCGCCATCTCTAAAAACCAATGTTAGTGATCATCTATTCCAATTTCTGGTTAGAAGAAATATATATTCGGAAAGGATTTTTTACAGTAAGGGCTGTGAAGATGTGGAATTCTCTCCCTGAATCAGTTGTACATGCTGATACATTAGATAGATTTAAGAAGGGCTTGGATAGTGTTTAGCAAGTGAGGGAATACAGGGCTATGAAAGATAGCTCATAGTACAAGTTGATCCAGAAACTGGTCCAATTGCCATTTTGGAATTAGGAAAGAATTTTTTGCAAATCTTAGATATGACTCTGGAGAACCAATTTCTTGTTCAGTGATTCATTTATTTAGAAATGCACAAAGGAATTTTTTCCCCCTCTGAGGCTTCAAATGGGGAGAGGCTTCAAATGGGGCTTTTTGCCTTCCTCTGGATCATCTAGCAGGCAGTTTATATATAGACTTAAGGTTGAACTTGATGCACGTGTTTTTTTTCAACCTAACTTACTATGTTACTGTGTATAAGCATATTTTCCCCACATATCCCTAAAGAGGATAAATTCACAGTACTTCACTGTTCTGAATTACCTTAACCACTGAGCCCTCCCTAAATACCTGAATAATATTTGGGCTTACAGAGCCAATTAGCATAAATTGCAATCCTTACAATCAACACCTAGGGTTTGTCCTGCAATACTAACAGCTCTTTAGTACATTACATCCACTGTACCCATGTCTTTATAGTAAATTAATTTACCATTTACTGGCATAGGATTTAGTATATTGTTCAACAACACTATTTTAATATTCATATCAGCAGACAAAAGTCCATATGTGAATGTACAGTGCTGTGATCTTAGATATTTTTGCCTCTAAAGTTCCGACTTGCAACATCCACTAGGATGCAGAGATGTGTATCCCTTGTTTGTTTCATCACCAACTTTGTCTGCCTTTGTGAATACGTGGCAGTTAAACACTATGATAAAAGCCATTTTTTAATGCAGCAGCTTGTTTAAAATCTGTTTAGTTCACATTGCATTAGTTAATACTTTACAAGTACATTAGAGGACATTATAGACAAATGGCAGGGGACCTTTTTACCCATAAAGTGGATCACCGTACCAGAGGTCACCCCTTTAGACTAGAAGAAAAGAACTTTCATTTGAAGCAACGTAGAGGGTTCTTCACAGTCAGGACAGTGAGGTTGTGGAATGCACTGCCGGGTGATGTTGTGATGGCTGATTCAGTTAATGCCTTTAAGAATGGCTTGGATGATTTTTTGGACAGACATAATATCCAAGGCTATTGTGATACTAAACTCTATAGTTAGTATAGGTATGGGTATATAGAATTTTAATTAAAAGTAGGGAGGGGTGTGTGTATGGATGATGGGTTTTCATTTGGAGGGGTTGAACTTGATGGACTTTGTCTTTTTTCAACCCAATTTAACTATGTAACTATGTAACTATGTAACTATGTAACGGACAGCACATCAGCATTATTTAATTAATTAATTAATTCATTCATTAATTATTAATTAACCATTTAACCTACCAAGGCAACGATTTCCAAAAAAAAAGTACAGTTAGTAATGAAACTGTGTCCCTGCCTGCTGTGGCTGTGTGCTGATGATTGCAGCCAGGCAGCCAGCCTAATTATCATACACTTCTTTTTTCTGTACACTCCATAGTCTGAGATGTCACGGGAACTAGCACTCAATGTGCTGTATGCACTCAGAGTGACGTGGCAACATTGATCGCACATGCACGATCGCGTGATAACGTCACGGCGCAAGACTTGGAAGAATATACTATGCGCATCGTTTCTCTTTATTACGTCTTCTCGGAAGTCGCATCGCGGCATCGTGCAAGATAAGGAGTTAACTAAAAATCAGTTCAATAAAGCACAGTAATTGTAACAATTTAAATAACAGGTTCCTTGGGAAAAGTTAGACTCACAGCTTAAAGGGCAATACACCTTCATTAGCAAAACTGTAATAACTGAAAAAAATACACAGAAATGTGTTCAAACTTAACCTGCCAACTTTTGTAAAATGAGCATGGTAATTGGGGGTGTGCCACAAAAATGGGCATGGTCAAAACATGTTGTCCCTCTTTTTAAATGACAAATGCCCAAGAAATATTTGGATATTGCATGGTTATCACTTCAAGAGAAGCTGTTTGTGAGGGGCAATATGAAGTACCTAAATGTGGTGGATAGAGAATGTCTGTGGGGGTGCGGGGTTGAGGAATCACAGGAACACTTTCTCCTAGACTGTCCGGTGTCTCTTTCTTTGAGCGAGAGTATGGCAGATCAACTTAAATTGGATTTGATTCAAAACTTAAGCTTTGCAGACAGTAACGGGCCAGCCTGGGCAGACGCCCTAGGCAGCAGGCTGGTTGGAGCGCCCCACAGTGGCACACGCACACGAGTGAAAATCGTGTGTGCGTGCTTGCGCGGAAAATCGTGTGCGCGTGCATGCGCAGAGAACCGTGTGCACGCAGACGCAAGAGAACCTGTGTGTGCGCTAGTGCCAGGCCAAGCACTTACTGTGCCCAAGGCAGGACGCACCGCTCACCACCCTCCTTCCTGAACCTCCCCCTCTGCCATACATTTCCCCGCTGCACTGCTACCAGCACTGCACAACTAGTGTGGTGGACGGGTGTTAGTGGTGAGGAGCGCGTCATGGGAGGAGCAGGTCTGGGAAGAAGCAGGGCAAAGTATTAAGTCCTACGCTGGTGAGCTGTTATAGAAGGGCACATGCCAGCGCCCCACCACAGCTGTGCCCTAGGCACGTGCCTCTTCTGCCTACACCTAGTTCCAGCCCTGTTTGCAGAACTCTCCTATGGAGTAGTCAGAAGCCATTGAGATGGTAACTGGGATAAAATAATTCTGTACATCATCATTGCTGCTATAATTATAATGCCGGTATAATTTATGGCACATGAGGTGTAAAATGACTATTGCCCAACTAAGTCTGTCAATTGGAACTCTGACTGAGATCATTTGTAGTGACATTGTCTTTATTAAAACAAGGTAATGTCAGTATTCTAAATCTTACAAAAAATGTGGGAAAGTCCTTAATTTTCTTCAAGATTGTTTCATTTTGTTCTGATGCTTTATATTTATTGTATTTCTGAATATGTTAATAAAATCCCAAAATCTAAGATAACAGCTCACTGTTAGATATAAGAACAGCACTCAATAGTAAAAATCCAGGTCCCACTGTGACACATTCAGTTACATTGTGTAGAAACAACAGCCTACTAGAAAGCAGTTCCATCCTTAAGTGCTGGCTCCTTCTGAAAGCACATGACCAATCAAAAATCTTCGTTTGTGACGAAAAGTCACGTGATTCCCCTACCCGTCCCTAAATAACATATGAAAATTAGGATTCGGGTTCGGCCAGGCAGAAGGATTCGGCCGAATCCTGCTGAAAAAGGCTGAATCCTGGGCGAATCCCGAACTGAATCCAGGATTCGTGCATCTCTACAAATTACTAGGGGCAGAATGCCGCCCGGCCGCTTACTGAGGAGCACTGGGGACGTGCAGCTCCCCAGTGCTCTAGCATGTGCACCTGCGTGGGCGGTGCGTGCGGCAGGTGCTAGGGCCACGTGGCCTAGAGGCGCCCGCAATACAAATCCGGCCCTGATGGCATAAGAATAAATAAATCATTAAAACTGTAAGACAAAAATAGAACCATTTTCACTTGTTTGGCAAATAAAATTGATTTTGTTGGTGGAAAATAGAATGTAGTAAAATGGTCAGTATTGTTGACCTTTTTTTATATTTAGAGGGGTCCAAAAAAAAGGCGGATTTTCAAATTTCATCAACGCTAACCTTCTCTTAGCTACAACAGACTAAGCAGGAGAGAATGTTAACAAGTTCTATTTTGATTCAATCATTGCTGCTGTTCTGAGAACTGCAGGAAAGAAATAAAAATAATCTATATGGTAATTATAAGGACAAATTCCCAAGTAACTTTCAGCTACATGAAAGGTCAGTTCTATTCAAGATATTTTATCAGTGCCTTGCACATACTTTCTGTCCTGTCATTTTAAATCTGAACAGTATTTTATTTTCCCATTTACAGCTACCTGCAGAATTAAGTACTTAAGCCAAATAAGAAAAAAACATGTTGAATTCTGGCATAGGCTATAATAGCACAGAGATAAATCGTTCAGCTGTTCACTTGCAAGCCTCTAGGGCTACAGATTTTTCTTTCTCCTGGTGCACTGTGGGTATTCAAAACTTGTTCAACATGATTTCATTTCATTTCAGGCACTGCCTGAAAAAACTAAATTACAGAATCAATCATACAGAAGGTCAGAGTGAGACTTCATTACAAGTATTGCATGCTTGCATGAATATCTTTCATTTATGACTGACCCAATATGTCACAATAGCTGTCTTGTAAAAATAATCCACTTTCTGAAATTGATGTAGCACTGATGTCAACACTGCAAAGCAAGCTGGACAGATTATAGGGAGGTGTTAAAAAAGAAAGGGGGCTCTGGAGGCAAGTATGTTGTTACACAACAGCTATCTTTTAGACATCTAAAATCATCATTAAAAAGAAAAAAAAAGATAGATAAACAATAGAGGTTATAACGACAGTTTCCATGACTGAATTTCATTTATGCCTGCCTATTGACAGAGAGAAAATAATATATTGTAATTGAAAAGGAAAGAATATATCTTAAGAAGCAGGAAAATCAATATGGAAAGTTGATTCTTGGCTTGCTTGATTTTTCTTTTTTTAAAAAACCTTATTTAATAGTATATGCACAAAACACATCTTGAAATAATTTCTATTTTCATTGAAGGAAATAAATGTAATATTATTTAAATGTATCTTTATGACCTTAAAGTAGTAATTAGGTATTTCTTCCTCTTGTACAGTGCAACAAAAATGCGACTGTAATTAAACTGTATGGACACATTTTCAAGCACACAGATATAGAGATATGCATGACATATATTAATGTGCATATCCTATATTTAATTTAAAAAGCCATATAGACAATGGGTGAAATACCCTGTCCAAAATTATCTTGCACACTTGACATTGTGACATGCCACTGGCCTGCACATGCACTTTTATGGGGGAATTAGCGTTTGGTAGGCAGGTAGCGTAGGATTTTGGAGCTTAGAGACAGGGACACCAAGGTTTAGGACAAAAACACAGGTTTATTAAGCACTGGACATTCCCAACAAAAAGGCAACAGAAAAATGTTCAGGTTACAGTTCAACTTCACTGTAGAACATGCAGGGTACAGTTCAGTAAATACACTGCAAAACATTCAGGGTTTTCCCCCCTCTTGTCGCTCACCATCAAGGGAAACTCTCACCCTCTTGCACCTTGAAGTATTTGGGCTTCACACTCAGCCCTGCTGGCTTACCCTCCTGGGACTCAGACTCACTAGCCTCTGCCAGTCCTTTCCTCTTTCTTTCCCCACAAGGGATTTAGGCTCCAAGCTCTGGAACTCTCTTGCTGTCTCTCACAGCACCTCACTTCCTTGGAGAGCCCTGAACTGTACTCACACAGCCCTTTTACATGGTCAGGTAGATCCTCTCTCAGTTGTCACTTAATTACCTGGCTGAGAGGGAATATTAACCCTACCTGAGCCAAGTATTCCTTTGCAGCACATACAATGCAGTTTAAATGCACTCTTTTATGTGCCTTTTTCTCTAAGACAGTGGTGTTTTCCAAACACCCTGTCACAACATGTACTTAAGAGTATATTAGTATTTCAGAACCAGTTTTTGTTGAACGTCAGCTATCTTGGGGTGTTGGAACTGCTGCTGCAGTACAAGTAGGACACTTAGGGGTAGAATAATTATTCACCAAGTCAGATTAGGGTAAAACAGAGTTTCATATTAGTTCTTTACCTCTCTCTATTTCTTTATACTGATTTTTTACGCCGTTTTTTGTGTGTGTTTTCAGTAAATAAAAAGGCTTGCCACCTAAAACCTGATAAATTCAAAAAAAAAAACTATACGAAATAAAAAAAAAAATCAATAGAGGAAAAGATAAAAAAACACGAACAATATAAAAAAATATATATTTTTTTACATTTAACCCGAACGCTACCCTTAATGAAAGATAAGGTATTTAAAATAGTAATATATATGTAGACTTCCACATCAACAATAAGAAACTTTATCTTAATACTTGGGTGCCCAATTACTAACAACCGAATTCAGGTGTTTTCCACGAATCTCAAAAAATTCGTGGTTTTTCTATATTTCTAAAAAAACTCAAAATAATTAGAATTTATTAAGTGTAAAAACCATAAAAACTTTGCGATGTAAATGTTGTTGAGGTGCTACAGAAGTCAAAGCTTGAGTGAATAGTTCGAATGCAGAAATATTCGAATTTCGAAGTATTTTTTTGAGTACTTCGACCATCGAATTGGTCAAATTCGATCGAATTCGAACGAATCGAATGATTCGAACATTTCGAAGAAAAAATCGTTCGACCATTCGATAATCAAAGTACTGTCTCTTTAAAAAATCCTTCGACTCAATACTTTGCCAAATAAAAGCTACCGAGTTGAATGTTAGCCTATGGGCACTTTTTATGATTGAATAAAAAACATTAGATCGATCACTTAAAATCGCTCGATTCGATTTTTATTCAATCGTTCGATTGAACCTTTTACACTAAAATCCTTTGAATCTGAAGGATTTTACTTTGAGGCTCGAATTCGATGGTTTTTAAACTCTCAAAATTCGACCCTTGATAAATCTGCCCCAAAGGGGGTATAACAAACATATTTTATGTACTTTGTATTCTCACTGTGTGCATGAAGGAATGGAAAAACAATCCTTGTTTATTTTCAATAGTCTTCCTTTGGGAAATTTGTGATAGTTATGCAAAAATATATATTATTTAGCTGAACAGAAAGTACCCTAAGGGAACTTTGACCTATTTTCAACGGTACAGCTGGCTATTGCACAGTGTATAGGTGAACATCAAGATATCCATGAAACAACATATATACAATTAACTATACCTCTACTGTATCCTGCATTTGTTTTTAATGTGGACATTTTCTCAAAAATAACTTTAATAGACACCTTTTATTTTGTTCAAGAACATTATTTTAGCTTTATTTTAATAATTTTAAAATTACAGATGTCCTTCCAGCAATTCTTACATGCTCCAGAAGATGCTGATCATTGAGATCTTCTCTATAATACCACCATCAAACCTCATTTCCAAATGTTAGTTGTTCTATATGTATACATTTTTAGTATCTTGGAATATATAGGGAACACATTGGTGTGGCTGTATGTATAACAGTTACTTATCTAGTTCATTTGCCACAATTCCCTAATGGCATTATCAACAGAATTCTTTACATTCCTCTATGAACTCATTTACAAAATTCAAAACATTCAGGATTACTCCGGCATAAACAAAAACAGTAGAAAAATATTGAAAACTGTAATGCATTTTTTGTAATGCAAAATGTTAAACCATTTTTTTCTCAAATCATTCTACAACAGATTGGTTTTAATAGCAAGAATAAGCAAACAGTTTCTTAGCATTTGTGATCTAATCCCCTCATTTATTATATCGTGTTAGAAACTAAAACAAAAGTTTCTAAAGTGTGTATTGTGATTTAAACTTCAAATTAATTCTGCTCTTAATTAGTGTACACTTGGGAATTAGATACTGCTATTAAAGTCTCTTTTAAACCTTTTAATCTAGATATTTTTTGATTGGTAGATGGACGGATTTACCAATAACTAATCTAATGATTCATTGCTATCTAATTGATAAATATTTGCTTTTCTGGTAAAAGCACAGACATCTTATTAAGAGCTGTCAAAATATCGATTCTGGAGATTTTAATGAACTGTGTAACAAACAGAAAGGCCAAGCAATCTAGATAATACATTGGCAAATTAACACAGGCAGGTGTAAATTAATTAATGGCTGCCTTTTGTTCTTGTTACACTGCCTATTCTTATATTGGAGAAAGGTGAAGTGCTGAAATCATTAGTAATGAACATTAGCTTATACACAATAACAAGATTCTGTACTGCATATTGATGGCTCCTTGTTCTGCTAGGTGAAGCCTAACAATGTTTTTCAAAAGGCATTTTGAAAACCAATAAATATGAGTATATTCTATTTAACAGCAAAACCAAAACTCTTGGCCTCATCCAGCAGCCAGCTAGAGATTTTACCAGCAGCAGTAGATAGTGGCTTTTAGAGTTCTACAACCATGCACATCTAAAACTGAGAATAAAACCTTTTTCCTGTGAAATATTAATCAACCACTGGTCCTACCTACTGATAACCAAACAGGCCTTTAAATACACTCTTAGGGAGTTATTTATCAAAGTCTGAATTTAACTCAATATTTTCTACTACAAACTCTGATCAAATTGGCTCAGATTTTTCACACTTATTTATTATTTTATTTTCCCAAAAATTTGCTTTGCAGGAAAAAATCTGATTTTCACAATTTTTTCAGATTTTTTCAATTGGATTTTCATGATTGATTCAGAATTTTCAGCCGAAAAATCCGGAAACTTCAGGGTATTGCATGAAACCCAGCGCACATCAAAAAATCATTGGGACTTATATGCAACCTCGACAGGTCCGAGATGCTGGATTTTCAGATTCTGACTTTTCCATTCTCGGGGTTTAACAAATTCCTGAAAAATCCATGATTTTTTAAAAAGTGATTTTTGCATTCGGAGTTTAGTAAATAACCCCCTTAGACTTCCTCCTCTTCCTTATTAATATATACATTTTTTTCTCTTACAAAGATCAGTGAAATAGCCTGGGCAACCAATGTTTTTCATTAAGAATACGTTTTATTGCTTTATTACACCATTTTGCATTTATTATAACTTTGACGTAAATTTTCTATGTTTGGCATAGGTATTTATGCCCTTTCCAGGTGGAAGAAGAATGTGAATATCAGTAAGGTTAAATGAACTCAGGAAGGCATCTATTATTAACTAATAATGTCCAACGGTAGTATTTTTATTTGCAAATCCATAAACTATAACATATCATTCACATAAAGAACAAAAGGATTACAAAGTCAGACTGTCAACATTTCAGCTTGTTTAGTGAGTGGAAGACAGCAAAATATATAAAGTACAAAGGAAAAAAAGCCCTGAATGATACAGTTAAAAAAAATTTCCAACAATTCCTAAAGAAGAAAAAATCCCAAAACCTCCAAAATCTATTGATTTAAAGTGGTCTAATTGGATCAACGCAGCTCCCATTGACTTCTATAGCACCTCTACAACTTTTTAGTGGCTTTTACACTTAATAAATCTCGAATTTTTAGAGCTAGATCAAGTGGTATCTTTCAGGGAATAAATAATTAATAACACCTCAAAGTTTCAATCATGCTAATACAATAAACACCTAGATTCATGAAATCCTTGCTGATTATGATAAACAGATTATGCAAATTAGAGAAACATTCCAGGGTATTTATTCCCAAAAGATCTTATTTACAAGTCATTCTTAAATGAGAAAGCCAGTTGGATGACTGGTGAAACGTCCAAGAAAAAAAACACAGCAAGTCCATGATTTGACTTATTTCTACAGATATTCCTTCATTACAATTATATATCTCAAAACGGAGGAACTTTGATCAACCATAATATAAACAACTAAGCAATTAATTAAGAGTAACAAGGTAATAAAGAAATAGAATTTACTGAACCATTGACATACATAATATACTATTCACCCAATTTTCCTCAGCAAAATGTGCATCAATAATATTTTCTCCACCTAAAATACTCAACTTGCAGTTAATTACTAAGCAAAGCAATTTTATTAACAATTCTTTATTTATTGTTATTTCAAGAAAAGGGGAACAGAAAGAAAGAAGGGGCGAAAGGGGGGAACAAAGTTCAGGTTTCCAGATTATTCTTAGCAATAAACACAGCAAAGCATTCTAGTAACAATGTGGCAGGTAAACATCAAGTTATTACTTTAGTCAAACCTTTCACATATGCAATTTCTTTTATAGTACAACGCCAGTCGTCATATAAATATAGAGTTATGGGGTCAAGTTATGTCTATGGTTACAATATTCCTGTACGCCAACTTAAGAGTTGAAGATTTTCGAGGATGAATAGATTGAAGGCAAACACCCTAAACAACCATGTGGATGGAGTGCTAGTTATGTATTAATGGAGTTGTTTAGACAAAAATAAAACCATGGGTACCATGTCTCCCAATATGCCTTGCTACGGTTATGAATAAGATGAGTAATCTCTTCCATTTGTCTCACTTCCGCGACTTTCAGTAGCCATTCTCTAATTGTAGGGGCTTTGATGGATTTCCACTTTCGGGGTATTAATGCTTTGAACGATTGCATGAGGTGCAAGGTAACTTGATCTTTTATTAGGTTTTTATTATCGTGGTGTATATTAAATAAAATGGATTCTGGCCTATCTAACGAAAAGCTAGATTGCGTTACAATGTTGACTGTCGCTAATAACTCTTCCAAGAATGATTGTAAAACAGGGCATGTTATCCACACATGGGTATGATTCCCTTCAGCAAGATCACACCTCCAACATAGTCCTGAACTATTAGGGTATATTTTTTTCAGTTTCATAGGCGTATAGTGCCAACGAGTAACCAACTTATAAATCGCTTCTCTTGTTTTGACCGCTTTATTTGTCTTGTAAACTAATTTAAGAATGTCGTTCCACATTGTATCCGAAAATACAAAATTGAATTCCTTAGTCCAAGTCCACTCCAAACGTTGATGATTTGGACTTGTGCCTATTGCATCAATCAACAATTTATATGTTTTGGAAAGTGGTTTGGTAATCTCGATTGATGAGGATGCCAATGATTCCCAGCACGTTTCAGGTCTATTCCAATCTTTAGGTGAGATTGAATGAATAAATACATGTAATTGATTATAATTCCAAACATCCCTGGGGTGGCACCCCCATCTCTTTTGTATCTCAGCAAATGTAATTATTTTCGCATTTTTTATTAAATCACTTATTTTAGTCGCCTTTGAACCCCATTGTCCCCATCTTTGAAAAGCCCCTTTTTCCATGCTTGGTGGGAATTGGGGATTGAACGTCAAGGGCTGTAGTATAGAGGGAGTCATAGTTAAGTTGTAAGTGGATTTATTTTTGTGCCATTCTCTCAGTGTAGCACCTATTAATGGGTGCTGTAGAGTCTCTTTCGGGATATATTGCAATTCAGACCATAGGTTATTGATTAGTGGATATCCCGTTGTCAGGTGTTCTAAAATCCGTCAATCTTTATTCTTTATTCCCTCTCTCCAATCTAGTATCCTAGTCAAATGGGTAGCAATGTAGTAAAGGTATGAGTCAGGCAGGCCGAGACCTCCCTTCTCTTCTGGTGAAATAAGGAGATTATGTTTTAGTTCCAGATTCCAGTTCCAGAGATTATTTTTTCCATTCCAAATGAATCTTGATATCATAGATTTGACGGATTTAAAGAATGCTTGAGGGACTGTAATTGGAAGCGCTTGAATAAGATATAAAAGTTTGGGCATGAAGGTCATCTTAATGGCTTGCAGTCTACCTGACCAAGATAATTTAAGTTTCTCCCAATTTACTAATAACTTCTGGAGAGAAGTTAGAAGTGGTAAGTAATTATCTTGGTATAGATGTTTCATATCTGCCCTTAAATGTATCCCTAAGTACTTGATAGAGGGCTCTGCCCATTTGAGTGGGAAGTTTATTTTTAATTCCTTAACTCTAGAAAGAGGTAAATTTACATTTAAGATCTCAGATTTTGTGTAATTGACCTTAAAATTAGAGTAGACTCCAAATTCTCTCATTAGAGCTATTACCTTAGGAAGAGAAAGAACAGGCTTTGTTATGCATAATAGCAGGTCATCTGCGAATGCAATACATTTGTATTCTACACCATTTGCTATTATTCCAGAGATATCAGTGTCTTTTCTAATGTGAGATAATAGAATTTCCATAACCATAATAAAAAGTATAGGTGATAAGGGGCACCCTTGTCTTGTTCCATTCCAAATTGTAGCCTTGGGAGATAAAGTACCGTTGACTCTTATCCTAGCGGTTGGGTTCTGATATAATGCCATAATTTTCTTTACCATTGCAGGACCAAAACCAAAAGTATACAGTGTTTTTTCAAGAAAGACCCAGGATACCCTATCGAATGCCTTTTCAGCATCCGTGGTAAGCAAAATAGTTGGCAGACCTCTTTTTCGGACATGGTGCATCAGGGATATGATCTTAAAAATATTGTCTTTTCCTTCCCTTTTAGGAGTGAATCCGGCCTGGTCTGTATGAAAAAGTTCGGGTAAGTGTCAGGAACTACCTGGGATCGAACTCTGAACTATACACTCATAAGCTCCTGCATTATTTCATTGAGCCACTGGAGACCTTTGGAATCTGATTCTACTGGTATGATTAAAGACTTTCTACTTTATACGTTTGCTCACCTCCTCCTCCTCCTCCTTCTTGCTCTACCAGGTGTTGGTAATTTGTTAATTAAGGGCCTTTATAAAGGCTCTTACTCACGAGCGTTTTTACCTGCGCTCCCCTGCGTTCTGTTTTTCGGCGTTCAGCCGCAGGGGAGTGCAGGAATAGACGCATTTCATTATTTCAAATGGGGCTGTACTCACACAGGCGCATGTAGGCGCCGAACGCAGGTTGAGATGCAACACGCTGCATTTTTCCTGCGTTCGGCGCCTACATGCGCCTGTGTGAGTACAGGCCCATTTGAAAAAATGAAATGCGTCTATTCCTGCGCTCCCCTGCGGCTGAACGCCGAAAAACGGAACGCAGGGGAGCGCAGGTAAAAACGCTCATGAGTAAGAGCCCTAAGCCTGTTGCTAAAGATACTCCGGTGCTTGATCATTGAAGCTCCCAAGCTAGATCCTGCATACTCCTTGTTCCGGTGACTCCTTGATCCTGTGACTCCTGTGCCTGATTCCTGCTTTGTTCCTGAGATTCCTGCTTTTGTTCCTGAGATTCCTGCTTTTGTTCCTGAGATTCCTGTTTTGTTCCTGAGATTCCTGCTTTGTTCCCTGTGCCTGTGTTGTCTGCTACAGTTTCCCATTACCTGCACTCTGTTGGATCCCCTGGTAATTGACCTCGGCTTGTTTACTGGACTACCCTCTGCCATGAGCCTGCCTCCGACCTCGGCCTGCCATACGGACTTGTTATTGCCATCAGCCTGCCCCCGGCCTCAGTCTGTTTCTCGGAATTGCTTTATTGTTGCCTGCCCTTGACCACCGACCTGGTGTAAGAACTTATATTATTTTTTATCTTTTGTTCATCAGTTATATTGCCATACTTTTCATTACCATACTTTTCATTTTTCATTGCCATACTTTTCATTACATACTTTTCATTCAATACCCGCTGTACTCGTGTTATACAGCACCAAGGCTCCTAACTACCAGCCACTCACCTGTGGCCAAGCCTGACAGGTAAGTATCTCTTTATTCTGTTGCTTATAATCTTGGCGTATATTTTCATATCAACATTGATCAAATAATTTGGTCTGTAGCTCGGGCATAATTGTGGGTCTTTATTCGGTTTAGGGATTATTGTTATGTGGGCTTCTTGTGCTTGAGGGTGAAAGTTCTTAATATCTGATATACCATTGAAATAATTGTACAATTGTGGGGTTATTTCTTCTTTAAATGTCTTGTAAAATAAAGCAATATAGCCATCAGGGCCCGGTCTTTTCCCTGTAGGTAAGGAGTCTATGCATTCCTTTATTTCATCTTTTTCAAATAGGGTGTCCAAGTAATCTCTATTTTCTTGTGAAAGTTTATGTACACCTGCCTCGTTCAGGAATTGTTCCATTTTGTTTATAACCTCGATTTTTGGAGGTGATGTGTTTAGTTAGTATAATGTTTGATAATAGTTCTGAAATGCTGCAGCTATTCTCTTAGTATCATAATGTGTGTTATTGTCTTTGTCCTTGATTGACATAATCTGTGTTTGAGGTTGAATCTTTTTAATGGTCCTCGCAAAGTATTTATTACATTTATCTCCAAATTTGTAGTACTTTTGTTTGGTTCAACTCGTCTGTACTCTGTGGTTTAACATGGATCGAAGTTGTAACCTTTTGCTTTCTAAGACAATCAGTGTTTTATGAGCAATAGACTCTTTATAAGATTGTTCCAAAATTGCTATATCTTTCAATAGGTCTAATATGTCTTTTTCTTTCTCTTTCTTTAGGTTACTTCCCATAGCCATTAATTTGCCACGCAGCACACATTTAATGGTTTCCCACAGTGTTACTGGAGAAATATCTGGTGTATTGTTGGTTTGAATTATTGGTTCTATCCAAGACTTTATTTGTTCTTTCCTCTTTTCAGTATGTAATAAAAATTCATTAAGTCGCCATGTAAATTCTGACCTTAGTGTTTTAGGGATTGAAAATTTAACAGTTACCGGAGAATGGTCTGATAATAAGAGATTACCTACAGTATGTCAGCTTTTGTGAACAATCTTAACCAATGATGAGATATAAAAATGTAATCAATTCTCGAATAAACAAAGTGAACTTTAGAGAAGTGTGTGTAGTCTTTTTTGGGCGGGTTCAGCGTTCTCCAAATGTCAATCAATTGCAAAAAGTCAGTCTTTTTTTTTTTAAAGGTTTTTTATTTTTGTTTTTCACAACAAAACAACACACACAGTAACAATTACAGTGAGGCTACGACAATCCAAAGCAGTTACACATCAAAATAAGTTGACAATTAGTATTAACATATAGCATACATCCGTAAGGGGAGGGGATGGGGCACCCCGGACCAAGGACGTGGGTCTGTTAAGGAATCCCAAAGCTAGGGGGCTGCTTCTGAGTTGGCATCTAGCCAGGGGTCCCAGACCTTTTCAAATTTGTGGGGACAACGTCTGGCTAGGTATGTGAGTTTAATGACAGGAAGCTTATTATTTACCAACTGGACCCATTGTTTGGTTGTAGGTGCTTGAGGGCTCATCCACTTCATTGCAACAAGCTTCTTTGCATAGAAATACACAGTTTTTAGCAGTATCCTAGTTTTGTTTAGGGGGGCCACCTCATCAACAAGCCCTAGGAGGCACACCTCTGGGGCTAGTACCCCGGGGAGGAGTAGCTGATCTGAGAGATATTTTACCACTGCAGTCCAGAACTCGTGGACTAGCGGACAGGTCCACAATAGGTGGAAGAATCCAGCATCTGGGGCCTGACATTTGGGGCATGTGGCATTGGGGTTCCTGCCCATCATTCTAAGTCTCAGTGGGGTGATATAGGTCCTATGCATAATCCGATACTGAACCATCTTGTCCCTAGTAGAAATCAGAAAATCATATACTCCCTCAACCGCATCTTCCCACAGTGTGTCATCCAAATGAGGGATATCCACAACCCATTTACCTTTTACCTTTCCGAATGGGTTGCCTAGAGCAGGGATCAGGGATTTATAGAGGTCAGATATCAACTTCTTAGGGCTAGGGTCCCATAATCTGCGTTCATACTGTGGAACCACAGTAGGGACCGATTGCGAGCCAAATTGGGATACAAATGCATGACGCAGTTGTAGATACCGATATATCTGGATTGTGGGCTGGTTCAGTTTCTCCCAAAATTGGGACAAGGTCGGAAAGCTATCGTTAATTACCAAGTCGCTCAAGTGCCGAATCCCCAGTCTAGGCCAATAATGGAAATCTGGCAGTTGTGTTAGATGCTGGAGGTTTGAGTTCCTCCACAATGGAGTATACGGTGAAGGTGTAGGACTGTTTTGGGTCAATATTTTCCGAACTATAGCCCATATTCTTTGTGGGATTGTCAGCACTGGTGGCAACTCCGGGGTATCTTTGCGTCTTCTGTAAGGGGCATTTCTAATTGCCTCTAGGGAGCCTGCTATAGATGCATGAAGTGCAGTTAGCGTGTTCTCTGGGTCTGGGCAGAACCAGTTGTGTACATACATTAGTTGTGAGGCATAATAATAATATCGGAGATGTGGGAGGGCAAGGCCACCCTTTTCCTGAGGGGCCATAAGTGAGAGTTTACTGATCCTAGGGGATTTGTGGGCCCATATATAGGGGAGTAAGATAGAGTCTATGTGCTTGTGTACCTGTGGTGCAATCCACACTGCGGCATGTTGCATCACATACATATATTTGGGCAAGACAATCATCTTGAATAAGTTCACCCTGCCCCACACTGTGAGAGGAAGGCGTTCCCATCGACCTGCTTTAGTTTTGAACGAATGCGTTACTGGTTCAATATTGTCCGCCACATAATCATCAAGGTTGTTTGATATGGTAATCCCTAGGTACTTAAATTTCGACACCCACTTCAGGCCCAGGATCTCCCCTTCATTACGGGGCGCTTCAATAGAGAAAAGAGTAGACTTGCCCTTGTTTACCACCAGCCCACTGAAGGTGCCAAAGTGATCAATCAATTCTAACGCCCTGTGCAATGAGTTCTCGGGATCCGCTAAAAATAGAAGGATATCATCCGCGTATAGGGCTATCTTTTCTTCTAGTCTCCCATACTTAAGCCCAATCACGTTGGGTGCTTGGCGTAGCATTATGGCCAAGGGCTCTATCGCCAGAGCAAATAATAGGGGGGAAAGCGGGCATCCCTGTCTGGTACCACGGGATACGGGCAGTCGGAGAGCGATAGAGTAGCAGAATCCAGTTTATGAAATTGCAGCCTATCCCAAAATTCTCTAACACCTTCCACAAGTAGGACCACTCAATTGAATCGAAAGCCTTGGTGGCATCCAGGGATACTAGCGTTCTGTTGCCCCCATTACTATGTTTAATTTGGAGGTGGGAGTGCAGCCGCCTGAGGTTAATGGACGTGCTTTTGTTGGGCATAAAGCCAGTTTGGTCTGGGTGAACCAACGTAGCTATCACTTTATTGAGGCGCTGGGATAATATTTTCGCTAAGACTTTCACATCCGTATTAATAAGAGAGATGGGGCGGTAGGAGTCACAAGAGTCAGGATCTTTTCCCTCTTTAAGTATTAGAATTATGGTAGCATTGTAGAAGGATTGGGGAAGTGACCCTGTCTCTTTGGCCGTAACTAGTGTGGCGTGGAGTTTGGGAGTGAGCTGGTCACTAAGAAAGCGATACCAGGCGGTCGGTAGACCGTCCGGACCCGGGGTTTTCCCTGGAGATAGGCTTCCAATGGCTTCTACCACTTCACCCAAGGTTATGGGGGCATCAAGATATGAGGACTCCGCTGGGCTAAGCCTAGGGAAGGTAATGCCCTGTAAGTATTGGTCTAGTTCTGCATTCGAGTAGGAGGCGTGTGCAGAATAGAGGTCCTGATAGTAGTTTGCAAATACGTCTGCAATATCCTCCGCCCTCGTCATATAATCACCAGCGGTGTTTTTAATTCGAGCTATCATCGTGGGGGGGTTAAGTTTAGCCAGATACGCCAGGGTTTTGCCATTTTTGTCCCCCTGATCAAATATCTTTTGGTTGATATACAGTAATTTTTTCCTAGTGGCGTTAGTTTGCGCTAACTCGAGGTCTCTCTGGGCAGTAATCAGCTGCTGGTGATTTTCTACAGTGCCTTGCACACAATAGGCTCTTTCGGCCTTGAGGACTACATCCGCAGCTTTGTCAATTGCTTGCTTAGCTACTGCTCTCGCTCTGGCAATTGCTGAGATCAGGGTGGCTCTAGATACTGCTTTGGAGGTGTCCCATAAAGTATTATTTTGCGCTGAGTGGGAGTTAGTCTCCCATTATTCATCGTAACCCTGAATACAGGTCTCGGCCACTTCGGCGTTGTTGAGCCATAGGGGAGAGAGTCTCCACTGGAAATGTTTGACCCGGGGTGTGACGCTAAATACTAGACATAGTGGGGCGTGATCAGATAGGGCCCTTGGGAGGTATTTGGCTTCCGTAACCCATTGGGCGAAGTCTGGGGTGCCCAAGGCCATATCTATGCGGGATAGTGAACCCTTACCCACCGAGTGGCAGGAGAACTGTTTTTCTGTGGGGAATTTGTGCCGCCAGATGTCTGTTAACCCCACTGCCGCCATCCACTGGTTGAGCGGAGAGGTAGGCGTTGAGGAGGCATGTAGCCTATCCAACGTTTGTTCGAGCACCGTATTAAAATCCCCTGTGACACAAATTGGGCATGGTAAGTAAACAGAGAGTTTGGAAAAAATGAGGTCTAACAGATCCAGCTTGAAGGGAGGAGGCATATATACATTGACTATTATCAGCTCCTGATTATTAATTTTACAATGGAGGATTACAGTGGTCAGTGTTAACACTTAGCAGTTCATACTGTAAGTTCCTACGTACCAAGATAGAGACCCCTCTGGAGTATGTGGAGTAGGAGGCATGATATACCTGATTAACCCATCTCTTTTTTAGGGCCATCAACTTTTGACCAACCAGGTGGGTCTCCTGAAGTAAGAGGATGTCAGGTTTGTATTTCCCAATATAGTCAAACACGAGTGCCCTTTTGAATTTGGAGTTTAACCCACGCACATTCCACGATAGTAACTTTACATCCCCCATAATTTGTGGCTACTAGAAGTAGTGCCAGGATACTGCCTGTTACTCCAGAGTGTCTGTATCCCCTCCTCCGCCCACACAGTTGATAGGAGGACAAGCTCATAGCCAGCTGTACACAACAAATAACACACATGAAACGCCCCAACTTTTTCCCTAACCCACCCTGCCCGACTATACCCTATAGACGGCCTGTACCCCGAACTGGAGTCCATTAGAAGAGTTAGCAAGTGCTAAGTTCTTGAAACGCTGCCATGCCGACCGCACTGGGGGCCAGGACAACAGCATCCTGTTGCAGCTAACACACCATTGCTGCTGCATGGAACTAGACTGGAACTGAAGTTTTACAAGTGGCAATGGGATAACGAGGGAAAACTGAAAAGAGGGGAGCATACGCAGCAGCGTGAGCCACCTGCTGTCGCTGAGAAGGCATCAGTGGTCATTCAGGCCATTCCTTAAGGAAACAATGAGGCTTGACAGTGGCAGACCTAGTGTTCCGGGCGAATGACAGAATAAAGGTATGGGGGGGGGAGTCGTGCCCTTCCGCATACGGGAGCATAAGGAACAGTTAGACAAAGTTAGTACTAAACCACGTACTAGGGCTCGATGGTAATGTGACGGCCTTGCGCGTCACTGTATTCCGACTAGTGGACTGCAGGGGCAGGCACGACTCTCAGGGTAAATTTCGCCAAAAAAGGGGGGGAACCCCTCAAACATAACTATGGAGCCCCAAACAATGTAGTGATCAGTCACTGGCTCATATACTCACACACCCTCCTGGGTTGCGTTACTGACGATGAGGCGGACTGTGGCGCGGGCTGTTTTGTTGCCTCCGCATATTAAGCCATTGGTCTGCTTCTGAGGGGGATCCAAAGAACCGTGTAGAATCGCCATCTACGATCCGCAGCTTCGCAGGATAAATGAGTGAGTAGATTATTCCCACTTCTCGCATCCTTCTCTTGACACCTTGAAAAGAGGCGCGTTGCTTTTGTACCACTGGCGAGTAGTCGGGGTAGAGGCTGATAGGAGACCCATTCCAGGTAATTGGGCCCTTCTTCCGAGCTGTTACAAGCGCCGCATCCCTGTCTCTATAATTCAGGAACCGCATGATGAACGGCCTCGGATTAGCGCCAGGCGGCAGAGGCCTAGTGGGGATGCGATGCGCACGCTCGATGATCAGGACTTGTGAGAAGGCATCCGCTCCCAGGTTCTCCCTTAACCAGTTCTCGGCAAAGGCTTCTGGGGTAGTGCCTTCGGTTTTTTCAGGGAGCCCCACCATGCGCAAATTGTTTCGGCGGTTTCTGTTTTCCAGATCCTCAGCCCGGTTGGTAAGGATCTGTACTTGTTGCTGCAGTTGGGCGATATCGTCAGGGATGGGGCGCACTGTGTCCTCTAATTCCGACACTCGCCGTTCTGCCTCTGCCGTATGCTCGCGGAGGTTCTGGAAATCCTGGCGCAGAAGCGAAAGATCCACCTTGATGGTTTCAAGCTGTGCGGTGGTGGACGCATGAGTGCCTTTAATCGCCATGAGGATCTCTGCGTTGGTAGGCTCAGGCACTGCGGAGTCAGAGTCGTTTCTGTCCGACACTGGATTTGGCGGGTCCGCGTCTGCGGCCTTGTCAGCGTCCTGAGAAGCACTCAGGTACCTGTCCATGCGGTTTTCGGACCTCGCTCTGGTACCATGTTTTCCCATATTGCTGCTGGGTGATTAGGGTGTTTATTCGCCGCACAGGAGACCGCTGTCCTCAGGGGTATAATCAGGATGTTAGCTGAAAGCACGGAGCAGCACAAAAGCACGTCTGCTCAATCCGCCATCTTGGCCACTCCCTTTTTAAGTCTTTTAAACCTTTATATGATATATTGGTTTTCTTTGAGGAAAAGTCTATGAGTGGGTTCAATGTTACATTAAAATAGCCTCCTAAGATGACAAGACCTTCCTTGAAGTTTTCCAAGTCTTTTAAAAAATGCTTTAAATATGTTTTTTGTCCCGAATTGGGTACATAAATGTTAGCAATAGTGCATATTTGATCCACCAGTTTCCCCTTTACTATGACATATCGTCCTTTGTCTGTAATTGTCTCTATCTGTTTAAACGGTAGGTCTTTATGTATTAAAGTCATTACTCCCAGGGTTTTTTAATCGGGATTATTACTCGTATAGATAAGAGGGTAATGGTGAAGTATTATCGTGGGTGCATGGTTATCTTTAAAATGGGTCTCCTGTAGCACAACTATCATAGCGTTTTGTTTTCTACACTGGTGAAAAACCTGAGATCTTTTAACCGGTTCATTAATACCATTCACATTCAATGAAAATATGATTCCTTCCATGTTAGGTTCTTTAGCCATGATCACTAATCTGGAGATGATGCCATTTAGCATAGAACAGCTCATACTCGTTGAAAACCTGGGGGTAAAGTAGGGGGGTAGTAATTTCCTCACATCGTGGATTGTATGAAAGGAGGTGTTGGGGATAAGGTTATGCCACCTTAGACTTATCAGGGCAGAATCCCTGAGCTGTGGTGGAAGGGCTGCGGCTCGGGTGTAAGCAACCACCATGTTGGGGGTGAGTGGCTGAGAGGAGCTGTCAGGGGCCTTGGTATTACTCATGTACCTGCCATCAAACTGCCCCCAGTCCAGCTAGCTATTTATTAGCAATGGGGATGTATAGTAACAGCTAGATATATATGTAATAGCAGTATGAAAACATCTAAACATCAGAATATCATGCTACTATAGCAGTCGTCAACAGGAAACAAACAAATAACTTTTTTTTTTTATATATACATCTACATATAAAATTTCTTCACACAATGACATTGTCAACTTATCTTAATGTGTAATTTATGCAGTCCTCTCCTGATAATACTATGTATCTCAGGTAACAGTTCCATGGAAAGTGAATAAAGTTTTGTCCTTATATGAAATATAATACTTCTTTGGTATACAAGATCACATCACTAAACGATCCTGTCAAACAGTATCTTCATTGTAACGTTGATAGAAGAAATTATATCAGATCACATTCTGTCCCTAGGTGTCCTGGGTTTCATAGGTGTTCTCTTTGAGTTGGGGGTATGTGTCCATTCCCCTTGTAGGTCAAAGGACAGCTCGGGAATTGTATTTCTGTCAGGCAACCATCCTGGTAATTCCATTGTTGGCAAGTGTAATTTCGCCAAGAAGTGGTCTGTGTCCATAGGTCCTCTGATTATTGCAGTTGTCCCATCTTTGGTGGCAGTTAGGGAGAAAGGACATCCCCACCTGTACTGGATGTTGTGTTCACGTAGCTTGTCAGTGATTGGTCTCAGCAGTTTTCTCTTAAGGAGAGTAGTTCTTGACAAATCTTGAAAGAGTTTGATAGTATTTTCTTCATAGGATAATTGGTTAACTTCTCTAGACTTGTTCAAAATCTCCTCTTTTAGGGAAAAATCATGCAAGCAGCATAGTATGTCCCTTGGTGCGTTTAAAGGGGCCGCTTTAGGTTTAACAACTCTATGAGCTTGGTCGATTTTGATGTCAGTGTCAGGTTCTCTTTTCAGGACGGAGTTAAAAATATGGAGTAGTGTATCCTTTATCTCTTCGTTTTGGACAGATTCAGGGACACCTCTCACTCTTATATTATTGCGTCTACTCCTGTTTTCCTGATGTCTGTATATGGTTTTCTGTATATGGTTTTCTGTCTATCAATACTCTAAGAAGCATAAGTTTCAAGGCAGTCAGTGTGTGCAGCAATAGATAACATGTCTTTTTTAATATCATGTATTTCCTCCCTGATTGCCATGGTAACTTCCTGTAGCATTTCTTTAATGTCTGATTTTGAGGGTAATTTAGCGATATAAGAGTGGATATCTACCTCCTCCTCCAGGTCGCTTTCTGCCTCAGACATTTCTCTATTGGAATCTGCTTCTTCTTCATACCATTTTGGATTCCATGCGGCTTGACTTTTTCTGCAGAAACAGCTGCGCTATGTTTCTGTTAGACTGCTGTGTCTTTTTCCCCGGAGTTTTCTCTTTGTCCGGTTTTGTTTTCTGGTGTTTCCCCATCGTTTGCATTTAGGGTTAAGGCTGGCCTGGGAAAGTTCTCACGGAGCCTCTGAGCTATGCTGCCATCACGCTCCGTGTCAGACCACGCCCCCCAGCAAAGCAATTTTACATAATACTCCATAACAAATAAATTTAGGATTTTTAAAGAATCATTTGGAGAATGTACTTCTCTTTCTTTAAATATGACCCAATCCTCTCTTTTTGTTTACCCAATGCATCTTTATTGTGTGACAGCATGATGGCTACTGCAGAAACTATGCACCGGTGATGTAATCATAACACAAGCCCCATAATGATTCACAAGACAACTGAAAGTCTGATGACAAAGATTGTAACTAGATTTTGATTTTAACATTATTTTTTTTAATTTTTAACTAAATATAAACCAATCTAAGTTCAAAAAGATCAACATTTGATTTCACACTTACCAATGATAAACCATTATTGTGTAATACACCTTCCTGCTCCATTAGATTTCGAGAAATAGTGATAGAAGGAAGATCCAGACTTTGAGGAGGAAATTGGGGTGTAAATCCATTTCCTTGAGCAGCCAGTGCTTCTCCCAATACTTGAAATGGCAGAAGGACATCAGTCATGGCTAACGCAGGGTCTGTTTCAGGAGGTGGTGTAATTGGAGGAATCTCAAACTCTTCATCTCCGAGACTTGGAGTATGGAATGTCTGTAAAACAGAAACAGTCTTAACAAAGGCAAATTACCCATGAATAATCAAAGCCTTCTATTTTTAGATTTTCACAAGAGGCAACATGAAACAACTGATCCATTTGTACAGTTAGGGGATTATTTATTAAAGTCAGATTTTTTTTTCTGGTCAAAGTTTTAAAGGGGACCCGTCACCCAAAAAAAACAATTCAAATCCTATTTAATCACATTAGTCAAGCAAAATGAACTTTAATTACACTATATAAATTATTTGAACCTTTTTTCCTTCAGTCTGGGAATTCATAATTATAGCAAGCAGGCAAGAGCCATTTTGTGGACACCGTTATTAAGACAAGCCATGCATCATCTCAGAATCTTGTTTGTGCACCAGAATGGGGGACCCGATATCCATTTCCTTGCCCTGGCTACACAATTAAATGGTGGGAATGTGTGGAGAGCAGTGACATCTAGGAAGTGCTGAATGGAAAGTGAAAGTAATTGTCTGCCCTGCCTCTATGCCACTAGCATAGAGGAGGGGCAGACAATATTTGATTGACAGCTGAGAATTTTAAATGAGCTTACAACAGCTATGAATGCTTTCAGAAAAAATAGAAATTGGATTTCATGTTTAATTTGAAAAGGACTTTTATTATACAGATTTTTGTGTCTGGATGACAGGTCCACTTTAAAGAGGAAAACAACTCAAAATGTTTATGATTTATTAAACCCCAATGCTGCTAAAAGTCAGAATAAAAAAGTACTCCATCTCAAACCTGCCAAGGTCATGAAAAAGTCAATGGCAGATGTCCCTTTAACAATTGCAAGGTATCATGATCTGCGCTGGGTTTATTTATGATTTTATCGATTCCTTTCCCTCACTAAATATTTTCGATTACATTTTTTATAAATATGGTAAAAATGTGCATGTGAGTTTGGTCAAAATGGTTTTAAGAAAATAGTGAAACATTTTCAGATTTTAGTAAATAACCCCCCTAAATGTCTTATGCCCTATGTGTAAAAAGTGGAGCAAAAAACTATTTAGGGCTCTTTGTTAACAAATCACTGAAACAACATGAAGGCAAAACAAACAACTGACAGCTCAAAGAATAGGGCTAAAGAAAAACATGCTGATTTCTCCACAAACAAAAGAGCAAGCACTGTTCTGAACCACCCCATAGTAGAACACATTAACAGAAATGGTATCCAGCTGAACACTTAAGCAATTTTGGGTTGCAATATACTCCATGTGTGCACTGGCACATGGGTGCCATTACAGTAAATGCTTAATACCATAGTGTGGATGGAGTGCATTGTAGTTTCCTCTGCTGAGTTTTTTCCACCAGAAAAAATGGCATGTGTGTGACTTTTTTCCACACTAAAAAGTTACTGGGACTTTTCTGATGTCTTCTGAATATTATGCTAAAACATGTTGGTTCTTCAGAATTAGGGATGCACCGAATCAACTATTTTGGAATCGGCCGAACCCCCAAATCCTTTGTGAACATTTCCAGTAAATAACATATCAGCTCTTGCAAATATATGGTCAAACATTTTCCTACTGTATTTTTATAATCAAGCACTGGTACCATTTATTTTTCCATTAAATTCTAAAGTAAATATATGTCAAACAGAGTTTGAAAGCATTTCACAAACAGGTCAGTCTGATTAAAGATTAAAGCCTAATTATCATACTGCTATAATTTACAACTACTATTATCAATGTTTTAATGTGTACTTAATTAGTAACATCTGTTTTTGTTTGTATGAGCAGCAGATACATTAAGCCTAGTTGCATATTAGATTGCCTATTTATTGATACCTAGCGGCAAAGAAAAATAGCTTACATTATACAGTACTCAATTTATGCATCATAAATTCTTACAATTGTCTGAATTGTTGAATACTTTGAGGTTTATTCTGCCCGAACACAGCAGTTTATTTTGATTTGTGTAAGCTGGAAACTGCAGAATGTCCCTTTGTTTTGTTGTTGTTTGTTCTTTAATATGTGAGTGGAACATTGGCTATATTTATTCAGTTTAAAGAATTCTAAAGCAATTACATCATTTTGAAGTGTGTTTATGGTAGTTTGTTGAGTACACACCAGACTAGCTGTATAAGACTGTTTATATCTAGTTCCAGTAATTTCTCTTGATTGATGGGAGATATAGTCCACTATCTTTTTAGATGTTCCTTTTTGGTTTGTCGCCAAACGAGCGGATCTTGCTCCGATATGCCCACCTTGAGGTGGGCAATATCGGGCTGATCCGATTGTAGGGCCCTACAATCGGATCCTAACGCATGGGGAACAGGCGGTCGGATCGCGGGACCACATCAACGAACAGATGTGGCCTTGATCCGGCGGGATTTTTTGTCCAATCCGATCGAGATCTGGCCGACTTTCGGCCAGATCTCGATCGGGGAAGCCCGTCGGGGGACCCCATACACGGGCCAATAAGCTGCCGACTTGGTCTGTCGGCAGCTTTTATCGGCCCGTGTATGGCCACCTTTAGTCAGTGAAGCAAGCCTAACCCTGTAGTAGTAGTAGTCTTTTTGATGTATCTGAATTGATGCAAGATGTTTTTACTGTTTTAGCTGGCTAATCCACTGTTGATATATAGTAAGGTTGTTGCTATATGGTAAGGTTGTTACTCAACTAAGGTGCTTTTGAAAAAAAAGTCAGCAGCACTCTAAGGGCAGAGACACACTCAGAATTGGGGAGTTTAGTCGCCCAGCGACAAATCTCCTCTTCGTCTTGGATGGTAATCGGTGCGCTTAGTTTTCCGAAGTTGGCTCACAAGGAATCTTCGGGCTACTTTGGAAACAAAGCACTCAGAGTGCCACCCCACTGGTGATTTAGATTCTAGCCAGCGGAAGGCAATTCGAGGTGATTTACCGCCGGGGGACTAAAGCTCCCCAAATCTGAGCGTGTGTCTCTGCCCTAAATCTCTACATAACCTAAGTTAACAATTGATTTTGGTTTGTACACATTTTGGTATGCCAAATCTATATAACACCACTACATGAAAAGTAAAACATATACATATATATATATATATATATATATATATATATATATATATACACATACATACACACACACACACACACACACACATACTAGCTATAGGACTGCTGCAAACTATGATGATAGAAATAAATAACCCTTTGAAAAGAGGTATCTGTGTATAAGCAGAGAACCTTTTTTTCATGAGAACCCTGACTCCTGCCATTACTATAACAAACAAGGGAAAGTTGTGCTCACCACTATTTTTTAAAACCATTAGGCGGGGGTGCAATGAGGGTGTGACCACAAAATACATATAGTCAACTACAAGAGGTCCTCTGCACTCAACCCATTATCAATATATTTAAGACAGAGACATTTTGTGCATACTGCTACTAAAAAATGCCTTACCCTTTAAACACAGGGATTGTTTGTCCATATATTGCAATATATTTAAGCTGGCCAACTACGTCAAAGTCATCCCATATCTGGCCAGTCCTACGCTTAATTTTCATCTGATTCATTAAGAATTCAATTGCTTAATTATACATTTTACAAAGGGATGCAAAATTTGGTCATATGTTCCAAGCTCCCCCTCTCTTCTCTTACAGATGGGGTAAAAATATTGGTCAACTTATTAAACCTCAGAAACGTAAGTTACAGGTGGGTGGCTTAACGCACAATAAGGGCACTTTTCCCTGCAGGAACTGCGGACATTGTAACGGAATAATATCGGGCAACATAGTTACCCATCTACAGCAGGGTACGAAACATGAAATTAACGGATTTTTTACATGCGATAGTTCAGATGTTATTTATTGCATAAAATGTCCATGCGGCTTAGCCTATATAGGGCAAACTTCAAGACCCATTAAAACAAGGCTAAATGAACACAAATCGACTATTCGCAATTATCAGCCCCAAAAAAGTGAAAATGTTGAACTAACAGCTCCAAACAAATATAAGAAAGAAACATGGCTTGCCAAACATTTTTTCACAAATGGCCACAGAGTAGCACAACTCCGTTGGCAGGTTCTAGAGAAAATAAAAACACAACAAGGACAGGACAAAAAGAGAATTTTATTGCAGAGAGAGTGTTATTGGATCTGGTTACTCCAGACTAAATATCTTAAAGGTCTCAATGAAGAGTTCAGTATGGCTTGCTATTTATGAATTTATTTTACCTTGGTTTTTCTAACTATCTCTAATTAATCTTTTCAGATAAGAAAACTATGTACAAAATCCTGATGCAGGGACAGGTATTCTTCTATTTTTTCCTTCAGAGACAGGGTAAGAATATATAGTTACATATTGTAACCATTTTTTATGTCCATGTTTGTTTTATAGGTACTGCAACATTGTTTGAATTTTTTGCTACATTTGAAGTATTGCACTTATATCTTTTCCCTCTGGACTATGAACTTTATTATATGGGAAACAAATCAAAGACTTGTGCTTAATGTATTTTGGTTACAGTCTGTTTCGTTATATTTTTTTCACAGTTACTAATTGTTGTTAAAACAAAGGTTCAATTTCACTAATTGAATGCTCTTGTTAACTAATTGATTGATACACCTATAAATGTACCACTTTACACAGATCCTTTATGCTTGACAAAGGGGCTTGCCCCGAAACGTTGCACTTCCGGTAATAAAATTTTGCAAGGTTTTCACCTGCATTCACATCTTGTGTGCCAGTGTGCCTTTTCTCAGTATATTTTCAGCCAACAAGAATTACAACTTGTAACCACAGCAGATAGGCTGGGCATAATAGGAAGCAACTGGCTAACGAACATAGCCCAATGGCTGCATTTGCAATTAGTTGGCAATAATACTGCAACAGATGCAACAGTAATCTGTGACTCATTTACTACACCATTACTGCTTAATGAAATCTAACATATCACGTTAACAATATGGATAAACACTCTTTCTTGCTATGTGCCATTTAGTTGTTTGCATTATCACTGTAATTAAACCTTGAAATATTATTTCAATAAATATCTGAGGTGCTTGAGAATAAGGTGCATCATATGAAGAGAAGAATTGCAATTCAGATCTTCTGATATGTTTATAAGAAGTCATTCTGGTTTCTGGAATTCTACTCCAAAACAAGGATAACTAGTAATTACTAAACTAATGCTTTACACATTCCAACAGAAAAATAATAGACGCATATAAAACTATAATCAATATTTTAAACATGTACAATTATTTTTCATGTGTTTCAATAAACATAGACATGAAGCATATAAAGCCTGCTGCATTACACCTGCCTGAGAACCAATTATCGGTATATCCTCATTTGTCATTAAGTAATTTCATATGGGTGGATGTTTTCTTAATTGTTCATGTGCATTTCGATTACTTTTTTCGTGGTTGCCTTGAATAAATACTTCATCACATATTAAGTGCTGTAGTAATTTACATATTAGTACCACTACTCCTTGTAACGCCTAACACACTCCTGATGACGGCTCGAGTCTAAGAGCCGAAACGTTGAATTAACCCATTTTTTTCTTCACAAAAGACCTATGAGTACAGATTTCTTTGCTCTATTGATTTTGATATATGTTCCAGCACCTAGGTATTTCCATTGTTTTCTGAGTGCACCTATCCAGTAGGATTCAAATTAAAAAAGACCAACCAAAATTAAGTCGAAGGTTTTTTTTGGTAGAATAAGTCAGTGTTCGATCGAATAGGTCTGTATTCGGCTGAATTCTAATCGTACGAATTGAAGGAATAGCGCATTCCCAAAAAGAACTGATTTTTTAAAGTCCACCAATTGACTCCAAATGGGTTCTAGGAGGTCGCCCATATGCTAAAACAGCAATTCTGCAGGTTTTAGATGGCGAATGGTCGAAGTCGAATTTTTAAAGAGACAGTACAATTTCGATATTAATTTGATAATTCTTTTCTAATCGAATTTGGACTATTCCCTAATCGAAGTACACAAAAATAGCTTGAAATTAAATTTTTTTCTCATTCGAAAATTCACCTCGACCTTTGATATATCTGCCCCTTAGTGTTAAATCAGCAGGATTTTATTATATCTCAATGTTTCGATCCCTCACAGGGATCTTCGTCAGGAGTCAAGACAAACAACCAGAACCCCGTACAACCCACCATAAATAATCCCACCGCCATCTAATGGCGCCAAACACCGTTGCTAGGTGACGGTTGGTAGTGACGAAAAAAAGATAAGCAGGGCAGAAAAAGTAAAAAAAGTAGGTACAGATAGAAAGTAAAAGATATTACAGGATCACCGTGCCAGGAAATTGCTACTGTTCTGACCTCCCTCCGTTCGCATCCAATCATTATCAGTAGTAGCTTATCAGTCACCCTATCAGAACACAGACTAGTGGCGGGTGTGTGTCAAGGCATACTTGATCTCTGTGAGTGGTCCGTGCACATACGAGACTGTTACCGGCAGGGTATTCAGAGCAACTGGTCTGGGCATGTTACACCAGGGGTGGTGTTATAAGCATTGCTCAATATGGCCTTCAATAATTACCTGGCTTGACCCAGAGTGCGGTCGCAACTTTCTACAAAGAAACAACCAGCTAAGCATTCCAATATTACCCTGTGGGGAAACGCAATTCTTTCAGTAGTCTCCAAATGGACTTACACTTCAATCTTATCCCACATATGTCTGTCATAGGGTATAAATAGGTGGAGAGTTGTCCAGTGACCACTGGCATGTACGGTGAGAGAAGTGAAAGCTTAATAATAAGAGGGTTGCTATATACAGCACATCAAGAGATGCACAATTGACACAATGTGATAATTTGCAACATTAATGTATCCAAAATACACAATAATAAAGGCTCATAGGATCAGCAAATGCTAATCGGACCAGCAAAAGTTGTTGGAGGGAATTCAGCGGGAATAATCAAGTCCATTGGGTATGATATGACCATGTCTCTAGTTCATATGAAATAACCCAGTGGGAAAGTTTAATTTAACCCACAAGGTGAAACTGTATCCAAGCGGTAAATCCATTTGGCTCTTCGTTTCAGAAGTGCCAAGTCTCTATTGCCACCCCGTGGGAGTTGTGGTTGAAAGTCAATTGCCATGCAACAAAACGTTAGTAGACCTTTTTGTAGGAAATGTCTTGCCACAGGCTGTTTAGCTGTTTTCTCTTTGAGTGCCTTACTAATAGCCGACTTGTGGTTTGCGATCCTGTCCTTCAATGGGGTAGTGGCCTTACCAACGTAATATAAGCCATATGGGCATGTTACAATGTATACCACGAAAGGTGTGGCACAGGTAAGTTTGTATTGGATCTTGAAGTGTTTGCCAGTATGTGGTGGGGGAACTCTCTGCCAGTCAACATGGTCCTACATTTAGTGCAATCAGGGCAGCGATAGCATCCCAGTTTTTGTTTCCCACTCAGCCAGCAGGTTGATTCATTAACTCTCTGCACAGAATCTTAACTAAAATGTCTTTTAAACACTGGTGTGCCCAAACATTGGGTGCAGGGCATGGTGCGGGGACAAGGATTCATCCATGGCAATCATCGGCCAATTTCTCCAAAGAGTTCTTTGGAAATATGTAAAAAAATTTGTGGTGAAAAATCATCTGTGTGGGAGTTGAATCACCAATGGGTTTTTCTTTCAGCAAATCATCTTGAGTAAAAAGGGCTCGGTGCAGCTGGTCATTCAATACAGCCTCCTTGTAACCCCTTTCTCTGAACCTTATGTAGGCTTCTTTCAGTTGGGTTTGCATTTGCATGAGATCGCTGTTGTTGTGTATAGTATGCAGAAATTGCAAATAGCCCTGATGGTAGCAGTTGGGTATTCACTGTTAGGATGTAAGATAGTATTGCAGTCAATGGGTTCTCTGTATAGGCTTGTGCCTAGACCATCGTGTGTCTTGAAAATTGATAAGTCCAGAAACTCAATGCTCTGTTCATCATTGTTCAAAGTGAGTCTGATGGGGCTGTCTAGTGAGTTTAACATGTTGAAGAATGAGGTAAGGGATGTAGCGTCTCCTTTCCACAGGAGCAGTAAATCGTCAATATACCGAAAATATTTAATTATGTTGTCAGATGCTTTGCCCAGGATGTTTTCTTGTTCATAGTTTAACATGAATAGGTTGGCACAAGTTGGTGCCAGGGCACTGCCCATAGCTGTTCCTGAAGTCTGAAGATAATAAGTATTCTTGAACCTAAAATAATTCCTGGTAAGTGTCAGCTCTAATAGTTCAATTAAGAAT
Source organism: Xenopus laevis (assembly GCF_017654675.1). Classification (NCBI taxonomy): domain Eukaryota; kingdom Metazoa; phylum Chordata; class Amphibia; order Anura; family Pipidae; genus Xenopus; species Xenopus laevis. The sequence goes on along the minus strand of NC_054378.1, from coordinate 30,848,402 downwards.
TCAGTGGGTACAGATTTGTTGGGGAGTGTCGCAAGTGCTCTTCTACAGGCATAAATGCCCTGTTGGTGTGGTATGACAGTGTATAAGCTTTTTACATCCATGGTGGCCAAAATATATTGTTCAGGTAAGTTTTCTAGTCCTTTCAGAATTTTAATCACATGTGTAGTGTCCCGAGTGAGGCATTATGGCGACCAGAGGTTGAAGAAAGTTGTCAATATAAGTAGCCACAGTTTGGAACAAAGACCCAACAGCTGAAATGATTGGACGGACAATATATGATTTTATTTTATAAAGGGATAGAATGTGGTAAAAAAAATACAGGCAACAACTACATAGGAAAACAAATGTACCTTAAAGCATTTATTGACCCACTGCTGTTTCTTTATACAACATAAAGCATACACAACCACATACACACAACTGTAAAACTGAACATAAACAAAAATTGTTCAACATGATACCAAAAACTATTTAGATTATGTACAATGTAGCCTAAAATCAATACATAAGGCAGCCCATCAAAAGAAATATCTAGGTGTCCACAATGCGTGAGCGTTATTCCTCTGCTGCTTGCATTAGGGCCAGAATAACAATATATATTAAAGCAGTTATCCTTTTTCGATGAAATAGAAAATAAATAGCTGAACACCATCTGTACAACAATGTTCAAAACATTTGTTCCTTTTGATAAAAATGCAAATGTTGAGAGGTTGTTGTATCAACATATAACAGCCTATGTCTGCCATGGTGAATTATCACAGTTGGAATTAAATTGTCTCTTAATAGCTGCTAGCAGTGGACTTTTCATCAATGCTTGATTCAAATGTAGGAAGAAAATCTACAGAATGAAACATTATGGTATCCTTGCAGATAGGCTTTCGTGTTCATTATTACAAATAAATGATGGGCCAAAGCCAAACATTATTTGATTATGTAAACAACTGTTGATGGTCATAGAAAGGATGGGACACATTTCTGGATTGCTGATTTCACAACTATTTTAGTGATCATCATATACTGTAGTTGTTTAAATATAGAAGATTTATCACATATGATATGTACACAGATTCTAGGCAAAATATTTCTGTTGTAGCTGCTGAGGGTGAGAATTTCCCAAACAAATAATTAACTTTAGCCTATATTTAATGTATTTACATAGTTGTGGCTGGCACCAAACATTGCTACAGCAATGCATTTTCCTTGGATCAGACAGAGGTGCAACTATAGAGTATGGCGGTCAGAGCCTTGATTCTACTTACTTTGGCAGGTAAGGTGTTAAGAGCAGTGGGGTTATAAAGATCACATTGGTCTAGGGATTTGCTTTCAAGAATAAAGGGTGTTCAAGATCACCCATCTTCAGAACCCCAATGTCTCTAACAATACCCAGATGAAAATGAAGTTAATAGCATTTTGTATTGTAGTTTATTGTTGCAATGAATATCCAACCTATATACATTGCTTAGACACCATATTAAGTATATTCAGGCGACAGGGGGTTGAGAAATGTGTGCATTGCAATTCATCATTAGAACAATCACCACAGGTTTGAAACTCTGGCCTCCTAATCAGATATCAGGGTTTTGGTGTACAAAGTTGATGCAGGCTGAATGTAGTAAGTAGGTAAGATGAATAGCATAATCAGTACTTTAAACCAATGCTTCAGTACTTTGAGCCATTCAGTGCTTAGAGAGCATAAGTACTTGAGTTACTTACGTGTGGGTTGGTTTGCAATTACCCGCGTAGTGGCACCCCGCCGACTGTGCTCTGCTCCAGCCAAAATCACAATGGAGCCTCTGACAACCACGGGTAAAGTTTGAATAAAAAAAGTTCTTTATTTCGAAGTATCTTTAAAAGCATGAACAGGTATCATCCTGGACTAAAACATGACGTGTCTTGTCACCTATGGAAAATCTTAGCTATGAGGAAAGACTGGACAAATCTATTGATATTGTGTTTGCAGTAATACTTTTATTGCATTTCCTAAGACTTAATTCCAAACCATGTGTGCTTCTAATTGTCAAATATGTGTCATTGTAGGAACAGCACTTGATTTACCATTAGACAAGTTCTTACTTCATTGGCATTGGCATGATACAGATGCAACCAGCTAAATTGAGTGGCAATGTAGTACTGTCCGTTTTTTTTCTTTCTCATTAAAGTCTTTATTTTGTGCTTCATAAAACACATTCAGATGCAGAGCATCAAATGTATGTATCCTTTTCTCTTTGTCTGTTAAATTATCTAAGCAAAGAGATGTATATAAAGAGAACTAAGAGTACACCTACCTCATTTGCAGCGAGAAATGCATTATTGGCTTCAGTCATATTCATGTAATTATTATTCCCAAACTGAAAAATAAGAAAAAAGGGAGATTGTTTAGCTGTGTAAATGTGAGGTTTGATATACTGCAGCTCATAAAGATCTGGTAAGACAATAAACAAAACAAAAAATTATATTCATAAATTTATACAAGATTTACTATATGTTGTATGTAAAAAAACTGCAAAGGCAGCACATTTTCTCATATGAGAAAAAGAATTTGATATTCCTTTGCAATACAAGAAAAATAATTTGCTATTCCTTTGCAACAAAATATGTTATTGTATATAAATTTCAGACCTCTCTCAGACATTCTGGCTCATATAACAGCAATTTTTGCTTGGAGAAAACAAAATTAAATAAAGAGTTCATTTCTTTAGGTTATCACTCATAAAGGTTTGACAACTTTACCAGTGTCAAATCATAGCTGAATATAAGCCTTAGTCATGCCAATGGGAACCATGGTGCATTGGCAACTACAGTACTGGCTCAAAATGAATACTTACGTAATTTAGGGCGATATCACCTATTATAATTATTATAATATAATAACTAAAGTGTCTTAAATTGATACTGACATGGTTCAACAAAGAATGCTCTTTGAATTATGTAATCTGATGATGGAGAGTTAGGCAGTTTGACCCTTTGGCTTCAACACTAAAGATCCAATAAGACACATGGCATTACAGTCAGGAAATTGGCAGGGTCATAACTTTGAGTGCCTATATCACTACTTATGTGGCTTTTTAGATGATAAATAACAAGATACCATCAGAATATCGGACTAGACCCTGGATCAACTTGTACTATGAGCTATCTCCCATAACCCTGTATTTCCTCACTTGCTAAAAAGCTATGCAACCCCTTCTTAAAGCACTGTAAAAAAACCCTTCCGAATATTTAGGCGGAACCTCTATTTTTCTAATCGGAGTGGGTGACCTTGTGTCAGCTGGAAAGACCTACTGGTTAATAAAGCATTAGAGAGATTATTATATGATCCCCTTATATATTTATACATAGTTATCATATAACCCCTTAAGCACTCTTCTCCAGCGTGAACATTCACAATTTGGCCAGTCTTTCCTCATAGCTAAGATTTTCCATACCTTTCACCAGCTTAGTTGCCCTTCTCTGTACTCTCTCTGATACATTAATGTCCTGTTTGAGTGATGAAGAACAAAACTGAACGGCATATTCTAGATGGGGCTTTACAAGTGCTCTATGCAGTGGAAGAATGACCCCCTCCTCCTGTGACTCTATGCCCCTTTTAATACAGCTCAAGACCTTATTTGCCCATGATGCTGCCGAATAGCATTGCTTGCTACAGCCAAGTTTATCATCTACAAGGACTCAAAGGTCCTTTTCCATAATGGATTTGCATAATGCAGTCCCATTAAGGGTATAAGTGGCTTGGATATTTTTACATCCCAGGTGCATGACTTTACATTTAGCAACATTGAATTTCATTTGCCACTTAGCTGCCCAGATTGCCAGTGTGTCAAGATCGTGTTGCAAGGATGCAAAATCCCGGATGGAATTAATTGGGCTGGATAGTTTTGTGTCATCTGCAAACACTGATACATTACTTACAATTGCTTACTTACATTACATTAAGGGTATAACTGGCTTGGATATTTTTACATCCCAGGTGCATGACTTTACATTTATCAACATTGAATTTCATTTGCCACTTAGCTGCCCAGATTGCCAGTTTGTCAAGATCGTGTTGCTTGACAAAGGTGTTACGCCCCGAAACGTTGCAACCGCAAATAAACGAGCAAGGGTTTCCCTGCTAGAAATATCCTGTTGTGCCGGTGATTTTTCTCTTCTCTGATTGTTGTGGAGGCTGCCAATACCTCCTTCATCGAGCACCAGGTGTCACGAGATTCGGAAGGCCAGGGTGTGCGAGGTGACTCCTCTTTTCTTCCTACTGGATAGTTTTGTGTCATCTGCAAACACTGATACATTACTTACAACACCCTCCCCTAAATCATTAATGAACAAGTTAAATAAAAGTGGACCTAATACCGAGCCCTGAGGGACCCCACTAAGAACCTTACTCCAAGTAGAGAATGTACCATTAACAACCACCCTCTGTACCCGATCCTGTAGCCAGTTTCCTATCCACGTGCAAACGACTTCATTAAGCCCAACAGACCTTAGTTTAGAAAGCAATCGTTTGTGGGGCACAGTATCAAACGCTTTGGCAAAATCCAAATAGATCTACTTCCCCCCCACTGTCCAGCATATTACTTACCTCATCATAAAAAGCAGTCAAATTTGTGACATTACCTATCCTTCATAAAGCCATGCTGATTGCTGCTCATAATGCCATTCCCTAGGACAAAATTTTGAATGTGATCCCTTAACAAGCCTTCAAATAATTTGCTCACCACAGATGTCAAGTTTACTGGCCTATAATTGCCAGGCTAAGATCATAATCCCTTTTTAAATTTTGGAATAACATCAGCTTTTCTCCAATCCACAGGCACCATACCAGATGAAAGTGAATCTGAGAACATCAGAGATACGGGCTGGTCTAAAACTAAACTAAGCTCTCTTAGAACCCGGGAGTGTATGCCATCAGGCCCTGGAGCCTTGTTTACATTAATTTTTATTAAAGCTTTATGGATCATATCCTGAGTCAGCCACTGGCTAGATTGAGCTGAGCCATTAGTGCAGCTATAAAGTGAGCCTGGGAACTCAGACTCCTCTATTGTATATACTGAAGAAAATAACTGATTTAACACATTTGCCTTTTCTGTATCTGTTACAACCATACTGGTACCATTATTTAATGGAGCAACACTCTCAACCTGCATCTTTTTACTATTAATATATTGAAAAAACATTTTAGGGTTAGTTTTCACCTCCATCACAATTAACTCTTCATTTCCTTTCTTTGCCTTCCGGATTGCTGATTTACAACATTTATTACAGTGTTTATATTCATTAAATGCAGCTTCTGTCCCAACAGATTTGTAGTTTTTAAATGCCTTTCTCTTCTTTCCTATTAACTTCTTTACTTCTGTATTAAGCCCCATAGGATGATTCTTAGAGCTTCTACATTTACTCCTTAAGGGAATATATTTGAGAACAGTAATGATTTAATATCATTTTAAATGACAACCATTTCTGTTCTGTGTTTTTAGCTGAAAACTTAATGCCCCAATCAATACTCTGTAGGGCAGCCCTCAAGGTACTAAAATTAGTGTTTGAAAAATTCATGGTTTTTGTTGCCCTAGTATATATTTGTTTTTTGCACCAGACATTAAGGGGCCGATTCACTAACTTCGAGTGAAGGATTCGAAGTTAAAAAACTTCGAATTTCGAAGTTTTTTTTGGGCTACTTCGACCATCGAATGGGCTACTTCGACCTTCGACTACGACTTCGAATCGAAGGATTCGAAGTAAAAATCGCTCAACTATTCGACCATTCGATAGTCGAAGTACTGTCTCTTTAAAAAAAACTTCGACCCCCTAGTTCGGCATCTAAAAGCTACCGAAGTCAATGTTAGCCTATGGGGAAGGTCCCCATAGGCTTGGCTAACTTTTTTTGATCGAAGGATATTCCTTCGATCGTTGGATTTAAATCCTTCGAATCGTTCGATTCGAAGGATTTAATCGTTCGATCAAAGGAATAATCCTTCGATATTCGAAGTCGAAGGATTTTAGTTCCTAGTCGAATATCGAGGGTTAATTAACCCTCGATATTCGACCCTTAGTGAATCAGCCCCTATATGATATAACATTATGGTCACTATTACCCAGGGGTTCAACGACTTGCACATTTGCTATAAGTTCTGGGTCATTTGAGATCACTAAATCCAGAATAGCATTTTTTCTGGTAGGCTCCTCAACAACCTGTGCCATAAAATTGTCATGCAACAAGTTTATAACTTTGTTCCCATTAACTGATCTAGCAGTACTGTTGCTCCAGTCAATATCTGGGTAATTAAAATCCCCCATTATCATTAGTTTACCCAAACTAGCAGCCTTTTCTATTTGCATCAGGAGCTTCGCCTCCTCCTCCTCACTTACATTAGGGGGTCTATAGCATACGCCTACAATTAATTTGCTGGACTCTTTACAATTGGTGAAGAACTCCACCCACAAGACTTCTGACCCCTCATTTTCTAACATAACCTCCTCCTTTATATAGGCTTTTAAATCCTGCCTAACAAACAGACATACCCCTCCTCCTTTTCTATTGCCTCTATCCCTCTGAAACAAAGTATAGCCACTGATATTTACTGCCCAGTCATGCGACTCATTCAGCCATGTTTCAGCCACACCAATCACATCAAATTTTCCCTCCAGCACCAGCACATCCAGCTCTCCCATTTTACCAGTCAGACTCATTTGCAAACATACATTTAATACTGGTACCATATTTAACATATCACCTGTGGTCCTACCTATCCTTAACAGTACCCCCAGCCAAATCTCCTCCGCCAATTTTCCCTTTTTTTGCCCACTATCTCATCTAACCTGTCTTACACTGAATCTTTTACTGGACCCTCCCCCCACACCTAGTTTAAAATCTCCTCCAACCCTCTAGACATCTTCTCTCCCAAAACAGTTGCACCATCATCATTGAGATGCAGCCCAACCCTAGCAAAGAGCCTGTAGCCGACTGAGAAATCAGCCCAGTTCTCCAAAAACCCCAAACCCTCCTCCCAATCTCTCAGCCACGCATTATTCTCCCTATGCTTCTGCTGTCTCCTAAGCGTTGCTCATGGCTCAGGTAATATCTCTGAGAAAATTACCTTGGAAGTTTTTGCCCTCAACTTTACACCTTGTTTTTTAAAATCGTTCTTGAGGACTTCACCACCACCTCTACCTTGTCTTTGGTAACTATGTGTAGCTGGGTCTTCCCCAGCCCCTCCCAATAATCTGTCCACTCGTTCCACCACATGCCGAACCCTAGCACCAGGCAAGCAGCATTCTGTTCGGCATGTAGGGACCTTACGACAGATTACCCTATCCACCTTTCTAATAATTGAATCCCCTATAACTATAACCTGCCTTTCCTTCCTTGCACTCCCCCCCCACCACCAGTATTAGAGACACTGCCTCCCAGGGTGCTCTGAGAGTCAGTCTGCTCCAGACACGCCAGTTCAGAGTTTTCCTCCCCAGCATCTTCAGTAGGGATGTAGCGAACTGCCGATTTGGTGTTCGCGAACGCCGTTCGCGAACACCGGCAAAAAATGCGAACGTTCGCGAACAGTTCGCAAACTTCGAACACCCGCTAAAATCGTTCGAATCGAACGATCGAAGGATTTTAATCGTTCGATCGAACGATTTTCATTCGAATCGAACGATCGAAGCATTCGATCGAATGCTTTTTATTCGATCGAATGCTTACAATCGTTCGAACGAATGGAAATCGTTCGATTTTTAGCGGTCGAAGGAATTCGAATGGTCGAATGGTCGAACGATTTGTATTCGAATCGAACGCGAACTCAAAATGCGAACGTTGCGCGACGTTCGCGAACATTCGGCGGACGCGAACGGTCGAAGTTCGCTGGCGAACAGTTCGCTACATCCCTAATCTTCAGCCAAAACAGCGAATTTGCTGTTTTGGACAAGCTGTGGCCAGCCCCCTACCCTTCTGTCCCCTACTTCCCCTCCTGATTGTCACAAAGCTTCCTCCCTCATTAGCCTCCACTGCCCCTTCTCCTCCCCCACTCCACTAGCCCCTGCCAGTGGTTGCTCTGCGAGCCTCCTTTCCTCCCCCTTCGTTTGCCGCTGCTCTCTGTGCTGAAAGTTCACCCCTTAGAGTCTGCAGCTCAGATTCCAAGATGAAAACCCACCAACATCTCTCACATGTAAATACTGCATGAAACTGCCGCTCCAACACCACAAAAAAAACCACAATGAGTGATACCAGCAAAGCCACTTGCACTCATGTGACCTAATTGAACATTTCAGAGGTACATTTTAGTAGTAGTTCCTGAAAAACATGCAGGTATGCGACCATCTGAGCCTTTTAAACCCCAACTACTGACTTGGAAGATAGAGAATCTACTGGTATTCATAGATCTCTTAGAGAGATCTTAGAGAGTAAACAAGAATAACCGTGTTATTTTTATTCTTGTTTACAAAACAATGGCAACATGCTGCTAAACACAATGGTATTTATAAGTAAATGAGTTGGATGGATACCTAGCTGGGTTCAGACTGCCAAAATGCTACATCCTGAAGCAAAGCCATGAAAGCAATTAAACTTGGTACAGAAAGCAGAAATAATTAAAATAATGATGCAAGTAATTAGTTGACTGACAACAGACATCTGGATTTTGTGATGGTCATTAGATAAAATCCTATATAAGACATCCAAAACACCTGCCATAATAAATAAATACTGGTAAATGGACAAATGTCTTAAAGGAGAACTAAAGCCCCCCCCCCCAAGCTTCCAGGCATTGCTCCCCTCCCTCCCCCCTAAGTGCAGTGGTTAAATAAAACTGTTTTTTAAAAAAAAAAGTTGACCCTTAAATGCAGAGAAGTGCAGAGAAGCGCGGAGCTCCTAGTCACTATCTTCCAGCTCTTCATATTGTCTTTGGGTGTCTTGGTTGACACACAGCCCACCGGAGCATGTGCAATTGGGCCAAGTCAGGAATTGGCTTCAACTGCGCATGAGCAAATCAGTGTTAAGACCACAAGTCTACATGAAGATCTGCAAGATGGCGACCGGGAGCTCCTCTATGCTTCCCTCCATTTAAGGGTGAGAGGTTTTGGTTTTTTTTTTTACACTAAAGCACATTGCAGGAAGGAGAGGGGATGGGGGCAAAGCCTGAAAGCTTAGGGGGGCTTATGGTAGGGGGCTTAGCTCGCCTTTAAAACTGAAATAGCCAGAACTGGGAAATACTAGTTATCAACTGAGGTATGACTACATTCATAATACCTTTAATGGTGAGACCCTGGAAATATAAAATATGTGAACATAATTTAATACATATGCCTTTAACACCCTCTTTCTACACAAGCATTTGAAATACATGCCTTTAAAGGCATATTCTTATTCTTATGTTTTTTACATATTTGCATGCATGTAAACCAGATGTGGCAGGCATTTTACCTGTCTGACGAGTCCAGTTAATACCACCCAGTAGTAATGTTTCTATAGTCAGGATGAAAACAACACAATTCATATGGATTACAGGAAAGCCAATAGTAAACATGCTTTTATTTTTTCAGATTTAGGGGCAGACTTAACAAATGTGAAAAAAGACTGAAAAGATTTAAAAGTTTCATCAAATAGGACTTCCTATAACATGCTAAACCATGAACTGCCCCAAGCGCACAACAGTTTGTCAGATACTGTATGTAAAAAGAAATATCATTATAGCCACACCGGTACAAACCCTAGAATATACAAAGCAAACATGCATTCACTTTCAAATCTCAAGCAAGTTGGCCCCTGAGAGTCCTGCTGGGGCAACCCCTATCAAATGAAAGCCTAGTAGGAAACAGCTTCTCTGTTAATGAAACCACTTAAAAGGAGAGACCCATATCTGGCGCCCACTGAGTACTTCTTTATCACTAAAAGAATATAGAGTCTCTATGATAAATTCTCTTTTCTGCGTACTAAAGGCAAAAAACAACCCTAATATATTTTATAACATATTTACTGCCACTCCCAAAATGTATTTAATATGCACTATATACACAGATCCATACACAGATAAAACAAATGTATGTAGTTCTGCCCATCTCCCTTGCACAGAAAAAAGGAAAAAAAATTCAGTTCGTCAGGTATTCAGTTATTTAATTGTAAAGTTATATACAGTATGCATGTGAATTTTTCTGTATGTTGATATGGGGAACTGGTTGAGCCGTATTTATCAAAATCCGAATTTTTATGATTATTTAAAAAAAAAAATGACCAATCCACGATTGAACCTTATTTATTACTGAATAATTATTATTCATCGGATTGGGGACAAACACTAAAAATCTAGTGAAAATCCGAACCGTATGATTTTTTTTATTTTTTCCCAAATCACTTGATTTTTTCTGGCTTTTTCCCAAAAAGCCTGAATTTTTCCGATGTTTGCCCGAAAATGCGAAATAGTCAGGCTAATTCCAGTGCAGACCACAGACATACACAACCTCGGTAGATGTCGGATTTTCGGATTCTGCCTTTTTCCATCCAGGGGGTATAATACATTTTTTCACTAAAAAGTTGGATTCTATAGTTAAAAAAAACTCAAAGTTTTTGACATTTGGACTTTAATATGTAACCCCCTTCGTGAGTGAGTAAGTGCGCGTATATATAGTTTCATACAAAAATTCATACATAAATTACACACTTTGGATGACAACTGCAATATAATAAGGAATGTCATAGCCATGTAAATTAATTCTTATCTCTTAAAAACCCACTGTTATTTACGGAGAACTGATAAGCACTCTAAAGCTTCCTTTATCTCAGAAATTGCACGGCCTTGAGGAGGTTAGATTATTTTATTTAGATCTTCAGCACTATTAACTTTAATAATGTATCTATAACATAATAAGTAATGCAGTATTGTTTAAAAATACCCCTACAAAGTACTATTTTGCCCATTAAATGATAGCAATAAAATGCCAAATATATTATGTAGCAGTGTAAAATATAACCATTAGTTTTAACCTAATTACATCCTAGTTTTCCCTTTCTGATTTATTTCTCGTGAAATATTTTACATTTTATTTTATAAAAATATCAGTGTATCCCAAGACTGAGGGCAAATAAATGGCAGTTGTGAGGCTACACAGTAGCCAGTATTCCCTAAAAAAAATATCTTCACTGGAGGCATGGTGATCTGCTTTCAGCTGTACCACAATTGTTTGCAGTGTTGTCTATCACATTGCAATTTCTGCACTGTTATACCCAGGGGCAAATTCCCTAACTCGCAAAAATTTGCCAGCGATGGTTTTGTAAGTTCGCTTGGACAACACTTATTCACTAAAGTGCGAAATTGCATCCAGGGCGATAAGCGCTGGCGAATTTTCACTAGCGTCACTTAGGCAATCAAAGTGAAGATGTGCTAGCATTGCCTAATTTGCATACGTCAGGAAATGATAAAGTTACATGGACGTGTTGCAGCAAATACATTACATTACACAAGTCCAGGGAACCTTAATAAATAAAATAGAGTTGTTATAATGCCCTACACATGAGCCCACTGTATAGGTTATGTTCAGTATGTTAGAAAATGGAAGGGGGAACCCGGTTGCCCAAACAAATTTTTAAGGACCTTTGCAGGCTATGAATAAGAAAAAAGGCCAGAGCGTTTTTTGGGACTAAGAACATTTTTGCACTAAAAATTGAGGAAGTCCTATGCGATCCATTGCACTTTGCATGGTCTGAGTTGGCGAAGGCAAGTCTGGAGAAAGAGGTAACGTTCAGTAAAATCTGCATCTTAGTGAATTTGCGGCGTTACGTCCATTTGACAGATCGAAAATTTGCCTGGCGTTAGAGTACGAAACATCGATAGCATCTATCTCCTTCCCTAGCGAAGTGACGCCTGTGAGGAAATCGGTGAAGTCTCTGTGGACGCTACCTCTAGCGAACTGATGCTAGTGTTAGCCACTTCGCCCTTTAGGGAATCTGCCCCCCAGAGTATAGCATTCGAACTGAGAGGGTGGGTGTCAGGGCCCGGCCCTTCTTGGGTCCAGCTATAGTTTGTCAGTGTAATGGAGAAGAGGAGCCAGGGAAAGGAGGACAAAGGTGGGTGGAAGTGATTTCTGCTAAAAGTGGTGACAAGGGACATAGGCGAAGAATAAAGTGATGAAAGTATTGCACCCTGTTGAGGTGCAACACTGATGGGTAGAGACAAAAAAATATTACCTCATCACTTACTCAAAGTATCTCCTGAACTCATATTTGGAGACCCAATAGTCTGAAGACCTATACAGAGATAGGTAACACAGAGAAGCTGGCCACAAGCATTCGTATAAAAAATACTCATATATATATATATGAGCAAGGGAGGCTTAAGGAGGACCCTAGGAAAGCCCAGGCCCCCCAGTTCGACCCTGTTTGGACCCTGATGAAAGTTCCAGTGTGGAACTGAAACGTTGAAACTAATAAACCTACATTTTTTTTGCTGAAACCTTTGCCTCAAAACTTTCTCGGAATGCTGTCAACTCACCTTGGTATCTATCTATATATATATCTATATATATATCTCCTAAAGGATCCCAAAGGAATCCACACTCACAGGTCTTAAAATAAATTGAAATTGTTATCGTAGAACTGAGGAGTAACGTTTCAGCCTACCCCAAGGCCTTTCTTAAAGTGCCTAATTAACAATGAACATGCCTCATATACACAATCTGGCAGTAAAACAACAGTAGCTATGACGTACAGTACTCGTCGGAACAGGGCGACTACCATTAAAGTATACCACCATTAATGCCTCATATATTACATTTTGATTCCCCCACAGTTTATAGAAACCTTTGTAGGCATACATTTATATTAAATATAGGAGCAAGCTAAAATAAAAAAAACAGGGTTAAAAGCAAAACACATGGTAACACTGTTCACTTGTAACAATACTGTAACAACTTAATCTGTGATTAATAATCATGTTCCCAGTGTTGCTGGATTGTGTATATATATATATATATATATATATATATATATATATATATATATATATATATATATATATATATATATATATATATATATATATATATGGAAAGATATTGTTCAAAGCTTCTGTGGCACAAAAAATCCAGTTAAAAGAACTAATGCTTACTTGAGCTGGTTTAACTGTCTACTCTCTAATAAAGTAAAAATTATGTGCAAATCTCCAAGACATTAAGGTAATGTAAGAAATAATCTCCAGGCAGCTTTTAGAGCCATGTTAATTATTAGTTCTGTAAACTTTAATATTTTATTCAGGCAATGAACGACAGCGGGCCTAGGGGTTTCCGTTATGTAAATCCGGTCCTGAAAAGGCCTAATGTATAAAGGCATTGGTTGTTTTTGTTTTAACAAGGAAACAAATTCTCTGAGAGGGTGTGAATCAACCCTAGTGAATATAATCATTAACCATTCATCCTGGGCTAGTGTTCCTTTTGGCTGAAAAATGCATCACACCAAGGTATTGTTCTTAATTCTGCTATGCCACCACCTTCCATCTTTTTCTCAGTCGCATCAGCTGTCTAGGGCTATGTGCAGTAAAAACATATTGAAATGTGCCTAATTGCAGATATGCACAGTCCACATCCCCGAAGGCTAAGGTTGGCAAGGAACAAACTGGTGGCATACTGGCATCCACCAGATGGAGGACTCATGCACCCTGAACTACCAAGAGGGGAGTACTTCAGTAAATGGGACTTTATATATATATATATATATATATATATATATATATATATATATATATATATATATATATATATATATATATATATATATATATATATATATATACACATGCATACACTGATTGATAATAATCAATGATATTTAGAAAATTCTAAGTATCTTCAATGAAAATTGATAATGCTATATAGAAGTTTTTTTCCTCTTAATGCACAGATATCAATATATATATATACATATAAACCTAATACTATACTCTTCCATTTGGTCTATATGTTTGATTGTGTTATTTCAGATAAAAACAAATACTCCAGTATGTGAAGTGACAGTAATGACAGTGACAGTAATTGAGAGCTCGTATTACCAATTTCAGTATCAAACACCCAACTCTGCTGTAGGGTATCGAATGATGTATTCTTATTTCTAAAGCCTTTTATGTTTTCAATAAATTGTCTGTCAAGCACAAAGAAACTGCAGATACAAGTTACAAAAAAATAAATAAAAAAATAAAAAGCAAATGAGCTCTATATACATATGGTGCCAGGGTTCAGCATGTGGTTTATTGGGTAGACAAATTATTGGGTGGGGCTGGGCATGACCCAGCTGTCTTAGTACATATTGGTACTAAGGACAGAATTAATAGTAGATGGAGGACCTTAAAGAATGAGCTTAGGAATCTCGGCTCAAAGATTAAGGGAAGGTCTTCTTATGTAATTTTTTCGGAAATTGAGCAAGTTTAGGAAGACAGCAGGAGCTTAGGGAGCTAAATGACTGGATAAAGACTTGGTGTAGGAATGAAGGGTTTGGGTTCCTAGAACACTGGGCTGATTTTTCCTTGGGGTACAATCGTCGTGACAGACTGCACCTCAATGATAGGGGTCCGCTGTACTTGGGGAAAGAATGGCTAAGAGGTTGGAGGAGTGTTTAAACTAGGCAAGGGGGGTGAGCAAGAATATTATGGGGAAGCTAGGGTAGAATGGGCTGTGGGATTAGTAAGGGGTCGTGAGGGGGCATAGAGTTTACCAGCTAGGAAGATCCTTCTGTTATAAGAAAAACAGACTAAAAGAAAGTTTACTCGTGTAAAATGGGAGAGCTAGACTTAATTGCATGCACTAAAAACTATGATATAATTGGTATCAATGAGACCTGGAGGGATTAAACACGTCAAAACTATCAATTTAAATGGCTACACTCTTTTTAGATTTTAATAGGGGGATTAAAAAGGGTGGAGGACTTTGTCTTTATGTAAAACCTGAATAAATGCCATGCTCTAAAGCAGTGTTGGCCAACTGGCTGCTCGAGGGCCACATCCGGCCCACTCCACATGAAACTCTGCCTGCTCTGACTGCTTAGCTTGTGCAAGCTTTAAAAGGTATCAGTACTGGGATTAACTGGCCCCTACATTATTTACACCTCAAATTAAAACAGTATCTCCAGCATAATGACTTTATATTTTCTATATATTATTTTCCATATAACTTTATATTATCTATATATATATGTGACCTTTTTTTACCTTCTTATGTCTTTCTAAAGCAGCCCAGCCCGGTCACCAACTCTGTATACTGTTCTTAAGTGATATATTAGTTTATACATTTCTTATATTTGGCACTGCTGAGCAGAATTTCATTAAAGGTAGTAGGTATATTTGATAAAATAGTTTCTAATATTTCACAGATGCTGCTGAGAAATATATTAACGTATGTAGAATATTCAGCAATTCAGTCTGCATCTTAATTACTGAGCTTCTCCTTACCATTTTCTATTATTTTTACAACTTCTCCTATTTATAAAACTCCAAGTTTGACAAAATGTTTCATTCCAAGACACTGAGAAATATTTCTAATTTTGAGCCAATAAATTGCTGAAATGTTCTTTTCTTTACCTGCAATATGGCAAAATTCTCATAATTTCAAAAGAAGAATGAAAACCATCTTTTTAGTAAATTTGATCATTTTGTAAAGGCCACAGCCATTCTTTGCAAAAAACTTTTGATGAAAGTTCTGTTCAAACACAGAAAACAATTTCCACAGAAACATATTGCTGCTTTACAAACAGGCCATTCCTGCTAAACAACAAAAAACATTAAAACATTTTGCAGACAGCATTGAACACTTTATCAACAGGGCCTTATATAAACAGTTATCTACACAAAATATCAACTAATAAAAGAAAAATTAAAAAATAAAATGCAGCTTATATGCCATTGCAATCATCCTTCATTTCTGCATAAATATTTGTGACAAAAAAGTATACTGTATATGACAGAAGGGGCCTTACTGGTTCTTGTTAGTCTTTATATAGACTAAGTTTTACAAATTTTCTCAAAATGAAAGAACCACTGGAATGTTTAATTTCATGGCATAAAACAAAGATAATATTAAAAAAACAGAACATACTGTAGTTATATTTCTTTAAAAATTCTATACTGTACTGTATAGACAGATACTTCCAAAGCAAAATTCGCATCTGAAGCAACCTAAATAGCTCTTTAATGTGAGAGTGGAGAGGCTGTGGAATACCCTGCCACAGGATACTGCGATAGCAGATTACCTCTGCACACTTCTCCTACATCATATTGAATGGTTGGACCTGATGAAAAGTTGTGGGGGGTTTTTTATCTCAAATTAACAATGCAACCATATAATTAACTTCTGGTCATTATAACTGTGTATTTATAGAATAAAAAAGCAAATGAGCTCTATATACATATGGTGCCAGGGTTCAGCATGTGGTTTATTGGTAGACAAATTATTGGGTGGGGCTGGGCATGACCCAGCTGTCTTAGTACATATTGGTACTAAGGACAGAATTAATAGTAGATGGAGGACCTTAAAGAATGAGCTTAGGAATCTCGGCTCAAAGATTAAGGGAAGGTCTTCTTATGTAATTTTTTCGGAAATTGAGCAAGTTTAGGAAGACAGCAGGAGCTTAGGGAGCTAAATGACTGGATAAAGACTTGGTGTAGGAATGAAGGGTTTGGGTTCCTAGAACACTGGGCTGATTTTTCCTTGGGGTACAATCGTCGTGACAGACTGCACCTCAATGATAGGGGTCCGCTGTACTTGGGGAAAGAATGGCTAAGAGGTTGGAGGAGTGTTTAAACTAGGCAAGGGGGGTGAGCAAGAATATTATGGGGAAGCTAGGGTAGAATGGGCTGTGGGATTAGTAAGGGGTCGTGAGGGGGCATAGAGTTTACCAGCTAGGAAGATCCTTCTGTTATAAGAAAAACAGACTAAAAGAAAGTTTACTCGTGTAAAATGGGAGAGCTAGACTTAATTGCATGCACTAAAAACTATGATATAATTGGTATCAATGAGACCTGGAGGGATTAAACACGTCAAAACTATCAATTTAAATGGCTACACTCTTTTTAGATTTTAATAGGGGGATTAAAAAGGGTGGAGGACTTTGTCTTTATGTAAAACCTGAATAAATGCCATGCTCTAAAGCAGTGTTGGCCAACTGGCTGCTCGAGGGCCACATCCGGCCCACTCCACATGAAACTCTGCCTGCTCTGACTGCTTAGCTTGTGCAAGCTTTAAAAGGTATCAGTACTGGGATTAACTGGCCCCTACATTATTTACACCTCAAATTAAAACAGTATCTCCAGCATAATGACTTTATATTTTCTATATATTATTTTCCATATAACTTTATATTATCTATATATATATGTGACCTTTTTTTACCTTCTTATGTCTTTCTAAAGCAGCCCAGCCCGGTCACCAACTCTGTATACTGTTCTTAAGTGATATATTAGTTTATACATTTCTTATATTTGGCACTGCTGAGCAGAATTTCATTAAAGGTAGTAGGTATATTTGATAAAATAGTTTCTAATATTTCACAGATGCTGCTGAGAAATATATTAACGTATGTAGAATATTCAGCAATTCAGTCTGCATCTTAATTACTGAGCTTCTCCTTACCATTTTCTATTATTTTTACAACTTCTCCTATTTATAAAACTCCAAGTTTGACAAAATGTTTCATTCCAAGACACTGAGAAATATTTCTAATTTTGAGCCAATAAATTGCTGAAATGTTCTTTTCTTTACCTGCAATATGGCAAAATTCTCATAATTTCAAAAGAAGAATGAAAACCATCTTTTTAGTAAATTTGATCATTTTGTAAAGGCCACAGCCATTCTTTGCAAAAAACTTTTGATGAAAGTTCTGTTCAAACACAGAAAACAATTTCCACAGAAACATATTGCTGCTTTACAAACAGGCCATTCCTGCTAAACAACAAAAAACATTAAAACATTTTGCAGACAGCATTGAACACTTTATCAACAGGGCCTTATATAAACAGTTATCTACACAAAATATCAACTAATAAAAGAAAAATTAAAAAATAAAATGCAGCTTATATGCCATTGCAATCATCCTTCATTTCTGCATAAATATTTGTGACAAAAAAGTATACTGTATATGACAGAAGGGGCCTTACTGGTTCTTGTTAGTCTTTATATAGACTAAGTTTTACAAATTTTCTCAAAATGAAAGAACCACTGGAATGTTTAATTTCATGGCATAAAACAAAGATAATATTAAAAAAACAGAACATACTGTAGTTATATTTCTTTAAAAATTCTATACTGTACTGTATAGACAGATAATTCCAAAGCAAAATTCGCATCTGAAGCAACCTAAATAGCTCTTTAATGTGAGAGTGGAGAGGCTGTGGAATACCCTGCCACAGGATACTGCGATAGCAGATTACCTCTGCACACTTCTCCTACATCATATTGAATGGTTGGACCTGATGAAAAGTTGTGGGGGGGTTTTTTATCTCAAATTAACAATGCAACCATATAATTAACTTCTGGTCATTATAACTGTGTATTTATAGAATAAAAAAGCAAATGAGCTCTATATACATATGGTGCCAGGGTTCAGCATGTGGTTTATTGGGTAGACAAATTATTGGGTGGGGCTGGGCATGACCCAGCTGTCTTAGTACATATTGGTACTAAGGACAGAATTAATAGTAGATGGAGGACCTTAAAGAATGAGCTTAGGAATCTCGGCTCAAAGATTAAGGGAAGGTCTTCTTATGTAATTTTTTCGGAAATTGAGCAAGTTTAGGAAGACAGCAGGAGCTTAGGGAGCTAAATGACTGGATAAAGACTTGGTGTAGGAATGAAGGGTTTGGGTTCCTAGAACACTGGGCTGATTTTTCCTTGGGGTACAATCGTCGTGACAGACTGCACCTCAATGATAGGGTCCGCTGTACTTGGGGAAAGAATGGCTAAGAGGTTGGAGGAGTGTTTAAACTAGGCAAGGGGGGTGAGCAAGAATATTATGGGGAAGCTAGGGTAGAATGGGCTGTGGGATTAGTAAGGGGTCGTGAGGGGGCATAGAGTTTACCAGCTAGGAAGATCCTTCTGTTATAAGAAAAACAGACTAAAAGAAAGTTTACTCGTGTAAAATGGGAGAGCTAGACTTAATTGCATGCACTAAAAACTATGATATAATTGGTATCAATGAGACCTGGAGGGATTAAACACGTCAAAACTATCAATTTAAATGGCTACACTCTTTTTAGATTTTAATAGGGGGATTAAAAAGGGTGGAGGACTTTGTCTTTATGTAAAACCTGAATAAATGCCATGCTCTAAAGCAGTGTTGGCCAACTGGCTGCTCGAGGGCCACATCCGGCCCACTCCACATGAAACTCTGCCTGCTCTGACTGCTTAGCTTGTGCAAGCTTTAAAAGGTATCAGTACTGGGATTAACTGGCCCCTACATTATTTACACCTCAAATTAAAACAGTATCTCCAGCATAATGACTTTATATTTTCTATATATTATTTTCCATATAACTTTATATTATCTATATATATATGTGACCTTTTTTTACCTTCTTATGTCTTTCTAAAGCAGCCCGGTCACCAACTCTGTATACTGTTCTTAAGTGATATATTAGTTTATACATTTCTTATATTTGGCACTGCTGAGCAGAATTTCATTAAAGGTAGTAGGTATATTTGATAAAATAGTTTCTAATATTTCACAGATGCTGCTGAGAAATATATTAACGTATGTAGAATATTCAGCAATTCAGTCTGCATCTTAATTACTGAGCTTCTCCTTACCATTTTCTATTATTTTTACAACTTCTCCTATTTATAAAACTCCAAGTTTGACAAAATGTTTCATTCCAAGACACTGAGAAATATTTCTAATTTTGAGCCAATAAATTGCTGAAATGTTCTTTTCTTTACCTGCAATATGGCAAAATTCTCATAATTTCAAAAGAAGAATGAAAACCATCTTTTTAGTAAATTTGATCATTTTGTAAAGGCCACAGCCATTCTTTGCAAAAAACTTTTGATGAAAGTTCTGTTCAAACACAGAAAACAATTTCCACAGAAACATATTGCTGCTTTACAAACAGGCCATTCCTGCTAAACAACAAAAAACATTAAAACATTTTGCAGACAGCATTGAACACTTTATCAACAGGGCCTTATATAAACAGTTATCTACACAAAATATCAACTAATAAAAGAAAAATTAAAAAATAAAATGCAGCTTATATGCCATTGCAATCATCCTTCATTTCTGCATAAATATTTGTGACAAAAAAGTATACTGTATATGACAGAAGGGGCCTTACTGGTTCTTGTTAGTCTTTATATAGACTAAGTTTTACAAATTTTCTCAAAATGAAAGAACCACTGGAATGTTTAATTTCATGGCATAAAACAAAGATAATATTAAAAAAACAGAACATACTGTAGTTATATTTCTTTAAAAATTCTATACTGTACTGTATAGACAGATACTTCCAAAGCAAAATTCGCATCTGAAGCAACCTAAATAGCTCTTTAATGTGAGAGTGGAGAGGCTGTGGAATACCCTGCCACAGGATACTGCGATAGCAGATTACCTCTGCACACTTCTCCTACATCATATTGAATGGTTGGACCTGATGAAAAGTTGTGGGGGGGTTTTTTATCTCAAATTAACAATGCAACCATATAATTAACTTCTGGTCATTATAACTGTGTATTTATAGAATTTGTTAATGTAATTATAGCAGAAAAAGAAGCACTCTTGAACAAAAGGCTGATTTATGAAGGGGAGGTATTTCTAATATTGTTATATGAAGTATTTGTTATTTTTTTAGTTTGGTTATTGATTTCTGGCAGGTGAAAAGCAAATGTGGAATAAAGGGTAAATGTGATAGCATGTTTACAACCAAGATAACAGTAATCTGATAGTTCAGTATAAATGTAATTACCATAAATAAAGCTAGCTATCCATTACCTAGACAATGAGTTGTGTAATTGAGACTGTGGAAATCAGATGCAAAAGGCACTTACTGAAAATAGCTGCAATATTTTTGTAAAAGTTCTCTGCTTTGGAAACATAATTAAATAATCAATATCTACTGTTAAATATGTATTTGTAATTGAAAAAACAAATTGTTGCTGAAACAATCGGGAAAGGTGTTTAAGGTGATTTCTTTATCATGGATACTCATAACAAGGTAATTTAAAAAAAAAATACAAAACATAAAGTAGACATTTAGGCTTGTGGCCCACCAGATATCTCTTTGAGCTTACTGGACCTTATAGGGGTTGTGCACCTGAGTTAACTTTTAGTATTATTTAGAGAATGATATCCTGACACAATTTGCAATTGGTTTTTATTTTTTATTATTTGTGTTTTTTTAAGTTATTTATCTTTTTATTCAACAGCTTTCCAGATTGCTATTTAAGCAATCTGATTTCTATGGTCCGAATTACCCTAGCAAACATGCATTCCTTTGAATAAGAGACTTGACTAGATATGAATAGGAGAGGACCTGAATAGAAATATGAGTAATAAAAAGTACCAATAACAATAAATTTGCAGTCTTACAGAGCATTTCTTTTTTAGATGGGGCCAGTGACCCTCATTTTAAAGCTGGAAAGAGTCAGAAGAAAAAGGCAAATAATTAAAAAAACTATAAAAAAAATAAATAATAAAGACTAATTGAAAAGTTGCTTAGAAATGACCATTCTATAACATACTATAACATACTAAAAGTTAACTGAAAGGTGAACTACCTCTTTAATACAGGTTAATCATAAAATCACAAATTCTTTTCAAACACATATCTACATCACTTTTTTACAAAGCAAGTACATAACAATACCTTACAAAACTTATATGAATATATAAAAATAATTACACAGATTTATAAAAACATTTATCTCACTAAAAGGGTTTTAATAATGCTCAGTGAATTGTTTAGCCCAGTGTCGGACTGGGACACCAGGGGCCCACACAAAAACCTTAGACCAGGGTCCCATCCAAAAACCTTAGACCAGGGGTCCACTCTCAGTACTATTATTCTTCCTTTCCTCACTCAACCTCTATTCTCCTAGTATCTTTTCTTTACATACTATAATCCACTATTCCACCTATTTAGCCTCTTTTTTTGCATAGAAATAGGGAATGACCATGAAATAGGCCAAATTTTTAGCAGCATGAGGGGCCACTGACACCTGGGCCCACCTGGGTATCCCTGTGGGCCATTCCGGCACTGGTTTAGGAACACAGAAATAAACATGTTTAAAAAAAAAAAATCAGCCACATTTTATGACATTTCCACATTTTGTGACACATAAAACATTAGATCAGAACATTAATTAAAAATAAGCAGTTTCACCATTTTATTCTTGTCCTTTTAACAGACTGGCTGATTGAATGACATGACAAATTATATTAACGGTGTATGCTGGGTCTTGCTGCTTTGATGGGAATCCATGCAATATGAACAATACTCTTTCTAATTAAAAGATGAGAATCTAAACTCATTCTGCTTTTGTATGATTAAGCTACTGTACAGATTGACATGTAATGAATTTGTTGGGGGAAAAAAACAGTGAAACTTTTTTTTTTTCATTTGCCTTTTATGATTGTTTTAAATCCCAGAGATATGTCTTAACCAGATGGGGTAAATTGGTGCCTTAATTTGCTTTTCTCTCTGTTCTTAAATTAATGTTTATCTTAAATCTTTTTGTAGGAAATATCTTGCATGAGACACAAGATTTAATTTCTGATGAGATGTAGGGATAAGAGCCAGAGAAATGATGGCTTCCAAAGTATCTTCAACATAATACCAGAGAAGTGGTTATGACTGGAACATTCTGTAAATGGAACATAGGTTTCCACAAGTCTCTACTTCCAGCTGCCTTTATTGGGATTAATGGATTGCTGTTTTAGCTATACAGGTATTGGATCTGTTATCCGGAAACCCGATATCCAGAAAGCTACAAAATAAGGAATGGCTGTCTCCCATAGATTCCCTTTTAATAAAATAATCCAAAATTGTAAAAATTATTTCCTTTTTCTCTCTAATAATAAAACAGTACCTTGTACTCAATCTCAACTAAGACATTATAAATCCTTATTGGAAGCAGAACCAGCCTATTGGGTTTATTTAATGTTTACATGATTTTCTAGTGGAATTTAGGAATGAAGATCCAAATTAGGGAAAGATCCATTATACAGAAAACCCTGGGTCCTGAGTATTCTGGATAATAGGTCCCATACCTGTATCAATAAGGGCAGAGACACACACACATGAAGGCAATCTAACATATCATTTGGCAGGTCAGACTGAACTAATCCTAATCTGGCAGCAAAAATTAGACAAATGATCAAGTGTGATCTTCAAGTATGCCTGTAATCTTCAAGAATGGCCTGGGGAGTGATCCAGGAACTGGGAACGTCAGGGCCATGACAAGGCTAGGAATGAGGGAACCGGAAGAGGAGATTAAGGATTATGAGGGTTGTAGTTCCTGGGTTGCTATTGGGGGGGGTGGAGACAGAAGGGGTTAAAAGAGGAAGAAAGTAAAGGGAGCATGCTTTTTTACCTTGAACAGCTCCCGCCCGCCCTCCCCAGAATAAAGGGGTAGTTGGATAAGGGAGTGTTAGCATAATGTCGCAGTGGAAGGGACTCCCCTAAGGGGGAAGCCGGTGAGAATGGTAACAAGTGTAGGGCTTAACAGGGGTTAGGCCTGGGGCCAAAGTGATGGAAGGGGCCCGGTGTAAAGGGCATGAGTTACGGAGGAAAGCAGTGCCTAGGAAGGGCAGCAGGTTGGCCTCTCACTATTGGGTACAATTCTTTGCAGCCTTCAGTGGCTAAGTAAGTTAATAATTAAATATTTGATAAATGTGATGGTATATTGCCATAAACAAGAAAAAAGGAGAAATATAGCTGGCTCTAATCCCTTATAAAACTCATCAAACTGATTAAAAGCACAGAGCCATAAATTTCTGTATATAATTCATGCTTCTACTTTGTTGTAGTTGAATGTTAATAATGTTACCATACTGGAAATTATAACAATGTTGCACAATTTCTTAATTTTTGGTTCAGGGTTATTCCGATTTTTACTTCTGAATCATTACCTCCAACAATTCTAGCTAGTTCTATAAATTTTAGGCTGTTGCTCACGTCAATCCTCACCCATGCATCAACCATACTAAGCCCAACCCCTTTCTAGCAAGCAATTTCTAGACCACAAATCAGGACTATGTTTTATAAGCAAAGATAATTGTAAGCAACCCAGTATGCTCATGGTATCTTCAAATTGTGGAAACTAAGACAACAGTTTTCAGTGTGGATATGCATAACATTATGAAACATTGTTGGATGGTTCTAGTTCTCATTCTAGCTTTAAGAACCAGGTCATACGGAGTTTTTAGAGTTGTCTAGCAATTTATTGTTTTTATACACTCTAAGGGGGTTATTTTTTAAAGACCAAATTTATCTCATTATTTCTATTAAAAAAGTCAGACCAACTCTGAATTGCCTATTGGACCTTATTTATCATAGGAAAAGCTCGGTAAAATAGGTTGGGGAAATAACCTGGAAAAATAGTTTTTCCCGCCAAAAGTCAGATTTTACATAGTATATATAAGTTAGGTTGAAAAAAAGACACACGTCCATCAAATTCAACCTTTTAGCTTTTTTTTAACCTGCCTGCCAGTTGATCCAGAGGAAGGCAAAAAAAACCCCATCTGAAGCCTCTCCAATTTGGCTCAGAGGGGGAAAAAATTTGTTCCTGACTCAAAAATGGCAATAGGACTAGTCCACGTATCAACTTGTACTATGAGTTATATTCCATTTTCCAGCCAAAAAGTCAGATTTTCCACCAAAATCTGACTTTTGGTGCCAAAATGTGAAAATATTTGATTTTTGGGCGAAACTCAGCGTGGACCATGATATTGAAATGGGACCTTTGCCATTGACTTCTACAGGACCCCGACAGCTTGGAGATGGCAGATTTTTGGATTCTGACTTTTTTCGGGGCATAAAAATATTCTGATAAAATCTGATTATTTTTTAGGTCAAAATAATTCAAATTTTTCGTGATTTTTTTATTCAGAGTTTGATAAATAACCCCCTAAATGGTTGCAAAAGGGTATAACTGTCATTAAATAAAGAGCAGACATAAGTATACCTCAAAATAATCTGTTTACACTCATGTTAGCCAAAACTTCTTTCTGGTGGGGTGTTCAACTCTGGCCATCATTGCTGTATGTAATCAACATAAAAATTCACCAGTAAAATGCTTTTTGGTGGATTATACAAGCTGTTTTAAAAGTAAATTGGAGACTACTCGCACCTAGAAGTAATGTCACCAAATTCTTGCAGTGCATGCTAACACTAAACTCTGCACAGAAATGTCAAACTTTTTGAGAATTCCTTGATGGGAGGCAGAGGGAGAAGGTCAAAATAGAGTAACTCCCATTTAAATAGGGCGAGTTGATAGCTCTGTATTAATAAAGGAATATCCAAACAACTAGTTGGGTGAAAAGTCTTTTTCTTGTGGAAGGGGGAATTTAAGGACTTGCATGTTAACAGCATTGGAATCCACAATTAGAACAAGTGATTAAGAAAGTAGCTTTAAGAGCTAATGCTTCTCTTAGTTTTAACCCTGTTAACACAATTCACAGGCAAATAACTACAATATTTATGTGTCAAGTCCCTTTATAATTGTACAAAGCAGATATCTGCATAAAGACCTGAATGCTGCTTCCAGTTACAAGGTTGCATAAATAAGCATGGACGACCTGGCTTCATAATAAAAGAAATGTTTTAAAAAAACAGAAAGGCTGGGGTTTATGAAATATATTGCAAGTATTGCAATCTATGAATAACATTATGTTTTCAATATAGGAGGAAATAATGATACTATGCACTAAGCAGGAATAATTAGCTAATTATGTTTATTGCTCCCAATAGCCACTTCTTTGAGCAAATCCCATTAGTCTGAGCTTATGACTAAAAATGTGATTATTTAATGGCAATATATCCCAACAGTAATTCACTTGCCTTTAGTGCACATTAATGTGTGTAGATATTACTCTAGATGAGAATTTGAGAAATGCACTGTCATTCTGTCAGACATGCACTAAAATTATTACAGACAAATATAATTAAACTAATAGGACGTCGAAATACAGATTTATTCCTATATATGAGATCTGAAGTTGCAAATTTTCTGTATGTTTATATAATATATACATATTTATATAACATATATATTAAATTGAATGAAAACAAAACACATCAGCTCACTCTGCCCATGTATAAATGATTGTACATTCCTTTTTATTCATTTACAGTATATTGAAAATATACTTCTACATGTCAAACTTCTTCGTGAGTTAGCGTGTGGTAAATACAATGGGTGCAGGCTTAGAGAACTGTTAAATATATGTCAAAGAAGGCCTCTCAGCATCACCAGACCTGATAAAGCCTGCCTCATCTTTTCTATAGCAATAAATACAGTAGATTGTAGGCATTTTGCTGTTGGAGCCTTTAATGTCTAAACCAGTGTCGGACTGGGACCATCCAAAAACTTTAGACCAGGGGCACTATTCTTCTTCTCCTCACTCAACCTAGTATCTTGTTTTACATACTATAATCTATGATTCTATCTATTTAGCTTCTTTCTTCTCACATAAATAGGGAATGGCCATGAAATATAACAAATGTTTATAAGAATGAGGACCCACTGAAACCTGGGCCCCCCGGGAGTTTTCCTGGTATCCCGGTGGGCCAGTCCGACACTGAGCTAAACAGGTAAGTGCCTTGGAAATTACTCCCTACTGTTTTCAATAGCAATCAATTTGACCCATGGGTTTGCTGCAAAAATCCATTGCCATTAAAAATCCTGTCAGACGAGGACAGCATCTACCAACAATCGTATTGGCCCGAATTGAGCCTGCACATGGGTGGCCAAATCTGACCATTTCTTTAGCGACCTCATCAAGTGAGCATATCTGGTGTCAGAGATCAGTGTATGCCCACCTTCTTTTTTGAGCATTGAATAGGCTGCTGCTGAACTATAATAACCATAGAAAAACTTACATTTTTGAAGCAGTCAAACCTAAAATACATTCTTACCAGTCTGGAAAACATTAATAATTATGATAAAATAAAACTGCTGGGAATTCATTAGGATTCTGTGGTTTGCATTTTAATAAATCTGCAACATGGTGTTTTATTAAATACTTGATTATTTAGCAGATTAGATAGATAGATAGATAGATAGATAGATTCATACTTTTGACCAAGTTGCTGCTATACTGTAAGTGACTGAACCATCTGCTTCTATTTCTATTTTAGTAGGACTGTTTATTTTTTGGAAAAAAAAAACATGGTATGAGAAACTATAAAATTTTACAGTCATAATAAAAAAAAAAGAAGTCATAAAATGCACTGCTTCCAAAACACTACAAGTATCCTGAGATTCTCTTCAATCATTACAGCCACAAGAAAAACTGAAAAACCAAGACTTATTCCTGATCTGTTAATTGTTATTGTTTGCACAACAGTGGCCGAATACACTGCAAACCAGTTGTTCAATATATATAAATATAAGAAATACACATTGCCAAAGAGTGACTCATATATCAGTCAATAATATGCTACCACTCTAACTGCATTAAACAAATCGCTCTCCCCACAGATGTATAATAGAAGTTATATACAGAGCAGAGGTTATTGTCCAATTTAAATCTTGGCTTCATTCCCAGAACAGTGCAAGATTCTAATTTGTGGAAATGTTGCTCTTTGCAACTGCAAAAAAAACTACAGAAAATGGCATTGGGAGCCTTCCAAAAATATGTCTGCAACAACAAGTTGCATTAGATTAACAGTATGACTATACCAAATTAATATAAATTATAGAAACATATGGCCATGATGTTTGTCTTGCACTTACTGCAACACCTCCTTTTCGTGAAATAGTGGAAGACACCATGGAGGGATCAAAAGAATATCTCTAAAAGGAGAATTTAACTACCCCAACTAATAAAAAACCCTACTCCCTACCCACCCCCTTGCACAAGTGTTAACTACTGTAAATGCCCCTAAGCCTGTAATTACCCCTCGTTGCAGAGTGCAGTGGAGCTCATGGGCACCGTCTTCGGTGCTTCATTTGGTAAGTAAGCACCGTATCAGTGCAATGGCATTTGGAGCAGTCTTCCACTTCATGATAACTGTGCATGCGAAGAACGTGATGAAAATTACAGAAGCCCCGGAAGAAGACCCAAAGATTACCAGAGCGCCAGAAGATGGTGACTGTGACTGGAAGGGAGCAGGGAGGGGGGGACTATGGAGGGTATGGGCTTTTATTAGTTGGGGGGTTGAATTCCCCTTTAAGAACCTTAGACTTGATGGATTATGGATTATAACAAAGTGCATAGAGATGCCATTAAAACAATACTTACCGTAATTTCTATTTCCAAGTCACCTTCCATGGCAGCATTCACCAATGTGAGTATTCCCGCCCTACAGGCCACTGGACAGGAAAGGGTTAACCCAATTAATCTATAATATCAGCCCCGCTGCCTTCCGAACAAGATTCTCTCCAAACAATCTCTTGCCTTCATATGGAAGTTGGCACAAGTTTGTTTTCGAGGCAGAGTCTGCCAACAAGGGATTCTAGCTGCAGGCCTTCTAGCTGATACCGAGAGGCATAGACCTGGCTGACAGATGACCCAGATCAAGAGAAGCTTCTGCCACAAAGTACACTGCAAATTTGAGCTCTTAAAGCTGTTTTTTTTACATTTGTGGCCCCCGCCTCTTCCAGATTATTAACCCATATTTTCATGGCCCTTGAAGTTGACATTAATGCCTACAAGAGGCCAGGGCAAGACAAAAGATTTTTTTCAAGTCAAATTCCATTCGTTTCTCCATTGGTCTTTAAATGCAAAGCCATCATCCACTGGCAAAATAGTCTTACCTGCCAACCTAACCACTGCTGCGTCCACTTTGGATGGATTATCCCACAATACTGCATTGGCCTCGTCAATTGGGTATTTCTTAGCAAATTTCCCCTGGACCACAACTCTTTTCTCTGTCTTTTTGCACTCTGAATTAATCAATTCCTTTATAGAATCATGTACCAGAAAAGTTGCTTTACGCTTCTTCCCTGATGGATACAACTGAGGAGCTCTTTGGAAGTTCTTCCGTCAAATTTAAAGTCTTTCTCACTGCTTTAACTAACCGATCAACTACCACTGTATCAAAACTGGATTCCTTTTCCGAGAGAAACTCCCCTTCATCCGAAAAATCAGATTGACCATATGCCGGATCATATAATTCCTCTTCAGATACTTCTAAAAAGGGAGTCATAGAGAACTTCCCTAGCTCTCTTAGGCCTTCTAGGTACAGCCGAGGTTGAGGCCTCCTGGACCCCTTGTACCACCGCTTGATTTATCAGCGAGACTAATGCATTCAACAGGGGAAGTGAAGAGGCCTGCGGCTCTGCAGTAGAAGGTTGCGACTCAATAAAAGCTTGCTTTCTTATCTGATGACCTAAGCATTTCCGTGGGAGTGGAGCTTCCTGCATCCACTTCCGGATTTTGCACATGTGAACGTTTACTCCCCGGATTCCACCGCACACCAGGAAGCTTCAGTGGTATGCCAGAGAAGAGAATACATCCAGATGATCAGTTAGGGAAATGACACATAGGGGTACATTTACCAAGCTCGAGTGAAGGATTCGAATGAAAAAAACTTTGCATTTCGAAGTTTGTACTTCGACCATCGAATAGGCTACTATGACCTTTGACTTCGATTCGAACTATAAAATCGTTCGACTATTCGACCATTCGATAGTCAAAGTACTGTCTCTTTAAAAAAAAACTTCGACTACATACTTCGGCAGTTTAAACCTACTGAGGTACAATGTTAGCCTATGGGGACCTTCCCCATCACTTTTATAAGCTTTTTTTGATCGAAGAAAAATCCTTTGATCGATCGATTAAAATCCTTCTAATCGTTTTTTACTTTGATCGTTCGTAGTATATGCGCTAAATCCTTTGAATTTGATATTCAAAGGATTTTACTTCGAGGGTCAAATTCAAGGGTTTATTAACCCTCGATATTCGACCCTTAGTAAATGTGCCTCATGGTATTTTGTCTCCCATGTGTTGTCACGGCTATAAAATGCTAAAGAAAAAAATGCCTGAAAATGGCTGTTTTGTTTCTAAAACAAAGCACCATGTGTTATTGCCCTTATAATGCAATAATTTGCAATTGCTTCTTTTGCTCAAACAAATAAGAATTTAAGCCATAGGGTCTGATTTTTAAATTTTATTGTTCCATGCAGTCAGAAAAATTTCTTTGTGGTCACAAATTGATGAAATTATCAGTTTAGCAGATGTAAGAAAAATACAATCTTAGAGTGTATTTTGTTGATGTTGTTGTGTAAATAATAGTATATATATATTTATTTATATATATATATATATATACACACACACACATATATATATATATATATATATATATATATATATATATATATATATATATATATATATATATATATAAAAACCAAAAACAAGTAAACCGCACTCAGAGGACTTATGTTAGTGCAAACAAAGTGGTTTTATTCCGACGTTTCGGCTCCTACACTCAAGCTTTCTTCAGGAAGTGAAGAAGGCTCGAGTGTAGAAGTCGTAACACACTTTTTGCCATTTAT